>NC_060187.1:29025655-29372530 GCF_021184085.1 Oncorhynchus gorbuscha
AGGCTTTGGAGGAGAAGAAAGCAAAGGAACAGTTCAAGGCAAAGGTAGAGAAGTACATCCAGGAGATTTTCCTGATGAAGGTGGATTCTGACCTACAGGCCTGCCATCATTCACTTTTAACTGGACTGTGTTTACAGGCATAGCGCGACTTTAGAGCATTAGAACACATTCGCCAAAAGCCACAAAATACACCTGAATGGAGTTCTGTAAATACTTCAGGTGTCCTCCTACATTTAGAAACTTTACAGTCCTATTGATCAAACAACCTCAGTTGCTTATACACATCAACAAGATCAACAACTAATGCTAGCCAGAGCGAGATTAGCTAAAAATCTAACGAGGGAACATTAGATTAACACTATCAAACTGTTTAGTTAGTTTGCCGTCAAAACTGCACTGATAAAAGATGGGGAATAGTAGCCTGTTCGTTCTTCTGCAGCTTGCCTACCAATGCATGCTTGTCCCGACCCACAACTGAATGGGAACTTGCCTGCTATGTCCCTGTCCACTTATGTATATAAAGATGATGTATATCGCATTAACATATTAAAACAAAAACAGAGAAATCATATTTGTCCAGCCTTTGCTGCTATACTTGCAGATCTGCATAATATACTGTGACCCAAATCTAAGAGTATTTAATAACTCTAAATAACAAAAACATAGGTTGTTGTAACATTTAAACATTTGCACTGCATGGATCACTGGTGCAGTTGAATACAGAATTGCTGTATGGTGTTTTGTTGCAGGTTTAGTTTTATGGTTATTAATTGTCAAGCTCTAAAAACCAAAGCCAGACTGCGCCATTTTAGTAGCTAGGACTGTGGCATGTGTCTGTACACTTTCCCTCCGCTGTAAATCTGACACATGAAAGCAGTGCAGCTGAAGTTGAATTCACCCATGCGAGCACATCAGGCTGTAACTAGTAGACTCATTTATACTCGCTTGTTTGTCCTATTCGGACCGCGGGCCTTTTGTTTGACACGTAGCCTATTAAACACATGATGACCGACTTGTGATCATTGCGCTTGCTAGTTTGATTGTATTGACATTCCCAGCCTTCGTTATAGCCTCCCATTTTTGTTTAAAATATTGAGTCATTGAGGCAGCAAACAATGTGTCAGACCAGCTGTGATTTCCAACCTGATAGTAATATTTTTTGGACTACCAAGAAATAAATGTCTTGTTGAATTATATGAATCATGCATTGAACTGCATCCATACAGTCTGCCAACAATTCCTTAGTGTGCGTCATGGAAGTTTGAGGAAAATAGAACCTATTTTTAAAACCTCTTATAAAGTTGGTTTTAAACTAGGAATTTTATATTTTTTACTGGTATGTCTGGTTGTTTCATATCTGCAAAGTAGTTAAAATGCTGTCAGATCCACTTGAAATATTTTACCACTTTCTGACCTAGTTATACTATTCTTTACAGTGCTATGCCTCTTACACCGTTTATGATGGAAACCTTAAAACTTGCAGACTAGTTTGGAATAGTGTGTATGTATACAGCTTTCTGATACTATCTATACTTTTTAAACTTTTATTAAACTTCATCCATTTCTATGGGGTTTCTTCAACATTCTAAAGCTTCCATTTTGACAATATGACTTCCAACATTCCAGTCACTGTGAATGCAACATGACACAAATCAGCTACTTTATCCACAAATTAGAGCATATTAGATATTCCTATATTTCTCTGCTATTCAAATCTGAAATCAGTTAAAAAATATCTTCTATCAATCTAACGATACAGCTGTTTTAGTAGCCGCATAAACAAAATTCTCTAACTTTTTACAAACTGGACATTTTTCACCACTTTCATAGCACTTTAGACAAAATATTATGTGTGTGACATCTTGATCTACTTCTCTGCTATTCAAATCCAGAATCAGAACAGAATTATCTGATACTAGGGTGACCGTATTACCGCCACGCCGGCAGTCATGACCACAGTAAAATTCCACGTGACCATTCACCGTAATCTCCTCATATGCACTCAGGACATGTGTTGGTAGTATCCAACTCAAAGCCTAACATCGAAATAGACAGCACTTTGAAAAGGTAATGGTTAATTCAAGACACCCATACACATATTAGAGCTTATACATACACATAGACCTATATATGTGCCCAAGACTGAAAAAATATTACAATGATGATTGTGCAGTTCCTTATACAACACATAGCCTATGCATATTATGCAGCAGAGAAACATATATATTAAAATTTAAAAAAACTGATTTAATATGTTTAATTGGTCTAGCCTATACTCCAAAATTGTGTGTGGACTGTATTATTATGAATACTAGATGAACTGGTTACCTTATGCTACACTTTAAAGTTTCTATTCATGAGTCTGAGAGAGAACGTATAGGCCTAGGTGATGCTGTTGGTTCATTGATTATGCAGGGTGGCTTACAGAGTCAGCCTACAATAGTGCATGTATATTTGATTTTGAATGGCCTAGTAATGGGACTTTTACAAATAATTTCAGAATGAATAGGGTGACACATTTACCTTTAGCTGCAGAATATATCACCACTGTGCTTTTCCATCTCCTCCATTCCTTTCTCAAGCAAGCAGAGAGAGTAGCTGTCAACAGTTTAATGAAATATGTTTCCTTGTGAAAACATGTTACTTTCAACGTTCCTGACAGATTTCACTTGGTTTCCCAAATTAAGCAATTGGCAGCTGCAGGAACAAGGTTGGGGAGCCCATGGCATTCAGAGTTTTGTTGGAATATCACCTGTCGTGCAGTGAGAAGTTGCATGCTCCTCAAACAATGTTTGCTGCATGGAGTGAAACACCCGGAGTATCCTACACTAACGAACAGATGGGAAAGCAGCGTCCATTCGCTATTCGACTGCATAAGCATTTGACATGTATTTTTTCCCTGCCCATTTGATAATGGGCCATTCTAAATCTAAACTAATTTAACATACTAGTGAAGACAATATTAAGAATAGGGTGATATGGTCACTTGATAAGAGTACATTGTGTGCAGGCTGATGCAAGGAACAGAGGCTAAGCTTTTTTTGCGACTTTCTCAAATTATCAATAGCCTATAGTTGAATCATGCAGCACATAGAATGTCTTAGAAATCTAAACATATAAAGGTTTGTATCATTAACAACTAAAGTTGCTAAATAACTCTAAATCTAGCGTAGCCTATAGGACTGGTTTCAAATGATCACTTTTACGCTCAACATAGCCTTCATATGCGCACGCGCTGCAGAATGGGGCCTTTCGATTGTATTCAGCTAAGTTCAATTATATTCTTCTTACTATCAAATCATATAAAGTAATGACACGGGACTTAAGCATATCTTGTCTGCTAAATGAACAAGCCTACAGCCGATGGCATGTCACATAGCCAGATAACATACAACTCATATTCAATTCATCTGAAATATATTTTTCATATCACAATGTTTCTTTACCTACCTAAAATAATGGATGTATTGTTATGGTTTATATTAAAATGAATTTATTAGACTTGTTAAAATGCAGATGTTCCAAAGGCACGCAGCAGCAGCTTGTACGTGTGGAGGCCTGAAGATGCTAAACGTGTGAGACGGGCAACATTTTGCTTGACAATAACCGTCTGACACATTTCATGAATGACCGCCACAGCCCTATCTGCTACCAATAAAACGTTACAACCGTTTGTTGGTGTTGAAAAGTAACTAGCTAGTATCAGCTAACAGCTCATTGTTATTGATCCCAATGCATTTCAATGGCAGAAAAAGGGCCATAGACTAGAATGGTAAAGAAATCTAAAATTCTAGACCCATCTCCTCTTTCACCATTTAAGCTATCAACTCCAAACCAGCGCTGACATGTTCAGACTAACCCTACTTAGATTGCCTGTCAAAATAGTTTTTATAGTATTTACACCTTTTGAACTACAACCATTTAAAATAAATAAACATGAGTTTGAATGAGAACCATAGGAATACAGAGGTAGCTATTCGAAATGGTCCTGCTCCTTAGCCAATTAAAAAACAAGACCAACTATAAAACATTCAGGCTATCCTAACTTCAAAATCTTTTGAATCTTTATCAAATGTAAACATTTGCATAAATTAGCATAGAAAATAATAACTCACCAACAGTAACTCTTGATCTGTTCAAGCTAGAGACACCAAACCAACTTTAAAATGTGCAGGCTATCCGAACATCAAATTCTTTAAAATGTTTATCAACTATAACTTTAGAAATTTACATAAAACAACTCAAAAACAGTAAAATATTGAACTGTTCAAGTCAGAGAAACCAAACTAACTTTCACATGTTCAGGCTATCCCAACTTCAAATTCTTTAAAACGTTTATCAACTATAACTAAACAAACATTCATACATTTGCATAAAATAACCTCCCACAGTAATAACTCTTGAACCGTTCAAGCTAGACAGACACCAAACTAATGTTCACATGTTCAGGCAATCCTACCCACTGCCACAAAAATAATTTACAAGAGCTGAATGAAGCAAGTCACATTTTCCTTAATGGATTTCTTTTCTAATTGTTGTGATCACATGTAGGCCTATTTGAAATACATACTGTAGTTTGTATGCATTTATTCAATTTAATTGTGTGTAAAGTGCCTTTAGAGTGCCTGAGCTGTGCATTCGCTTGCCCATCTGATAACGAGGAGGACCACAATGGAAATAATTATGTTTTATTCTTGACCATTTTAAATGTGTGTAGTGTTGTATTCATAATGACTGAGGAAACTCAATGTATTTGACATTTGTCAAAGTAATAAACCAATTAGGATAATTACTTCATTCAGGTGGAGACGAAACATCGATTTGGGATAAGTGTGGCCAGCTCCAAGCTGAAGACATGGGAGCACTGTGGCCGGTGCTTTCATCCCAGCCGCCTGGAGAAACACAGCGAGGTCTGTGTCAAGCTGTCCTCCAAGAGCTCCAGATGAGGAGGTCTTTGACTCCACCAAGCACCGGCTCAAGGGCACCGACTATGTCAAGCAATACGTGGTGTGATGCACCAAGGGTCTGTCTGGAAATTACCACTCTTTTGTGTTTTTTACTGAACAGACAGACCGGAGACAGACCGGAGACAGACCGGAGACAGACCGGAGACAGACCGGAGACAGACCGGAAGAGCAGCGGGGTTGGGATTCTAGAACAGATGTGCTGTGGGCATTGGCGGTGACATCAGACCAATCGCTAGAACAGCTGTTGCCCAAAAGATTACCTCTAACTTGGTAACAGCGAGGGTTCCAATAAGAGGCAGTACTACTAAGAGGCAATATTTTCAGAACCATCTAAATCAACTGTGTTCAGCAGTGCCACAGAAACATATGTAGTTCTTCAATAAAATAATGAATCAAAGAACTCATACATTTTTTTGTTGTCAGATTTGTTGATGGTTCAGAAAAGCAGAGAATATTAACAAAAAACAGAATGACATCTTTCGTTCATAATTTCAAATATAAGAGTGTAGACTCTTATATTCCCATAAGAGTGTAGACTCTTACATCCCAACACACACACGTCATGTGCATACACACTTACTGTCTGATTGTGTCACTTCCAGCTCCAAATCTGGGTCCAGTTGGTCCCCTCCTGAAAGAAACATACAAAGAATCTGTACCTCCACATACACAGCACTGTATAAGAAATAGGAGGTCAATTCAGTCAAACACACTAATGTTTTACTCACAGGAAGAAGTCCTCCTCTTCATCAGAGTCTTCCTCCAGCAGGTTCCTCTGTGAGGGGGCAAAGGTTAGATGTCAGGGGTCAGACACACCA
This sequence comes from Oncorhynchus gorbuscha, assembly GCF_021184085.1. Lineage (NCBI taxonomy): Eukaryota > Metazoa > Chordata > Actinopteri > Salmoniformes > Salmonidae > Oncorhynchus > Oncorhynchus gorbuscha. Next base: position 29,031,441 of record NC_060187.1, read on the forward strand.
CCACTGATACTGATTGGAGGTAAATCAAATAAATTACATGATCATTGAGAAACCATGCAACATCTAATATATTTTCTGTTTTGCTTACATAAGCTAATAAAAAATATATATTTCTGCTCTGTTGTGCTGGTCTCCTGTGTGTCTTGTTGCTATAAACATTACTTGAGAGAGAATGTTGTTTGTTTAGCCTTTCACAGTGTATTAGAGTATGGAGTCTATTAAGAGGAGCTGAGTAGTATTTATTTTTCCCCCCTTTATTTAACTAGGAAAGTCAGTTAAGAACAAATTCTTATTTTCAATGACGGCCTCGGAACAGTGGGTTAACTGCCTGTTCAGGGGCAGAACGACAGACTTGTCGGCTCAAGGGTTTGAACTTGCAACCTTCCGGTTACTAGTCCAACACTCTAACCACTAGGCTACCCTGGTGGTTAGGCTTCCAGAGACTGGCTGATCTGAGGTCAGCTTACCAACCATCATATACCTACCTCCAACAAGACAGACTCTTCAATTGTGTTATATAAGACCCTATATAAATGTGGGTTAAAACTGGGCTCAGTTAAAACCCTATAATAGACTGTGTAAACTGATCCCAGTGAAGGAATGGTATAAAACCGACTGGGATGGTTTTTACATCTTTCTCAGGTGGCGAGTTGGCTACAGAATAAACAGAATGTCTCTGCTTATTATTCTTCTCCTGTCGTGTGGACTTTACTAGCCATTACCAGGTAACTCAGACAGACTGGGGTAAACCACATCCTTATCAGGGATATCAGATCCTTGTTCAATCTTATTCTACCAGGGACAGGTAGGATATGGCCTACAGCCATGGCTCTGGCCATAACAACCATAACATACAGCAGGCCTATCAGAGTCTGGCAACAACAGTGGAGAGGAATCCCCAAAAACATGCCAAAGAGAGCTCCATAAATTCTATATCTAGCCTCAGTCATATTTTTATTTAGTTAACTAGTTAAGAACAAATTCTTATTTACAATAATGGCCTACCCCGGCCAAACCTGGACGATGCTGGGCCAATTGTGCGCCGCCCTATGGGACCTCAATCACGGCCAGTTGCGATTCAGCCTGGAATTGAATCAAGGTCCGTAGTGACAACTTTAGCACTGAGATGCAGTGCCTTAGACCGCTGAGCTACTCGGGAGCCCACACATATAAATACACTATATGACTAAAAGTATGTGGACATCTACTCGTCGAACATTTCATTCCAAAATAATGGGCATGAATATGGAGTTAGTTCCCCCTTTGCAGCTATAGCAGCCTTTCCACTAGATGTTGGAACATTTCTGTGGAGACTTGCTTCCATTCAGCCACAAGAGCATTAATGAAGTCGGGCACTGATGTTGGGCGTTTAGGCCTGGGTCGCAGTCGGCATTCCAATTCATCTCGAAAGTGTTAGATGCGGTTGAGGTCAGGACTCTGTACAGGCCAGTCAAGTTCTTCCACAACAATCTTGACAAACCATTTCTGTATGGACCTCGCTTTGCGCATGGGAGCAATGGCATGCTGAAACAGGAAACTGTTGTCACAAAATTGGAAGCATAAAATTGTCTAGAATGTCATTTTAAGGCTGTAGTGTTAAAGATTTAGGTAAAGTGTTTAGTTCCTCCTCTTTCCCCCTCCACCAAGCTCGTCTGGAGGTTCGTTAACAGTGTCCAAAGGGCCAGAAGTATTCAGAATGGTGTCCTCTGCATAGAGGTAGATCAGAGAATCATCAGAAGCAAGAGCGACATAATTGATGTATACAGAGAAGAGAGTCGCCCTGACAATTGAACCCTGTGGCACCCCCATAGAGACTGCCAGAGGTCCAGACAACAGGCCCTCCGATTTGACACACTGAACTCTATCAGGAAAGTAGTTGGTGAACCATGCGAGGCAGTCATTTGAGAAACCAAGGCTGTTTAGTCTGTCGATAAGAATGTGGTGATTGACAGTCGAAAGCCTTGGCCAGGTCGATGAATGCGGCTGCACAGTAATGTCTCTTATCGATGGCGGTTATGATATCGTTTAGGACCTTGAGCGTGGCTGAGGTGCACCCATGACCAGCTCTGAAACCAGATTGCATAGCGGAGAAGGTAAGGTGGGATTCGAAACGGTTGGTAATCTGTTTGTTAACTTGGCTTTCGAAGACCTTAGAAAGGCGGGGTAGGATAGATATAGGTCTGTAGCAGTTTGGGTCTAGAGTTTCTCCCCCTTTGAAGAGGGGAATGATCGCGGCAGCTTTACAATCTTTGGGAATCTCAGACGATACAAAAGAGGTTGAACAGGCTAGTAATAGGGGAAGCAACAATTGCGGTGGATAATTTTATAAAGAGAGGGTCCAGATTGTCTAGCCCAGGTGATTTGTTGGGGTCCAGATTTTGCAGCTCTTTCAGAACATCAGCTATCTGGATTTGGGTGAAGGAGAAATAGGGAGGCTTGGGCGAGTTGCTGAAGGGGGGTGCCGGGCAGTTGACCGGGGTAGGGGTCGCCAGGTGGAAAGCATGGCCAGCCGTAGAAAAATGCTTATTGAAATTCTCAATTATAGGGGATTTATCGGTGATGAGTGTTTCCTAGCCTCAGTGCAGTGGGCAGCTGGGAGGAGGTGCTCATATTCTCCATGGACTTTACAGGGTCCCAGAACTTTTTTTGAGTTTGTACTACAGGATGCAAATTTCTGTTTGAAAAAGCTAGCCTTCCTAACTGCCTGTGTATATTGGTTCCTAACTTCCCTGAAAAATTGCATATCACGGGGGCTATTTGATGCTACTGCAGTACGCCACAGGATGTTTTTGTGCTGGTCAAGGACAGGCAGGTCTGGAGTGAACCAAGGACTAAATCTGTTCCTGGTTCTAAATTTTTTGAACGGAGCATGCTTTTTTAAAGATGGTGAGAAAGGCACTTTTAAAGAATAACCAAGCATCCTCTACTGACAGGATGAGGTCAATATCATTCCAGGATACCCCGGCCAGGTCGATTAGAAAGGCCTGCTCGCTGAAGTGTTTTAGGGAGCGTTTGACAGTGATGAGGGGTGGTCGTTTGACAGAAGACCCATTACGGATGCAGGCAATGAGGCAGTGATCACTGAGATCTTGGTTGAAAACAGCAGAGGTGTATTTGGCGGGCAGGTTGGTTAGGCTGATATCTATGAGGGTGCACGTGTTTACGGATTTGGGGTCGTTCCTGGTAGGTTCATTGATAATTTGTGTGAGATTGAGGGCATCAATCTTAGATTGTAGGATGGCCAGGGTGTTAAGCATGTCCTAGTTTAGGTCACTTAGCATCACAAGAAAATAGATGGGGGGCAATCAATTCACATATGATGTCCAGGGCACAGCTGGGGGCAGAAGGTGGTCTATAGCAAGCAGCAACGGTGAGAGAATTATTTCTGGAAAGGTGGATTTTTAAAAGTAGAAGCTTGAATTGTTTGGGTACAGACCTGGATAGTATGACAGAACTCTGCAGACTATCTCTGCAGTAGATTGCAACTCCGCCCCCTTTGGCAGTTTATCTTGGCGGAAAATGTTATAGTTAGGGATGGACATTTCTGGGGTTTTGGTGGTCTTCCTAAGCCAGGATTCAGACACGGCTAAGACATCCGGATTGGCAGAGTGTGCTAAAGCAGTGAATAAAACAAACTGAGGGAGGAGGCTTTAATGTTAGCATGCATGAAACCAAGGCTTTTACGGTTACAGAAGTCAACAAATGAGAGCGCCTGTGGAATGGGAGTGGAGCTAGGCACTGCAGGTCCTGGATGACCCTCTACATCACTAGAGGAGTAGGATAAGGGTACGGCTGAAGGCTATCAGAACTGGTTGTCTAGTACCTTCGGAACAGAGAGTAAAAGGAGCAGGTTTCTGGGCGTGATAGAATAGATTCAAGGCATAATGTACAGACAAAGCTATGGTAGGATGTGAGTACATTGGAGGTAAACCTAGGCATTGAGTGATGAGAGATATTGTCTCTAGAAACATTTAAACCAGGTGATGTCATCGCATATGTGGGAGATGGAACTAAATGGTTGGATAAGGAATACTGAGAAGGGTTAGAGGCTCTACAGTGAAATAAAACAATAATCACTAACCAGAACAGTAATGGACAAGGCATATTGACATTAGGGAGAAGCATGCGTAGCAGAGTGATCATTAAGGTCCAGTGAATGGTTGAGCTGGCTGAGGACACGGCAATTCAGAGAGCTAGCAGGCCGGGGCTAGCAAGCTAGCAGCGGGCCTTAGAGGGACGTAGCGACAGAGGAAAGTCTGTTTTAGCCTCCTTGTGCGTTTCCGTCGATAGACCAGTCGTGATGGATTTGTAGAGGTCAGTGTAGCAGAGGGGTCTAGTCCAATTGGCAAACGGATCTATTCAGCTAACAGTCAAATATGCTCTAGACAGATGGGCATGTCGTGATGGAGGGGCCTGTTGGAGAAAAAAAACCTTGGGCAAATTACGTCGGTAGTCCAGTCGTGATGGATAACCACAGCTTTGTGTAGTAAAAGGGGCCCAGGCCGATTGGCAAAATAGGAATAGTGGCACGAGAAATTGGCCGATGGACCTATTAGCTATCAGTCTGATATGCTCTAGACAGCTAGCGGGCCGTGGCTAGCAGATGGGCATTCAGGGGACATCGCTACGTAGGAGCCAGTTGAGTAACCCCCTCGAACAGATTACGTGGGTAGTCCAGTCGTGAAGAATTGGCGGGGTTCCGTACCCTGTATTGGTAGTAAAAGGGGTGCAGGCCAGTTGGCAAAACAGGTATTGTAGCCCAGGAGTGGCTGATGGAACTCTTCAGCTAGCCGGGAGATGGGCCTAGCATGGGTTAGCTCCAGGCTAATTGGTGCTTGCTACGGGACAGAGACGTTAGCCAGGAGTACTCACTCGGATTGCAGCTAGCTAGCTGCGATGATCAGGGTGAGAAGGTTCAGAGCTTGGGGTAGGAATCGGGGGTTATGGAGAGAAAATAGGTCCGGTATGCTCTGGTTTGAATCGCATTGTACAAACTAAATGTGATCCATATGATCATAAGGACAAGCCTTTATCTGATGAGTGGTCCAAACCCCCCTTCTTCCTCTCCTCTACCCATGTTCCATCCCAGCCATCTGACTGCATGTCACTGCTCAGCTCTGTCCAACTCCTGGATGTCTGATCCCAGGAGCCAGGAGAGGACTGAGAGCTAATATCAGAGAAGGGGGATGGAGGGAGGAGAATGGAGAGGGGTGTGTATGTGTTACAGATGTGGCATCTTAATGTGACCCAAATGATTCCTGTAGCACCAGCATCTGACTGGGCCATTCTGTTCCTGCAGGAAACGGATAGCCTCCCTTTTAATGCAAATTCTATAACTTGAATCTGAACCAATGACTTAACTGTCCCTGCATGAAGAGAAATGGTTTATTTGGGTTTCTGTTGCATTTATGTTAAACACAAAGCCCATTTGCGACCATTTGCTTTTTCCTGTGGAGGAGGAAAACTTGCTGCAACAAATGGGTGATCAAATTAAGATGCCAGATCTGTATGTAAGAAGTAAGTCTGTTTCTCTTTGAATTCAGCTGAACACAACAACACAATCCTGAGACAGAGGAGGGAGTCTTCTCTGAACCTCAGAGAAGCAAAGGGATAGAGGAACTATGATGGAGAACATACGTTTGGCTAGAGGGCTCTGGAGTGTCATCCCTCCATCTCTTGGTCTCTTTAACCCCTCTGTCCCTTGTGTTTCCAATGTTCCCCTCCTTTCATGACCCATCTGCGTCTCCTATATCTAGGATCATTTCCACTTGCCGGACGTGGATGCCTTCCCCTCTCTGTCTCCCTGCAATGTCCCGCTCTCAACCGCTCTCTCCACCCCGTCTTAAATAAGTTTGCACTTGGGAAATGTTTTTGTAAATGTAACTAATAAAAACCCTTGAACCTTGCTCCATCCCTCCCTCCACCCGTATCTCACCCTCTCGCTGCATATGGATCCCGTGACCTCTTCATCATTGAGGTGTCGTTTGAATTTGGGAGGCATGATGGCGTCTTCAGGTTGCTCCTCCCGCTCTGGCTCCCTCTGTAGGACAGGAGGAACACACCTGTTACAAACCTCACACACATATTAATGATACAGTTCAGCAGAAACCCTGGTCCTACTGGGGTGCAAGCTTTTTCTCCAGCCCAGCACTAACATCGTTTAAACTAATCAAGGATAAGTCTTTATTAGTAGAATCAGGCGTGTAAGTGATGGGCTGGAAATGAAAGCCTGCAGCAAGTCCTCTGCTGCTACAGTCATTATACCAATTGCAGACAATTACCAAACAAGCAAAGCACACACTCAGGTGGGCCTCAATACCAGCTTGGTTATCACATAAAATATATAGTATGACAAAGCTGGTCTGAATGCTTGACTCTTTTACACACTTTAAAAAAACCTTGGTTCAAAGTTATGACTGGTCCTGGTTCCTCTCTAAGTTTCTCCAAGCCACTGCAGACTCAGGTATTGCTCTCTCAGAGTTTAGGTCCTGGGGTTGTGAAGTGTTCTGTGACTGGACTGACCAAACAGAAACAACTAGCCTACTTACGGTATCAGCCTATATGTCACTTAGCAAACAGAGCAGTGAAGACGGGACCCTCGCGCTCATGTTGGGAGGTGTGTGTGAGTGCTGCAGGCTGATAACGATAACTGCAGCCTTGGCCTCACCATGAAGAGTGTGAGAGCAGAGAGGAACTAAACACTTCACCTAAATCTTCAAAACATGTAGAACTCATTTAGGATAGAGTTTTTAAACAAGCATGGTTTTTAAACCATTTCCCCTAACCCCTAAGACTGTAGGGATTATGTCAGGCTTGCCAGGATGTAATTGTGAGAGTTAGGCCTACTTATGCGTGGGTGGTGGCGTTGGACTAAATGTTCCATCTCAGCAGAGCGGCCTGGTTGTTATTCAAGGTTTCTCCTCTCCTGCCTGTTCCCTTTTGAGGGGTGGAACATGGGAGCAGTTTTAATGGGGAGCAGAGTTTGATTTAACTCTGCTGGCTGGCTATGCTGTGGAACCCAGCTCACTCAGGGGAGGGCTCCTGTGTCCGCTCACTGCTCCATCTCTATTCCCTCATTCCTGTCTCGGAGGCCCGGAGTAGAAAACATGCTGTTCCTCCATTTAGCCTCAACCATCCCTCTTCCTCAACCAGTTGATTGGCTGTGCATCAAACTCAGCCCCAGTAACATACAACACAACCCCTGCTGTTCAGTGGTTTTAGGTGGGGCACAAAGACCTCCTGTACCGCCTGTGAGTTATACAGCCTACATCAAATGGTTTCACTGAAATCAAATGCTTTTCGATGAGAAGAGAGCTAGGCAAGGCTCCTCCTCACAGAAGTCAAGGGAAAGGAAATACTTCCCCACCCCAAACCCATCGCTTGTTTCATTATTTTATGCTGCATATGAATTGCCCATAGGGGAATAAAGATTGAATTAATTTAACTGAATAAATTCAGGGTATAATTTTAGACAAATTTGTCTAAACACACCCCATCTCTCCTCACAGGTTCTACCCCGAGCCCATCTCTCCTCACAGGTTCTACCCCGAGCCCATCTCTCCTCACAGGTTCTACCCCGAGCCCATCTCTCCTGCCCCTTATGTACCATTGAATCCAGCTCAGACTGAAACTGTTGCTTATCTCAGCGTCTCCTTCTGGCAGGGCAGTTGGTAAAGGGACGTTCCATGGCCAGGAGCGGAACGTTCCGGTAAATAGAGGAGAGAGTGGTAGGGGTCAGAGCTCTATCTCAGGCAACTACAGAAAAGAGAGAGAGATGCACAGAAAAGGAAAGAAGAGGAAAGAAAAGCCAAGCTAGCAAATCTGGGTTGCAGATATGCAAGTAGACAGCTTTGAAAGAAGCACTTTAAAAAGGCATAATCTGTAACATCTACTTCAGGTAAGATGTTTTGTTCATCCAAAAATCAATGAAGAAGAGTGGGATGAGAGGAGCGAGATGTAGAGGGGGGTGTTTGTTAAGTTTCGCACTCGATTGTATTGGGGCGATTCCACACCAGGGAAAATATTTGTGGTTACTCAGATTGTTCCAGCAATTCTCTTATCATAACTTAATTGGGAGGAAGTATGTTTAACATGCTTTTAACATTTGTATCACAAACCATTTTTGGGAGAATCATGATGAAATTTAAACATATAGGCCCTTTTTAGACCTATACATGCCTCCTGTAAGACCCTATGACCTGTAGATGATACACTGTGAACTGTACATGATACAGACAACATTTTGGTGTCATTAAACTCTATTGCAGAAGTACTCAACTCGAATCCTACAGGGACCAGAGCGTGCTGGTTTTCTGTAATTAATTGCACACAGCTGGTGTCCCAGGTCTAAATCAGTCCCTGATTAGAGGGGAAGAATGAAAAAAAGGCAGTGGGACTGGCTGGCTTCGAGGTCCAGAGTTGAGTTAGAGGGCTCTATAGTGTTCACTCAAATATGGAGTTTGTATAGATTCTGAAATACAAAAAATATATAAAATATGAATCTCAAAACCACCCTTTCTGATTGTGCCTATTTTCACATTTTTTGTAACAAAACTCTTCAACAGTCAAATTTCCAGAGCCTTCTGGTACTTTTATTGATACGACCCATTTTAAAACAGAAATCGACATTATAGGTAATTAATCAATCACAGCCCTCCTTTAGGATTGCACATTCAGCAAGTCATCAGCAAAGGGTGAATCCATTTCAGAAAAGGGTGAATCCATTTTTCCATTCCCATTTTTGAATGGGAATCCATTTTCCCATTCACTGTGTTGGTGGTGCCAATTACGTTAACCATAGCTTCAGAATTAGCAGAGAGCCCACTATGGACATATTATTTACCCGAAGAGTATATTGTTCCAAACAGTACGTCTTAAAATTAACTAAATCTAATCTAATAGTTGAGATATTTTTGATGTTGAATAAATTAATATTCAATATCGACAGACTACTTATAGTGTACTCTCGAATATAGAGTATAATGACACCAAGATGTTGTCCGTATCATGTACGTGTCACAAATTATAGGGTCTTACAGGAGGAGGCATGTATAGATCTAAAATGGCCACTCATCATAATTTTATTAAAAATGGTATGTGATAGAAATGTAAAACACAGTTCAAACATCCTTCCTCCTAATTAAGTTTATATGTGAGAAATGACAGAACAAGCTGAGATAAAAAAAATATATATTAAAAATCTGCTCACGCTGGCATGGAATTGCCCTATGGATTTAAATGCATTTAAAATCAAGCTTAGAAAAAACAGGAATCAGCTGAAAAGGGTATAGCCTAGGCCAAGTATCTAGGCTAAATGGCAGAAGCTCATCAGCTACAAGGGGAATGAGGAAATGACAGAGAGCCTAAAACTGGTTCAGGCAGCCATGCTCAGTTTTTGTTGTTGTTGAGGGAAGTGGAACTGATATTATATTTGGCTGAAAGCACAGTTCACAGCCTAGTCTATGGACAGGAGGAAGAGACTGGCACTAAGACATGAAGCAGGACCTGGCCCTGTAGCACAGCTAAACTGCAGTTTACCATTTGATGCTCACAGTATTGAATGGATTACATTATCTAGCTAGCACTAAATAAAATCTAGTTTCCACACTGACACAGCTCCTCTGATGACATAACCATGTAATCCTGAACCAGTATCTTTGCGTTAGAGAACCTCTTAAGCACAGATACTGGTTCAATGTAATCCTGATCATCAACAACACTGATTGTGCAACACCAGCCAACTAGCTAACGTTAGCTATCCTCTGCAATTCGTCATCAAGAATAGAGTGAGCCATGCCATCTTGCAGTCCCGGTACCTAGCTTGCTAAACCCGAAATATCGAGAAAGCCAGACAGACATAGGTCTTCTGTGAATGGTAACTGTAGCTAGTTACCTAACTAGGATGACAACCAGCTGAGAACAGCGTAACGTTAGTTAGCTGGCTAGCAATATCATTAATACTTGAATTCAACAAATACAACCTAATTGTATGAAGCTATCAATCTAATCAAATCTGTTTGGTTATTATGCCTACTGTTCGCTAAGATTATTATCCAGACACTGACACAGACCGCTGGTAACGACTTTCATAGTCACACTGTAGAAAAAAACATTAGCTAGCAAACTAATGCTAACGTTACCTGCTAGATTCGCAATCTTGCATACAGACGACCAAACAAACTTAGTTTATCTTCGTTAATAAACACAGACTCACAATGTTCTATTTTGCGTTCTAAAAGAAATCCAACTGAGGATGGTTGCTACAGAGATGCCTTTCCCAATCCTCCCTACTCTCTCTGATCAGCTGACCACAGACCAGGAAGCTGGGGTAGAGCAATTGCGACTGTTTAAAATATATATATATTTTTTTTATATTTTTTATATATATATATATATATATATATATATATATATATATATATATATATATATATATATATATATATATATATATATATAATTAACAACAAGTACATGTGGGAACACAAGTATATACAAATAATATTCAAAGGACAATCGGGCTAGGGGGTACAATATCACATTACACAAGGACCTTAAGGGACATACATACACGTATTATTCTAACAGCTTTTTTGTTAGTAGAGTATTTAATTGGCTTAAATCCAATTTCGACAGTTACTAGAGGGAATAGAGCCACAGATAGAACAATTAGACATATATTTTACAGGATGTATAAAGGTGAAGCATCCGCTTGTCATTTCCACTCACTATCAAAGCCCATTGACCGGCAGTCGGAGACTATGAAACGATATGGATTTTGGCCGAGATTCGGTTAATTTTCCCATCGATGGAACATTTACTCTCAATACAGTTTTCTGCACCCAAAACTATAACCTGTTACGAACAGAGTGGACACTTTACACAGACTTTACACTTTTCCAAAGTAAAAAATATATAAAAAATGCGTTGTTTAGAAGGAGTGCAAAGGCTAATTGAGTTATTGCACATGTGCACTTCAGAGTAGGCGTTCCCTAACGGAAATATGCAAATGTGTTAATTCTGTACTACCATGAAAATAAAATTCAAAACCAAATAGATCCCGAACTTCTAGGGAATGGGTCCCAAATAGATCCATAAAACGCTGCTGCGAACATACTGACTCAAATCTCTAGCCACTTTAATAATTAAAAATGGGATGTAATAAATGTATCACTAGTCACTTTAAACAATGCCACTTTATATAATGTTTACATACCCTATATTATTCATCTCATATGTATATTCTGTACTCTATACCATCTACTGCATCCTGCCTATCCCGGTCAGCCATCACTCATCCATATATTTATGTGTACATATTCTTATTCATTCCTTTACACTTGTATAAGGTAGTTGTTGTGAAATTGTTAGATATTACTGCATGGTCAGAACTAGAACCACAAGCATTTCGCTACACTCGCATTAACATCTGCTAAACGTGTATGTGGCCAATAAAATTGGATTTGATAGGGTATATGTAAGGCCCTGTGGTCTCATCAAACACTATCACCACTTTCCACTCCAACACATCACTGCTCTTGCTTCCTACCTTGGCCCTCTTTATGCTTTCTTTACGAGACGCTCCACTGCTTTCTGTATCATGATCTCTCTTCTTCCTATATCATTCCACTATCAACCACTCCGGTCCTTGAACCTCATCCTCCAGCTCCATACCATCACAACTGAAAGCCATAATGTTTGCATTCCAGCACAGTTGTTGCTTCACCAACTTTTTTCTCAATTTCGTCCGCACACGTCACTGTCATTTCTAACCTCCAACGCTCTCTCACACTCCTGGGATACATCTTATGTTAAATTACATCTAAAGTAGATATTTTTTTCATATGTAACCCTAATCCTTTTCCTAACCTCAATCGAATTATCCTAACCTGCTTCGTTAATTCTCATAACCTGCTGAGCAAGATCTCCTAACCTGCTACGAAAAGTTAATTCTGGTCAATTGTGGCAAACTGTATTCTATCTAGTGAAATCAGTGTTTGTCCACTTCCTACATTCCTCTTCTTCCAGGGAGTACAGCTATGACCAGGAGTTACTTTTTGTAGCAGGTTAGGAGAGCATTTTAGCTAACCCTAACCTTTTGCCTAACCTTAACCTAAGTCTCCTAACCTGCCACCTTAATTATCCTAACCTGCTGCATAAATAATGCTAATGTCAAAAGTCTAGGTGATGCAGGTAAGGCGGAGACAGGCGCAGGACACAGGTGTGCACAATGAAGACAAAACAAATGGAAAATGAAACGTGGATTGGTGGCGACTAGAAAACCTGTGACGTCGACCACCGAACGCCGCCCGAACAAGGAGAGGGACCAACTTCGTCAGAAGTCGTGACACCTAACTTGCTTTGAAAAGTATCTTCAAGTTGTAGCTGTAGTCCCTAGAATCACTGCCTGCCCAGTGCCCAGTTTCTCCCAGATGTGAAGCAGCATCAATTAGAAGATTCAAATTCATTGATTTGAAAGTCAATACAATTGCTAGATGACTGATAAATACTGAAAATATACATTATCTCTCATTTTGAGTATTCTTTATTGAGAAAGAGAGAGAAATGGCTAAGCTTGGGAACCTTCATAGGTGTGTCCAGGCCTTGTATTTATTTATAAGAGGGTGACCACGGCTCAGACATGCCTACTGGTATTACACTTTTATGCCATGCCTCAGATGAGGTCTTGTCACCCAGGTCCCAAGCCTTCAACTCAGCCAGCATTTTTAAGGGGCTCTGTCTAGTATCCAGATCTACTAGTAACAGCCATAGAATAGTCTGTTCTGGTGTGTGTAACCCTGGCAGAGAATCAATGAAAGACCAAGAGAATTTGTAGAATGGAGCACCAGAGGTCCTAATGAGAGCAACAGACTAGCGCCTGAGAGGGGCTCTTGGGCTGGAGAGAGGATGAGGGAGCTGAGATGGATCGAACGCTAGAAGTGAATGAGGAGAGGAGGAAGGAGGGGAGGGAGGATGTTGAGAGGAAGACGGAGGTCATTCAGTACGCACAAACACACGCATGCATACACACACAACACCAGCAGCAGCACCAGGGGAGTTTAGGTTATAAACTACCCTAGAACAGGAACTGAGCTCAAACTTGTGAGTGATGCCTCCCAGATGTGCCGACAGAACACACATATACACACACACACACACAACTGTCCCCAGAGCTTAGCCCAGACTAACACCAGATAATTTATCTCACACACATACAGGTATGTCAAAACACACACACACTCATCAGCTGAAGCTGGATTTGTCCCCATTTATCAGTTACAGTTTACACTAATGGGACATCACGTTTCCCTCATGATCAACTGTTTATCTTATTAAACCATTCAGAGTCAAACTAATCAGTCTAATATAATCATTAAGTTTAGATTGGGCCTCAACAGTAAATGCTTTGTTGAGGAAAGTCTGAGTCAGCTCATAGTTAGTTTAGTTTATTGTATCTACTTTGGGAAACTTTCTCTTGCATCTTATAAAGTAGACAACTCTGTGTCTGTATCCCAGCACAAATGTGGCAAGTGATTTGTCCATTATGTGAAGCCATGGCAGGGCACCCATTATTTTAGAGGAGGCATGAACTACGTGAGGATGGAAGGGGGTTGGTCCGGAAGGTCTTCACCCCACTCCTGAAGTTGGAGAATTTAGCATGTTTCATACACCAGCATCGGCTTTTTCCTGCAATCTAGTACCAAATCATTATGATAATTATACAGTACATGCGGAAAGTATTCAGACACCTTGACTTTTTCCACATTTTGTTACATTACAGCCTTATTCTAAAATGGATGTTTTATTTTATTTGATCATCAATCTACACATAATACCCTATAATGACAAAGCAAACACGGGTTAGACATTTTTGCAAATGTATTAAAAATAAAAACAGAAATACCTTATTTACATAAGTAGGGCGCTGTACTGCAGCGCCAGCTGTGCCACCAGAGACTCTGGGTTCGCGCCCAGACTCTGGCTTAACTGGCCGCGACCGGGAGGTCCGTGGGGCGATGCACAATTGGCCTAGCGTCGTCCGGTTTAGGGAGGGTTTGGCCGGTAGGGATATCCTTGTCTCATTGCGCACCAGCGACTCCTGTGGCGGTGCCGGGCGCAGTGCACGCTAACCAAGGTCGCCAGGTGCACGGTGTTTCCTCCGACACATTGGCGCGGCTGGCTTCCGGGTTGGATGCGTGCTGTGTTAAGAATGACTTTCAACCTTCGTCTCTCCCGAGCCCGTATGGGAGTTGTAGCGATGAGACAAGATAGTAGCTACTAACAATTTGATACCACGAAATTGGGGAGAAAAAGGGGTAAAAATGCAACAAAAAAACAATCTCTGGAGACCTGAAAATAGCTGTGCAGCGATGCTCCCCATCCAACCTGATAGACCTTGAGAGGATCTGCAGAGAAGAATAGGAGAAACTCCCCAAATACAGGTGTGCCAAGCTTGTAGAGTCATACCCAAGAAGACTTGAGGCCGTAATCCCTGTTTCAACAGGGATTACGGGTATGAATAAAGGGTATGAATACACGTCATAGATGTTTTTTTTGTGGAAAATTGCAAACAATTAAAGCAGAAACAGGAAGTACCAGTGATGAGCTCAATACAGAAGAGGTTAGAATTAGAAAAACCTGTTTTTGCTTTGTCTTTATGGGGTATTGTGTGTAGATTGATCGGGGGGAAAACAATTTAATACATTTTAGAATAAGGATAAGAATAATAACTTAACAAAATGTAGAAAAAGCACTTATTAATGAAGCCGGTGACTGATGTTGTATTCTCCTCAATGCCATCGGATGAATCCTGGAACATATTCCAGTCTGTTCTTGTAGTTTAGCATCCACTTCATTGGACCTCTTCTGTATTGAGCTCATCACTGGTACTTCCTGTTTCTGCTTTAAGTATGAATCAGGAGGATAGAGTTATTGTCAGTTTTGCCAAATGGAGGGAGAGGGAGAGCTTTATATGCTATGTGGAGTAAAGGTGATCTAAAACTTTTTTCCCCTTCTCTAATTGCACGTGACATGCTGGTAGAAATGAGGTCAAACAGATTAGTTTTCCTGCATTAAAGTCCCCAGCCACTAGTAGCGCTGCATCTGGATGAGCATTTTGTTTTGCTTATGGTCTTAAAACAGCTCGTTGAGTGCCGTCATAGTACCAGCGTTGGTTTGTGATGATAGATAAGAATATAGATGAAAACCCTCTTATATTGTGGTCTACAGCTTATCATAAGGTACTGAGAAAAACCTCAAGACTTCCTAGCCCCCTTTCCCTAGTCCAGTGGTTATATCCCTATTTCCGCTATCTCACACCAGCCCTGTTGTACTCCCAGGTGTGAGGTCATGACCGATGCTAGAGCACACATGGACTCTCAATCCCAGCCTCGCTGCTCCGAGTAAGATACTGGTAGCCAAGGGGAAATTATGTCCCCCACTTAACACTGCCATGTACGAAAACACATGCCAGATTCTAAATCTGAAAAAAAGTGTGTTAATTATAATCACTAACAGTAAACAGAAGGTGTTGACGGAAACAACACTTTCCATTTGACTGTTTTCATCACAGGTCTGTGTCTTCTAGTGAACAGCAGTTTAACATGGCGATCATTTATTTATCCGGTGCTGTGTTTTTCCAGTCACAACATGGCTGTAAACAGATTGACCCCCGATGGGAGAAGTAGTCATATATTCCACTCTATGTAGAGGCTATGCAAAAACCCACACATAACGAAACAACCTGTAAACACACACTAAACAACCGTCAATACCGTGTATTTCTGATGACAGACAAATGTGATATGCACGTGCGCAAACACAAACACACGTTTACGTAGACTGGATGTGTCTGTGTCCTGACTAATAAAAGGCCAGTGATTACGATGTGTTCAAAAGGACTTTACTAGGGGCTTCATGGAGAACACATTAAAACACACATTATCACGCAGCCTTTCTACCCTGTAGGTGATTAAACACCACCCTCTCAGGTGTGAAATCACTCAGTAGTTTAAAGACTCTTTGGCTCTGCGTTGTGTGGAAATAGGAGCGTGACAAGTGGGGCTGAGGCTCATAACGTTCAGAGTTCCATGAAAGCCATTGTTCCACTATTCCTAGAATATTGTCTCCATGCAGCAGTTCTCAGTTGGGCAGGATAGATGTGTAACTTGACTGGAGCATTTTTGACTGAGGGCTGCATGCTTAGTGTTATACGTTTTATTATATCATCACGTTTGTCAGCTTTGTAATAGATGTTTAAACAGCAATAGTATGTAGTGTGAAAGTCCCTTTGCCAGTCATTCCTGGTATGGTGTGTCTGATGGCTGGTTCCTCATCAAGGAGAAGCAGGATGTTCTCATACCGCAGTCTTCAGAAGCAGACGCAACACATCAATAACACGTTTACCGGTACCTCTCTCCACACATACATGCGATGTGGGTGGACGGGAGACAGGACAGAGGTATTTCCACTGGATTAGGAAAAGAGGAATGTTGTTTAATTGGAGGAAGGAGAGAGCAACCCCACCCCTGCTTTTATGAGTTCTCTCCATCGTTAACCCACCAAGGGGCAGAGAGGGTTTGATGTGCTATAGAGGGGAGTCTGTCCTAGCCTCCTAAATACTTCCCTCTGAGGTTGGCCAAACATACCTTACTTCACCAGAACCTACACCAGACTTTCTCAAATGACCTATTGCCCATGTAGTACACTACTTCTGACCAGAGCCCTTTGTGTAACCCCAAGTTCTTCAACAGAATCGGTCCACAAATCATGACATGAATCATAATGGAATGAACTCCAGAGTTTCTTGCCTGTGACGGACTCCATATTTCCAAATTGGTTTCAGTTGACAGCTTCAAAGTGGTTGTGATGATTTACAGCCCACTTCTCATAGTCTCATAAATACTGAGGAACCCCAAATGAAGTGGGTCAAAGGTTAAAAATGTTGGAGAATCACTTCAGCATGAGACTGTGGTAGGACTGAATGGTCAAAAGTTGATCTTCCACATTCCTCCTAAATCCTGGCCTCTGGATTTCCACCCTAACTGGCCGTGTGTGCAAAGCGTGCGAGCAGTGTCATTTCCACTGTGATCTTAAGTAAATGTTGAGTTTTCCCTCCTACGGTACTTGTCTTGAAATTCCCATCTAGTGGTGCCATCTGTAAGTACATGTTGGTTCTTCAAACGGAATCAGGAGTTAATAGACTCAAACTACCCCAAACACAGGGCCACTTTTTAAACAGCATATTATTTTATTAGTTTCTTAACTAAAACCAAGAATGTAAGACCGTACATATTTTAATACAGCGATGTACCCCCTGTACAAGTAAAAGAAAAAACAAACCAATTACCCCCCACTCTGTCCTCCTACACAAGGTTCCTCATCCTGTGTTCTGGTTAGGGGTATACCCCTCCCCACTAGTGGAGCACACTACTGTACATTTCTGAAGGACCCTTGTCACCATGGTAAAACCTGCGATGAGAGTGGTGTAGGTTTGAGTGAGTGGAAGTGAGATGAGACAGGAATAATCTCTCCTCAACACTAACACCTGTCCTTCTGCCCTGAAATGCAGCAGAACTGCAGCCTGCAGTCAAACACAAAGCTATTTCTAATTGTTTTGTTTCTCCCCCTTCCGTCTCCCTTTCCCTCTTGGTGAGGGTTAACAGAAAGCCACACTGAACTGTTTTGTTTCTACAGTTTTGAACTCGTACTCACTCTCCCTTTCTGTTAGTAGCAGCAGGGTTGGGTGCCCTACAGGCAAGTGAGCAGTGGTGAGGTATTCTATCCTCCTCTCTCAAGGGGGAGGAGGAAAGCTCCCAGACTGAATTCAGGGTGTGTCTGTCCATTTACAGACAGCCCATAATAAGCAGTGGTGAAGAGGTATTCTATCCTCCTCTCTCAAGGGGGAGGAGGAAAGCTCCCAGACTGAATTCAGGGTGTGTCTGTCCATTTACAGACAGTACATAATAAGCAGTGGTGAAGAGGTATTCTATCCTCCTCTCTCAAGGGGGAGGAGGAAAGCTCCCAGACTGAATTCAGGGTGTGTCTGTCCATTTACAGACAGTACATAATAAGCAGTGGTGAAGAGGTATTCTATCCTCCTCTCTCAAGGGGGAGGAGGAAAGCTCCCAGACTGAATTCAGGGTGTGTCTGTCCATTTACAGACAGTACATAATAAGCAGTGGTGAAGAGGTATTCTATCCTCCTTTCTCAAGGGGGAGGAGGAAAGCTCCCAGACTGAATTCAGGGTCTGTCTGTCCATTTACAGACAGCCCATAATAAATCCCCTTCCACTCTGCTGCCATAGCAACAGGGATTCTCAAGGCTCTGTGAAATCATCTTTGCACGCTTAACCTTTGGCTAAAGATACAGGAGAAAACTGGGCAGTGGCCTCCCATGTGCCCCACGCAAACACACACAAACACCACCTTTATCATTCCGCTCAAAGAGATGCGAGCAAGAGAAAAGGCAGACTAATCAGTTAAATCAATCAACTGCTGCATCTTACATTTCCTTTCGAGACAAACCCTCATTTCATAGTTTCACTCTTTAGTGAACGTTGGTGAAAGCGTTGAGCGCTAGAGGGAGTTTGTGTGTGTGGTGATCGTACAAGCTTGTATATACTCACACAGCTGTGTGTTAGCAATGATGGATGGAAGACTGGCAGAGGAATAGAACACGTCTGTGCTTCACTAAAATACATCTTTAACTAAGATTGTTTCATCCAACTACAAAAACAAGATTGCTTGATTCTCCTGTTAACAAAAAGAACAGCCCTGTCCTCCTAATAACGGGATTCTATTGTGAAAAAGAAAGGAACAGAAATCATAGGGCTATAAAAATGGCAAACTGGCAAATCTTTTTTCTCCATTCAATCTTTTTTTACCATCCTAGTAGACATTTGAAGTACAGCTTGCCGTCTTCCGCCCCGCCCAAATTACAAGAGGTGGGGCTTAAAAAAAATATCACACACAGACTCCCAAGAGTGGAGGACAAGAGAGGAGAAGGGGAGAGAGAGAAGAGGTTGGAGCGCACACACACACAGTAGCCCCCTCAGTAACCATTGACTAATACACCCCCACCTCTCCTCTCTTTCTCCGCCTCTAACACCAGAGAGGGTGATGTGTGTGTGAGTGATTGCATGAATATGTGGAGCAGCTGGATCATCTCTCTCCCATCCATCTGTGGAGATGTGTGAGGCTCTACTTCCCCTCCTCTTGTTTGATGGCCTGGGGCTTGATGGGGCCGGTGCGGATGGGTTTGCCTGCTGACAGGGATGGTTTGTCGGGCTCAGGGCGCTCCACAACTACCACCGTCTGGTGGTTGGGGGGCAGGATGTCGAGGGGGGGTTTGCAACCCCCCTGGTCGAGACGAGAGGGTTTGGAGACTGACGGAGCCTTGAGCTGCTCTGAGAAGAACTTATGAGTCGATTGGAGCACCTCGGCTCGCTGCTTCGCCTGGGGACAGCAATCAAATTAATCACTCAACCACATGCTGGGTTCATTTGGGAGACATCAGGATTTCAACACCAGGCACATTCTAGGTCAACCAGTAAACTAATCAGCAAGCAGTACTATACCTTGAGGTCCTGCTCTGCCTGGTTGCCTCGGGGACCTGTAGGGCCTCTAGGTGCGAGGGGGGGAAGAGGCCCTCTAGGGGGGTGGGACAGGTGCATCTGGGGAAACTGCTGCTGCTGCGGTGGTGGCCGGGGGTGAGGCATCAAACCCCCTCCCAGAGAGGGAGACATGGGGGGTGGGCCCATAGGCGAACGCTGCATCCCTCCACAAAATGAGTTAGCATGCTGGGTGTGGGAGGGAGGGCGCACCAGAGGAGAGACCAGGTTGGGCTGGGACAGAATCTGAAAGGAGGGAGAGGATTGTTAACATCATTAACTCTTTATATTAGAAATCCACAGAAAAGGTGGTGTTAAGCTGGCCTCTATCACAAGTGTCAAATGTTCGTCATAATGGATGTGTGTGGGTACATGAGTGAGTGAGGTCAGGTGTGGAGAATCAGTGCAGGTGGTCAGTCCAGTTCAAGTGTTCAGCAGTATGATGGCTTGTAGATGGAAACTGCCTCTGAGCCGGTTGGTATAAGACCTCATGCTCTGATATCGTGTGGCTGAGGTGTGTGGGATCCTTGATGCTGCAGGATCTTCCCCAGCCACCGTTTAAAGTAGATGTCCTGGATGGATGGGAGCATGGTCCCAGTGATGTACTGGGCCGTCTTCACCACCCGCTGGAGGGCCTTGAGGTCGTGGACAGAGCAATTCCTGTACCAGCCCGTGATGCAACCGGTCAGGACGCTCTCGATGGTGCAGCGGTAGTATTTGGAGAGGACCCGGGGCAGCATGCAGTTTCTTCAGCCGCCTTAGGAAGTAGAGACGCTGTGGCGCCCCAGTGTGTGTGTGTGTGTGTGTGTGTGTGTGTGTGTGTGTGTGTGTGTGTGTTACCTGTGGGTTGAACTGTCCAGGGAAGTGCTGTGTGATCCTCATGGCAGCAGAGCTGGGCTGGAACTGTTTCTGGTACAGCATGCTGTTCATCTTACTGGACTGGCTGCTGGGAGATGTGGAGCTGGCCCTGACCAGACAAATACATCAGCTTTTGGTATACTCATAAAACCGGTAGAAGGTGGGACAGGTTCTGCGTGAGAATATGTGTTACCTGTAAGGACTAGGTGTAGTGTGTGTGTGTTACCTGTAAGGACTAGGTGTAGGGGTAGTGTGTGTGTGTTACCTGTAAGGACTAGATGTAGGGGTAGTGTGTGTGTGTGTTAACTGTAAGGACTAGGTGTAGTGTGTGCGTGTTACCTGTAAGGACTAGGTGTAGTGTGTGCGTGTTACCTATAAGGACTAGGTGTAGTGTGTGCGTGTTACCTGTAAGGACTAGGTGTAGGGGTAGTGTGTGTTACCTGTAAGGACTAGGTGTAGTGTGTGCGTGTTACCTGTAAGGACTAGATGTAGGGGTATTGTGTGTTACCTGTAAGGACTAGGTGTAGTGTGTGTGTGTTACCTGTAAGGACTAGATGTAGGGGTAGTGTGTGTGTGTTACCTGTAAGGACTAGGTGTAGGGGTAGTGTGTGTGTGTTACCTGTAAGGACTAGGTGTAGGGGTAGTGTGTGTGTGTTACCTGTAAGGACTAGGTGTAGGGGTAGTGTGTGTGTGTTACCTGTAAGGACTAGGTGTAGGGGTAGTGTGCGTGTGTTACCTGTAAGGACTAGATGTAGGGGTAGTGTGTGTGTGTTACCTGTAAGGACTAGGTGTAGTGTGTGTGTGTTACCTATAAGGACTAGATGTAGGGGTAGTGTGTGTGTGTTACCTGTAAGGACTAGATGTAGGGGTAGTGTGTGTTACCTGTAAGGACTAGGTGTAGTGTGTGTGTGTTACCTGTAAGGACTAGATGTAGGGGTATTGTGTGTTACCTGTAAGGACTAGATGTAGGGGTATTGTGTGTTACCTGTAAGGACTAGGTGTAGTGTGTGTGTGTTACCTGTAAGGACTAGATGTAGGGGTATTGTGTGTTACCTGTAAGGACTAGATGTAGGGGTATTGTGTGTTACCTGTAAGGACTAGGTGTAGTGTGTGCGTGTTACCTGCAAGGACTAGATGTAGGGGTATTGTGTGTTACCTGTAAGGACTAGGTGTAGTGTGTGTGTGTTACCTGTAAGGACTAGGTGTAGGGGTAGTGTGTGTGTGTTACCTGTAAGGACTAGATGTATGGGTAGTGTGTGTGTGTTACCTGTAAGGACTAGATGTAGGGGTAGTGTGTGTGTCTTACCTGTAAGGACTAGATGTAGGGGTAGTGTGTGTGTGTTACCTGTAAGGACTAGATGTAGGGGTAGTGTGTGTGTGTTACCTGTAAGGACTAGGTGTAGGGGTAGTGTGTGTGTGTTACCTGTAAGGACTAGATGTAGGGGTAGTGTGTGTGTGTGTTACCTGTAAGGACTAGGTGTAGTGTGTGCGTGTTACCTATAAGGACTAGGTGTAGGGGTAGTGTGTGTTACCTGTAAGGACTAGGTGTAGTGTGTGTGTGTTACCTGTAAGGACTAGGTGTAGGGGTAGTGTGTGTGTGTTACCTGTAAGGACTAGGTGTAGGGGTAGTGTGTGTGAGTTACCTGTAAGGACTAGATGTAGTGTGTGTGTGTTACCTGTAAGGACTAGATGTAGGGGTAGTGTGTGCGTTACCTGTAAGGACTAGGTGTAGTGTGTGTGTGTTACCTGTAAGGACTAGATGTAGGGGTAGTGTGTGCGTTACCTGTAAGGACTAGGTGTAGTGTGTGTGTGTTACCTGTAAGGACTAGGTGTAGGGGTAGTGTGTGCGTGTGTGTTACCTGTATGGACTAGATGTAGGGGTAGTGCGTGTGTGTTACCTGTAAGGACTAGGTGTAGTGCGTGTGTGTTACCTGTAAGGACTAGATGTAGGGGTAGTGTGTGTTACCTGTAAGGACTAGATGTAGGGGTAGTGTGTGTTACCTGTAAGGACTAGATGTAGGGGTAGTGTGTGTTACCTGTATGGACTAGATGTAGGGGTAGTGCGTGTGTGTTACCTGTAAGGACTAGGTGTAGTGCGTGTGTGTTACCTGTAAGGACTAGATGTAGGGGTAGTGTGTGTTACCTGTAAGGACTAGATGTAGGGGTAGTGTGTGTTACCTGTATGGACTAGATGTAGGGGTAGTGCGTGTGTGTTACCTGTAAGGACTAGGTGTAGTGCGTGTGTGTTACCTGTAAGGACTAGATGTAGGGGTAGTGTGTGTGTGTTACCTGTAAGGACTAGATGTAGGGGTAGTGTGTGTTACCTGTAAGGACTAGGTGTAGTGTGTGCGTGTTACCTGTAAGGACTAGATGTAGGGGTAGTGTGTGTTACCTGTAAGGACTAGATGTAGGGGTAGTGTGTGTGTGTGTGTTACCTGTATGGACTAGATGTAGGGGTAGTGCGTGTGTGTTACCTGTAAGGACTAGGTGTAGTGCGTGTGTGTTACCTGTAAGGACTAGATGTAGGGGTAGTGCTCCTAGCACTGTGAGGCGTTGTCCCAGGCTTCATGTCCATCCCACTGCCAAACAGCTTCAGGTCCATCTCACACATCTGGATAGAAACACACAGAGCAGACACACATTGCGTCATGTACTGCTAGCATCTCACCAACACAATGCTCACCAACACAATGCTCACCAACACAATGCTCACCAACACAATGCTCACACACACACACACACACACACACACACACACACACACACACACACACACACACACACACACACACACACACACACACACACACACACACACACACACACACACACACACACACACAATAATACAGGTAGCTATAGGCCATGAAAGGGCTTTGGTACACACAAGTCTGTCTCTCACACATGCAGAACTTTGTATCATTCCCTGGTGAGTACCTTGCTGGAGGGGGGGTGCATCACGCTGTGTGTGTGTCCGAAGGGTCCCCTGTAGGGCTGGGAGACTGGGGGCTGGCGGCTGAGGCTAGGGGGCTGCGCCTGGGTAGGGGTGGGGGGCAGAGCCAGGAGGGGCTGGCTGCCCACGGAACCATAGTTAGGAAGACCGAGCTGAGAGCCTGGCATAGGGACTTGCACCTAGAGGGAGAGGGAGGGCGAGAGAGCAAGAAGAGGAGATTGGGAGGGGTGAGTTAGTTGCAATGTCACGACTGTCTGTTTTGATAATCTGTTCCTTTTGCAGGAACAGAAAGTGTGTAAATGATGTGTATACCTGCTGCATGGCAGAGCTTGGAGACTGTGTGTTACTATAGTAACTGCTCTGTCCGTGTTGTTGCACCTGTCCTGAGTACAGGTTAGAATGTGGACTCATCCCCTGACGCTGGAGCGAGAGAGAGGAGAGAGGGTTAGGGCAATAACATTCATGACCACTTCTTACAAAGCTCTTGTATGACCACATACATATAAGCTTGCTTCAGCATTGACAAAGATATCATGAGTTCTCATCAGTTCAATAAATTCTAAGAGAGTTGGAACTACGTTGTATGTACCTTATTCCATACCTGCAGTAGGTGTGTATCTATTAGCTGGGATCCTCCCATGCCAGAGGGCTGGTTGAGCTGTGGTTCAAACAGGATGGGGATGTGCTGTGTGTGTGTGTTGGAGGGCTGCTGGTAGGCCAAGCTGGACTGGGGCTTGCCGAGGTCATGGCCCCCAACACCAGGGTAGCTGTGGAGAGATGGCCCTGATAACATCATGGGACTGGGCTGGGACAGACTGCTCTGCATAAAGGCCTGCTGTGATCTGAAGGACAGAGGAAAGGAGATGAGAGAAGAGAGTTAAAATATTGTGTGATCAAACACACAAACACACCTCTTACCAGTCAGAATGACAAAAAAATTGAGCCAAACAGCATTGTTTGATAAATACATATCATTGTGTGTGTGTTTGTTACCTATAAGGCTGCAGTGAGGAGCTGAAGAGGTCCTGTGGCTGGGAGACGGGAGGTCCAGTGCTGAGGCTTAGCTGGGCCTGGTGAGAGTGTGTGTGTGTGTGTTGGTGCTGCCCCGGTAGGGGAGCATAGATTGGGATAGGAATCTGCTGCACAGCCGCCTGCTGCTGGAGGGGAGAAAATAAGGCCTTATAAGGCATCATATGGAGAGAGTAAGGCTACATATGGAGAGAGTAAGGCTACATATGAAGAGAGTAAGGCTACATATGAAGAGAGTAAGGCTACATATGAAGAGAGTAAGGCTACATATGGAGAGAGTAAGGCTACATTAAAGGCAGTTTAAGCTTGAAGTGGTGTTAAAGAGATTCTTGTAGTGTGTACCTGTGAGAGTCTAGGCTGGTAGCCCTGCTGCTGGTGCTGTGTCAGAGAGGGAGGTGCCAGGCGGGAGTGGGGGTTGCTGAACAGGTGACTGGTGTCCATGTAGAACGCTGGAATCTGGGCTGCAGAGCCTACACACACACACACCGCGAGGAGAAGATGAAAACTACTGAATTCACAAACACACCACAATTCTGACAAATGCATGACTATTGTGTGTCCTGAGGACATTTTAAATCACTTGCATCACCTTCACAGTAACATTACAGCTGTCTCCAGCTCAGATCACATAAGGTTTGTGAATACATTGACCTTTCTCTAAATAAGTGTCCTCTATGAGACATGAGGTAATTATGTCCTATATGAGCTGTGATGGCTGTTCCTGTGGGCTCAGCACTCCCTGAGTGAAGATAATACCTGACCTTCCTATGGGGCCTACTGCACTGTACTAAGCTCTATAGCTAGCATCCCAATGAGAGGCTCACTCAGCAGTCACTGATACGACACGAGAGAGGAGCACAACACTAAATGGCTGTCTCATCAAAAGCGGTACACCTCCATGCCCATTTAACAGAACTGTTTTCATTCAGGTTTAGTAGTATCTGCTAGACTAAGTCTAAGTAGGGCCAAGTCATTTCCTGGTGAGGTCATGTAGTTCAGGAAAAACTCCTGGCCCTAGTCATACCGCTAAGTGCACAAAAGTCAGATGTGTTTGAGGACTCACCCGCTGCAGACTGAGAGACGTAGACCTGTGGAGTCTGTTGCTGCTGGGGAAGCAGGGGTGCCACACAGCCCAGCTGGGAGAAGCTGGTCCCACCCATGGATCCAGTCTGCAGCTGCTGGGGTTTCACCTTGCAGATGTTGGGGGGGTCAGAGGCCGTGGTGGTCTTAGTGCTCAGAGCGGACGTGGTGTATGTCCCAGCACCTGGGTGGACGTGACAGGAGATGGAGGAAGCTAGATGTCACTACACCCAGTTGCTGTTTACGTGGGTGATGTTGCCCAACCGTCAATCCATTTAGCATTAGTGTAAAATCATTGACTTACAAAGAAAGACTGTACCTGTCAGAGAAGTGCTTGGTGTGACGGAGGCTACTGGTATCTGAGGCATGGAGGCAGAGGAGAAGGAGGAGTAGGAGGAGGTGATAGGAGAAGAGGAGGTGACAGGAGAACTCTTTTCTACCAGGCTGGGGGAGTTCTCCCACGCTTTACGGGCTGACTCCATCTTACCAAAAAAATAAGATAACGTATTAGAAGCAGATAGACACAGTATGCATAGAAGGGTGTGTTGTGTGTGTGTGTGTGTACCTTCAGTGTGAGATCAACAGAAGCAGGAGAGACAGTACTGAGGCTAGAGCTCTGCTGTAAGGCCTCTCTACGAGGGAGAGGGTGAGGCAGGGCCACGTTGGCCACCAGGCTCTCCTCCATCTTACTCCCTCCAGTAGGAACGCTGTCCGCCAGAGAGGAAGAGGGGGTGGTGTAGTCGGTCACTGACTCCTGGCAGGGGGAGGGTTAGGGGCAGACAAGTTTAAGTCAATAGAACTGGAATGAATGGAGCATTCATGAATGTGGTGGATAGACTGGTGGCCATATTGGGTATACCATACAAACCATCCCCTCTCACCTTGGAGCTGCTGGCGTACTCCGCCGAGGGTATGGTGATCATCCCCTCGATATCGCCCCCTAGCTCAGGAACAGAGGCGTCTGTGTTGGGGGGGCTGGAATCTACTGCTCTGTTGGTCCCTCCACCTGGTACTATCCCCCCATCAAGACATTCTTCCCCCCCCACACGGACGTCCTTAGCCTTGCGGTTACGCAGGGAGCGTTCTTTACCAATAGGGCCAGGCTTGTACTCCTTAGGCTCTACTGGCTCCATGTCAGGGAGCTGGAAGTAGAGAGAAGAGATACAGTTCAAGTTGAGAAAATATGAAGAATCATGTCAATGTAATTCCTTGCACAAACATATCAGTCACTATGGATTTTCTGAGTATTTGTGTCAGTCAGTGTGTTTGTTTAGTACCCTACCTTCTGTGTTTTGATAGGTCCAGCACGGGGCTGTTTCTGTCTCTGTTCTTTAGGAGCAGGTAGTTTGTTGTCAGGTCCAGGCTCTAGCATGGCTGGAACACCATCGCTGTCTGTACTGCCAGCTGAGGAAGGGGCTCCAAACTGGATACAGTCCATCCCTAGATCCACACTGCCTTCTGAGCCAGGCTTCACACCCTACAACACAAAGGCACTTTTAACTAACCAACCCATTTATTTGGAGCCACAATAAAACAGAACGAATCCATAGCAAGTCAGTCTGTTGTACAATACGGGTTGTGAAACGAGAGATATTGAGAGCAAGAGAGGAAGTTTGTACCTCAGGAGTGACAGTCCCAGTGAAGGAGGTGAGAGGTTTGTTCCAGGCACTGACTGAAGGAGGCTGAGGAGGGCTGATGGGTCCAACTGAAACACACAAATCAGATGAGACCAAGCATATGAAAAACCCTCATGTATAATTGTTTTTTGTTGTTGTTTTTTTACCCCTTTTCTCCCCAATTTCATGATATCCAATTGGTAGTTACAGTCTTGTCCCATCACTGCAACTCCCCTAAGGACTCAGGAGAGGCGAAGGTTGAGAGTTATGTGTCCACCGAAACATGACCCTGACAAGCCGCACTGCTTCTTGACACACTGCTTGCTTAACCCAGAAGCCAGCCGCACCAATGAGTCGGAGGAAACACTGTACAGCTGGCGACCGAAGTCAGCGTTCATGCGCCGGGCCGCCACAAGGCATCGCTAGAGCGCGATGGGACAAGGAAATCCCGGCCGACCAAACCCTCCCCTATCCCGGACGACGCTTGGCCAATTGTGCGCCGCCTTCTGAGTCTGTCAGTCGCGACCGGCTACGACACAGCCTAAGATTGAACCCGGGTCTGTAGTGATGCAGTGCCTGAGACAGCTGCCCACTCAGGAGATGTACACGTTTTAACTAACGAAACATCATCTCGTTGTGAAAAATGACTGTCCTGATGTTGTGTGACTCACGTTTCTTGACGTCAGGCAGTATGATGGATCCGGCCACCTTGTTCTCCCAGAGTTCTGTACCGAGAGTGCTGTGGGTCTGCGTGAGCAGCGCCACAGGGGGAAGGGGAGTCTTGGAGGTGAAGTCCACAGTGGTGGGGGTAGGGGCGGGGGGTAGGGTGGCCACAGAGCCTTCCAGAGTCTGGGGAGAGGCAGCAGGCTGGGAGGGGGTAGGGAGCTGGGAGGCAGATAGGAGGGGTTGGGGTTGCTGAGGGGGAGGTGAGGGCTGTTGAGGCTGTGGCTGTGAGGCTTGCTGTGCTTGTTGTTGTGATGCTTGTTGTTGATGCTGCTGCTGTTTTTTGGCGAATCTTGGTGGCAGCTTGCTTCCTCCTCTCCCCTTTTCCCCTGATCCTTTCTTTCCATAGTGCTATAAACCGACAAGGCAACGAGATACATGTTAGGTATGTCAGATGTTAGGGTCCTCAGTGTGAATAAAAATCTTGTGTTTAGTCAATACAGGAGTAACTGCCTCCCAGTGGTGAATTGCACACTCTGCCTCTCTCACCTGTGTAGTCTGCTCCTCTTTCTTCCTCCTCTCCTCGTCCTGTAGTCGTTTCTGTTGTTTACGTGAGACCACCTCAGTGAAGCCGTCATCTGTAGTGTTAGACTGGGGGTCCTCTAAGGTTGTCACCTCTGGATGGTCATCTATGATCACCACACCTATAGGACAGCACAAAGTGTAATTATTTCCATGGACTAGGTTCAAGTTCTAGAACAATAGATCTGTCAAATTCAGTATTGAGTATGGCTGTGACGATACCAGTGACGCAATATGTTTTCCTGCTGTATGCAAAATAGTGTGTGCTATAGCTCGGAAAATAAATACAAGTGTTTGTTTCCAACATTACGGCTGTTTTCCTAAAGAAGTTAAATTCACTTCGTGTTCCGTTTCTTTGCCATAACACTGACGAGCATTGCAATACCAGTATCATCCCAGCCCTAGTACTGAGCCAATAACGCATTACAGTACCCATAGCATATTGAAAAATATACAGTACAGGTCAAAAGTTAACACCTACTCATTCAAAGTTTTTTTTTCTTTTTACTATTTTCTACACTGTAAAATAAATAAGTGAAGACATTACAATGATGAAATAACACATATGGAATCATGTAGTAAACAAAAAAAGTGTTAAACAAATCAAAGTATATTTTATATTTGAGTTTCTCAAAGTAGCCACCCTTTGCCTTCTTATTGGTATCCTTTAGAAGTGGTTTCTTTGCAGCAAATCGACCACGAAGGCCTGATTCCCAAATAAAATAAACGCTTCAGAGTTCAAGTAACAGACTTATGTCAACATCAACTATTCAGAGGAGACTGCATGAATTAGGCCTTCATGGTCGAATTGCTGCAAAGAAACCACTACTAAAGAAGACCAATAAGAAGAAGAGACTTGCTTGGGCCAAGAAACAAGAGCAATGGACATTATATGGGTGGAAATCTGTCCTTTGGTCTGACGAGTCCAAATTTCAGATTGTGGGTTCCAACCGGTGTCTTTGTGAGACACAGAGTAGGTGATCAGATGATCTCCGCCTGTGTGGTTCCCACCATGAAGCATGGAGGTGGTGTGATGGTGATTTGCTGGTGATTTGCTGGTGACACAGTCAGTGATTTATTTAGAATTTGAGACTAAATTGATTTTATTTATGCATTATATTACGTTAAAAATAAGTGTTCATTGTTCATTCAGTATTGTAATTGTCATTCATTACTATATATATATATATATATATATATATATATATATATATATATATATATTGCTCAAAAAAATAAAGGGAACACTTAAACAACACAATGTAACTCCAAGTCAATCACACTTCTGTGAAATCAAACTGTCCACTTAGGAAGCAACACTGATTGACAATAACTTTCACATGCTGTTGTTCAAATGGAATAGACAACAGGTGGAAATGATAGGCAATTAGCAAGACACCCCCAATAAAGTTCCTATGCTTCCTGGCTGATGTTTTGGTCACTTTTGAATGCTGGCGGTGCTTTCACTCTAGTGGTAGCATGAGACGGAGTCTACAACCCACACAAGTGGCTCAGGTAGTGCAGCTCATCCAGGATGGCACATCAATGCGAGCTGTGGCAAGAAGGTTTGCTGTGTCTGTCAGCGTAGTGTCCAGAGCATGGAGGCGCTTCCAGGAGACAGGCCAGTACATCAGGAGACGTGGAGGAGGCCATAGGAGGGCAACAACCCAGCAGCAGGACCGCTACCTCCGCCTTTGTGCAAGGAGGAGCAGGAGGAGCACTGCCAGAGTCCTGCAAAATGACCTCCAGCAGGCCACAAATGTGCATGTGTCTGCTCAAACGGTCAGAAACAGACTCCATGAGGGTGGTATGAGGGCCCGACGTCCACAGGTGGGGGTTGTGCTTACAGCCCAACACCGTGCAGGACGTTTGGCATTTGCAAGAGAACACCAAGATTTACAAATTCGCCACTGGCGCCCTGTGCTCTTCACAGATGAAAGCAGGTTCACACTGAGCACATGTGACAGACGTGACAGTCTGGAGACGCCGTGGAGAACGTTCTGCTGCCTGCAACATCCTCCAGCATGACCGGTTTGGCGGGTGGGTCAGTCATGGTGTGTGGTGGCATTTCTTTGGGGGGGCCGCACAGCCCTCCATGTGCTCGCCAGAGGTAGCCTGACTGCCATTAGGTACCGAGATGAGATCCTCAGACCCCTTGTGAGACCATATGCTGGTGCGGTTGGCCCTGGGTTCCTCCTAATGCAAGACAATGCTAGACCTCATGTGGCTGGAGTGTGTCAGCATTTCCTGCAAGAGGAAGGCATTGATGCTATGGACTGGCCCGTCCGTTCCCCAGACCTGAATCCAATTGAGCACATCTGGGACATCATGTCTCGCTCCATCCACCAACGCCACGTTGCACCACAGACTGTCCAGGAGTTGGCGGATGCTTTCGTCCAGGTCTGGGAGGAGATCCCTCAGGAGACCATCCGCCACCTCATCAGGAGCATGCCCAGGCGTTGTAGGGAGGCCATACAGGCACGTGGAGGCCACACACTACTGAGCCTCATTTTGACTTGTTTTAAGGACATAAGTTGGATCAGCCTGTAGTGTGGTTTTCCACTTTAATTTTGAGTGCGATTCCAAATCCAGACCTCCATGGGTTGATAAATTTGATTTCCATTGATAATTTGTGTGATTTTGTTGTCAGCACATTCAACTATGTCAAGAAAAAAGTATTTAATAAAAATATTTCATTCATTCCGATCTAGGATATGTTATTTTAGTGTTCCCTTTATTTTTTTGAGCAGTGTATATTTTTTAAAGTCAGATTATTCTGTATCGGCATTTTTTGGTCCTTCAATAATCGGCTGCGGCGTTAAAATCATAATCGGGCGACCTCTAATCTAGATAAATGGGTTCCGATACAGGAACAATACGTTTAGTTTGAAACGATTCGGTGCAATTTGATTTATGGACTGAATCGATTCGATTTAGGTCGATTCATCGCTTTAACAATTGTTGCATGAACACATTCATTTTCCATTCTAAATTAATCTGATACCGATGGAGCTCATGAGCTGGATCTGTCTGAGCCGACTTCTCTGAGCAGAGTGTGAGAATGATGTACTGGGTGAGCTGAGACATAGGGCATCTACCACTATCAGATTAGGCAGGGCTATTCATGTCTTGTCCCCCAACTTCTTCATCACCTACTGATTAACTTGTCATATAGCAGATTAAAATGTTTTGAGCTCGTAATATGTCAATACTTATCTTTAAAAATGTGCAATGAAATGTACATAGCCAATTAATATCAATACAGCTTTGGATTTCATCCCGTCTCAAAAGCAAATGGTTTGGAACTTTATGGAGGAGAGCTGCCCTCTTCTCCCATTCTGACTAGTGTGGCTCGAAAATGGTTGAAATTACACCTTTACCCTGTTCATGTAAAACTGACCAAAGGCACTGACTGACTGTAGCAGAATAAACAAAAATATTTTGTAAGGTGAGTCTGGCAAGGAAAAGCCCCAGTCAGTGGGCGCCTACACAGCTCCACGGGTTTTACACTATTTTCTACACCGCATTTGGTAACAATTACATTGGTTGTCCCTCAATTAATATTGCAAAAGCCATTTTACAAACATCTGAATGCTTTATTTTATTTAACCCTTATTTTACCAGGTAAGTTAACTGAGAACACATTCTCATTTACAGCAACGCCCGGGGAAATAGTTACATGCTGAAGGTGTAGCCTTCAAATATTAGAACAGAGATGGTGTAGGACTACGCTCTGAGTCTCCCGCACTGTGCACGCAGTTATCTGACTTGTAGATCAATGTCTTTCTCAGTTACTGTACTTGCATAAAAGTTTGATAGGCTGAAGGAGAGGATGCATCAACTCAGTCAACAGATCAGGTATTTTTGGAACGAGGCAAAAAATAAATAAATCAGCTTGTGAACCCAGCGATTCATAACGTTTGGATCGGTTCCCTTACTGATGCATGCTTCGTTTGGATCGGTTCCCTTACTGATGCATGCTTCGTTTGGATCGGTTCCCTTACTGATGCATGCTTCGTTTGGATCGGTTCCCTTACTGATGCATGCTTCGTTTGGATCGGTTCCCTTACTGATGCATGCTTCGTTTGGATCGGTTCCCTTACTGATGCATGCTTCGTTTGGATCGGTTCCCTTACTGATGCATGCTTCGTTTGGATCGGTTCCCTTACTGATGCATGCTTCGTTTGGATCGGTTCCCTTACTGATGCATGCTTCGTTTGGATCGGTTCCCTTACTGATGCATGCTGAATGAATTACTGATGCTGGTGAATCGTTACATCCCTACTAGATAGCAGGTGTGTACATCTGTGTGTGTGCACATTTGTCTCACTGGCATAGTTGTTTAGGTCAAACTGCAACAGAGCGTTCTCCTTCTCCTTGGGTTTCTGTTTGGTCTCGTCCTTCCTGCGTCCAGCAGGGTCTTTACCCCCAGTACGCACCCCTCCCCCACTCGGGGCTGAGTCTGGGTTAGGGGCCGCTCTGGATGGGAAGAGAGACGTGTTAGGGAAAGAGAGATGGAGACAAGAGGACAGGCCACTGTACAGAGAAGCAGCAGATTGATAAAAAACTCAAACAAGACGGGCATCCCCAATAGTGTAAAAACTTTAGGATCTATAGTGGTCCTCTCTGGTAACAAAATATAGTAGTGTAATAATTTCACATCAGTGAAGGTGAGGAAACAAGGAAAGGAAACCACTTTAGACTATTGAGATGCAGCCAGAAAGGGAGAGGAAGTGATGTGTACCCAGTGTATTCTCCTCTAGAGTGAGGGGCCACAGAGATGTAGCAGACTATATATATCTCAACTCCATACCAAAACACACAGCCAGCAACTAGAACAGGATACGAAAGGAGATGAGAAACATTTGTCCTTCAGGAAGAGAGTGCTTCTACAGCTCTTATTCACACACACAAACAAAAATAGAAAAGAGAGTTTGGTTGTTTAATAAGATATTGTTCATTATGTTAAAAGTGAAGATATAACATGCAAACAGTCAGTGAACAAGACAAAAGGCCAAACCAAATCATGTTGTGATATTGGTTGATGACTCACCCTCTGCGTCCAGCCTTGCCCCCTCCTCGCCTCTCTCCCTTCCCCCCTGCGTAGCCGCGGCCTGGTTTGGGTCCGCTGTTCCCCCAGCGGTTCTGCCTCTCCACCGGACGCTGACTGGAGAAACTCCTCCTGCCCACGGTGGGCCCGGCTGCCTCGCGTTTGGGTGTCATCCCTCCCTCGGTGGGAGTCCTGCTGGGGGGTGCTGAGCCCTGAGGGGGTAGGGGGGCTGGTGTCGAGGTCTGGGCATTGCCGCTAGCAGCCTCCCGCGCTCCCCTCCTCTCCTCCCGTTCTCTACGCTCGTTAAAGTCGCTACTCTCCGACGCTGTCTCCCACTCCTCATTGGCCTGGTCAGAAGAGTTCTGCGTGGACAGGTCAGGTGACTTGGTGCCCACGGCAGAGGTGGTGGGAGGGGTGGCGTCAGGCAGGGCTGGGTCAGAGGTTAGGTCAGTGGCTTTGGGATCCTTATCTACAGGCAGGGTGAAGGGGGCCCCTGGAGCTCTTGAGAGAGTAGGGGACAGGGGGACAGGGCCAGGCACTAAGGCTGGGACGGGGGCAGTGGAGGTGGGTCCAGGTCCTGTGTCTCCTCCAGCTAAGACCGCAGCCTCTCTCTCCTTCAGCTTCCGGAAGCGGGGGGGTTTGTCCTGTCTGGGGGGTCGGGCTGGCCGAGGGCGACGGGGCCTCTCTCTGTCTCTGCTACTCTGGAGCCCCCCCTCCCCAAACTTCTTCCCCTCAAACTGTCGGTCTCTGTCCCCTCGAACGGGCCGTCTGTCAGAGTGATGGTCCCAGTTGTCATAGCGTGATGACGAGGGTTCTGTGTCCTCAGGGCGGAAGGTCTCCATGGGTTTAGAGGGCCACTGGGAGGACGACTCTCTAGTTCCTGGGCGTCTGAGAGGAGCTGACCTAGGACCTCCTCTCTCCCTGGCTCCCCCTCGCCTGCTGTACAGTCCCCCTCTCCCACGCCGTGAAGGATCTCCTCTGGGCAGGAAGCCTGGCTTGGGCCTTCCCTCATCTCCTCCCCTGGGCCCTCCTTTCTCCCCCAGGTGATGGGGTCCGAAACCAGGTTTGTGTGGTCCGGAGCGGGGCTCTCCTGGTATATCCCTGCGGAGCGGGCGGGGTGGTTTGGCACTGGGCTCACGGTCTGAAGCCCCAGTGTCGCTAGCGGACTCCCGTCCTCCTTCGCTCTCCGAGTCGGTATCGGAACCACGACGCCGTCTGCGTTTGGGCATCACTTCGAAGTCTGAGCTCTCGCTGCGCGTCTCGCTCTCTTCACGGCAGCGGAAGGCAGCAGCGCCACTGGCGGCAGGAAAGTCTGAGCGAGAGCGCGGCTCCTGATAAGGGTACTCCCATCGACTACGACCCCGGCCACCTCTACTTCGACCAATATAAGTTCCCCGGAAACTCCGTCCTCGAGAGTAGTACTCCCCTCTGCCTCGGCCTCTAAAACCATCAGCCGGCCAGTCTCGCTCTCTGTCCCTTTCCATCTCTCTCTCCCGGTCTCTTTCCCTCTCCTCACGGCGGTAGGTCCGTGGGGGCAGGTTGGGCTCCTTCGTAGAGGGTAATTTAGGTTCAGGGTTTATGTCATTGGTTGGTAGTTGGTCTGTCTTGCCGTCCTGGGAGGCTGGTATCGGGGCATGTATATCTCTGGATCTCTGGAGGCCCTTCCCAGGCTCCTCTGTCTCAGGGGCCTCACTCTTCCCATCCCTCTCCCCTTGGAGTCTGTCCCTGTCCCTCTCCCCGTGGGGTCTGTCCCTCTCCCCGTGGGGTCTGTCCCTCTCCCCGTGGGGTCTGTCCCTCTCCCCGTGGGGTCTGTCCCTCTCCCCGTGGGGTCTGTCCCTCTCCCCGTGGGGTCTGTCCCTCTCTCCGTGGGGTCTGTCCCTCTCTCCGTGGGGTCTGTCCCTCTCTCCGTGGGGTCTGTCCCTCTCTCCGTGGGGTCTGTCCTTCTCTCCGTGGGGTCTGTCCCTCTCCTTCTCTCCGTGGGGTCTGTCCCTCTCCTTCTCTCCGTGGGGTCTGTCCCTCTCCTTCTCTCCGTGGGGTCTGTCCCTCTCCTTCTCTCCGTGGGGTCTGTCCCTCTCCTTCTCTCCGTGGGGTCTGTCCCTCTCCTTCTCTCCGTGGGGTCTGTCCCTCTCCTTCTCTCCGTGGGGTCTGTCCCTCTCCTTCTCTCCGTGGGGTCTGTCCCTCTCCTTCTCTCCGTGGGGTCTGTCCCTCTCCTTCTCTCCGTGGGGTCTGTCCCTCTCCTTCTCTCCGTGGGGTCTGTCCCTCTCCTTCTCTCCGTGGGGTCTGTCCCTCTCCTTCTCTCCGTGGGGTCTGTCCCTCTCCTTCTCTCCGTGGGGTCTGTCCCTCTCCTTCTCTCCGTGGGGTCTGTCCCTCTCCTTCTCTCCGTGGGGTCTGTCCCTCTCCTTCTCTCCGTGGGGTCTGTCCCTCTCCTTCTCTCCGTGGGGTCTGTCCCTCTCCTTCTCTCCGTGGGGTCTGTCCCTCTCCTCTCCGTGGGGTCTGTCCCTCTCCTCTCCGTGGGGTCTGTCCCTGGGGCCCTCAGACACCGCAGCAGCAGCGGAGGCAGCTTTCACTCCTCCTCGCTCCTCTTTCTTGGGTCTCTCCCCCTTTTCTCCTCTCTCACGGTGTCGCTCTCTCTCCTCCCGCTGCTCTCGCTCTTCCTTCATGTCTCTGAGTACAGGTTTCTTAATAGGTCCAGACCTGCGTACCGGCCTCTCTCCCCCTGGTCCATCCCTCCGGCCGGCCCCAGACCTCCCTCCCCAGCGCAGCTCAGCCTTCTGCTTGCTGGGGGCCGGCTTCTCGAGCTTGTGGAGGCCGTCAGCTGGAGGGGTGTCCCCGGTCACAGCAGCCTGCGAGAAAGGCTCTTTACTGGCCTTTATATCTTCCCCGCCTGGCCTCTCTTCGGGATCCTGGAGCTCAAGTGTCTTTGTTCCCAGGTGGAGGCTGTCGAACCTGGGCTCATCCAGTTTGAGGGAGTGGCTGGAGCCCTGGGAGATGGTTCTTTGTAGCATGGCCTGTCCCAGAGACTCCACCTCTGCAGTGGGCAGGCTAGGCTCCACTGGCTCAAAGGGAGACCCACCAGGCCCCATTTCTGTCTGCAGGGGTTCTGGAGCCTCCTCTGGGCCTGGGCCTAATCCTGACAGGGGCTTTGTGGAGTCTCTGAAAAGGTCTGATTTGCCACAGGGTTCCAGGGGATTGTGATCCTGGCTGGGGTACATGGCTGGGAGACCCCTTTCCATCTCCAACCCAGAGTCCAGTCTGGGAAAAGGAGAGATGTTTTAATAAAAAAGTGGCTTCCTCTTATTACTATCTACCGTGGAGACAAGAAATGTAAAAAAAAAAAAATGTTTTGTTTAACCTTTATTTAACTACGTAAGTC
The DNA here is from genome assembly GCF_021184085.1 of Oncorhynchus gorbuscha. Classification (NCBI taxonomy): domain Eukaryota; kingdom Metazoa; phylum Chordata; class Actinopteri; order Salmoniformes; family Salmonidae; genus Oncorhynchus; species Oncorhynchus gorbuscha. Next base: position 29,068,254 of record NC_060187.1, read on the forward strand.
AATTAAGAACAAATTCCTAACTACAATGACAGCCTAGGAACTGTGGGTTAACTGCCTTGTTCAGGGGCAGAACGACAGACTTTTACCTTGTCAGCTCTGGGTTTCGATCTAGCAACCTTTCGGTTACTGGCCCAACACTCTCACCAGTAGGCTACCTGCCGCCATGTTAGTGTAATAAGATGCAGCCTGAGTGTTGTCGTCTACTCACCTGCTGTCCTCGTCCTCCCGTCCTTTAGGGGGTGTGACAGAGGGAAGGGGTTCAGATTGGGGGTATGGGTCAGATCCCCATACTATGCGCGGTTCAGAAGGGAGACTGTGGTCCCGTATGGGCCTGGTCAGGTGGTCGAAGGAGTCAGAACTGGAGCTGTCCCCTGGCTCTCTACGAACTATCTGCTTAGGAGGAATCCGCCCTGGAGACGATGAGAAGGGACAGTCAAAATGTTAGATATATATCCATCTCTCTCTCTAACAATTCATGGCTTTTGTGCCAAACACATACAGGGCAGCAAATCTCACAGAAGACATGCAAACCTAAACAGTCAAAAGAGACACAGTATGTCAGTATTGTCGTACCAGGTCCAGGGTGCATGTTTGGCATGTCGAGCGGTGGTCTTCCAGACATAATGCGGGGGTCCATATATGACTGCATCATGAGCCAGCGGGGGTCAAAGCCCATGTTAGCCAGGTGCTGCTGATGCTGGTGGTGAGGGGGGCCGACGGGCTGGTACAGGGAGCGGTGCTGCTGCTGGGAGGCAGCTACACATCCTCCACCCGCACCTCCTCCTGATGGGGACACAGCCCCACCACCACCACCCCCCTGCTGCTGCTGCTGCTGCTGCTGCTGCTGCCACTGCTGCTTCATCTGCTCCTGCAAGGAGAAAAAAGTAGGAGTTCGATACAGGGATTCTCTTCAAAATAACATGGACAATGTTAAAAAGATCAGGACTCCAGCGATAGAATGTAATGGAATTTGGTAACTGTTTTCTATATCCAATTTCACATCTGAAATTCCTCTTGGGAAAAATTAAGCAACACAAGTCCAATACCTGCTGCCTGAGGAAGCGCGGAGGCAGAGACTTCTGGAACTGTTTCGAGTATCCAGAGGTGAGAGAGGGGCGCATGGCAGCCCCCACCTCTCCCTCAAGGTCCAGGGGGGCCACAGGGGCGTCCTCTCCACTGAGGGGGTCCATAAGGGGCAGAGTGAGCGGCACAGGTTCCTCCACTAGAGAGAGAGAGCGAGAGAGACACTGAAATTAAACAATTGAAATAAACAAATAGTGGCTCTTCTTGGAGTGAAAGTGTGGGAGGTAAAGCGGCTGGTTAATTTATGTTGGTGGAAACACAGGGCTCTGCCAGGGGGCTCACCTCTGCTCTCATCGGTGCTGAAGTAGTCTCTGATAGGCATGGGTGTCAGTCTCTCAGTCTGGCTTTCCTCCACCAGAGGGCTCACCTCACTCAGGGGACCCTCTCCGAGCCGAGGCTCTGGGGGTATGGACAATGGTCTCTGGACTGGAGGGCTGGGCTGGCGAGGCACAAACTGACTCTCTTCCTTCGCACTAGGCTCTACTCTCTCCACACGCTCTCTCTCAATCCTTTCCCTCTCCACACGCTCTCTCTCAATCCTTTCCCTCTCCACACCCTCTCTCTCAATCCTTTCCATCTCCACACTCTCTCGGTCTTGGAGAGGGGCTGATATGTTCGGGGGCTGAGAGGAAGGGGCAGGCTGCGATGGTGCAGGGTTGGAGACAGGGGGAAGAACAGACAAAGGAGGTGCGTCTTCACACACAGCTCCAGTCTCTTCATTGGTTGTCTCGGCAGCAGGGCTGTGCTTGGCATCTGTTGCCGGGTGGAGTTTCTCGTTGAGGCGTTTGAGTTTCTCTGCGCAAGCGGTGAGTCTCTGTTCTTCCATCCTCCTCTCCTCCTCTTCTCTCCTCCGCCTGGCTCTTTCTACCGCTTCCGACAGGTCCTGCTTCTTGTGTTTCTGGCGCCAGGCCTCACACTCCTCCTCACCAGCAGGGGGAGCAATGGTGGGGGGTTTGGCCACGCGAGGGGCTCCTCTGCCCACAGAGCGCCCACCTAGCTGACCCTAGAGAGAGAGAGCGAGTGAAAAAGATGATCTAACACTACTACTTTACCTTAGAACCTCCAAAGCCTAAATGAACTTGTATAGTAAAGCTCTTGATGGCGCATTAGTCCTGGACCCCTCCATCCAGTCAAACACACCCCAAACCGAGTCAACCAGCCACCCTCAGCCTCACCTGGTGGTCCTGTGGTGGGCCGGTCTTGTACACCCCCTTACTGCCTAGGGAAAGCACCCTGGGGTCCCTTCCATCTACCCATGAGCCTTTGCTGCCCTCCTGGCCGTCTGACGGGCGCTGTGCCCTCATCCGCTCCACTTTACCTATCCACTCCCTGAGTGAGTGAGAGAGAGAGTGCAATGGTTAGGAGTCTTGGTAATGCCTAGGCTAACAGTCTTGAGGTGTACCGAAAACCAATGTTCAAAAACAGTCTCTCACACCCAGGTAGTGAGGCAGAAAAGGAAGCACCTTCTTCAGTGAGACTCACCAGTTTTCCCCTTTCTCTTTGGCGGCATGGTTCTCCTCGTCGTCACTGAAGTTGAGTTTCTCTGTGTAGTCGACCTCCATCTGAGCTCCTGGAGAACAGATAGGGAAAGCTGAGGGTTACAGTTACATCAAGTTTATGTGAAAAGCCACGAAAACGTAATGAAGGTAAATAATCATTATGTATAAATACAGATGAGTCTTACCAGCCCAGCCCTCATCAGCCTCTGTGTCCAGGTTGTCAAGCTCTTTAAGCTCTGTGGCGCTGATGATGGAGGGTCTATCTGGGTCCTTGATCCAGGCCTGGGGGGGCCCGTGCTGGGGACGGACTCTCCTGGGGAGCCAACACACAGGAGGGTCAGTACACCGAGGTCTACGAAGTTGTGTTGTAATAATGATGAAGAGTGTTGGGATGTAGATGTGGGTGTACTCACCTGGCTCCATCCTGTGGAACAGGGTATCTGATGTTCCCTGGCACTGGAGTAAAGGGCATCCTGGGATACGCATTGAACATCTACAACAGGACACAGAAACACACAACACCCAGCCATTACTAGGAGAATCCTACTCAGCAAGTTTAAAGAAATGTTTAGCAAACTAGCAACTATTGTCAAGAAAACATCCCGCATTAGGGGATCTTTTTATTCACCTTATTGTTTTCCTACTTCCGGCCCAGTCACAAGCAAAACATCCTTAAATACAAATTCAATGTCAAAACTATTACAGAATTAGAAAGATATGTTAATACTATGTTGAGTAAAATTATAGAAAATATTTAAACATTTTTCATCTATGCTACCGGCCTTGAATATGTTCCGGGCATTGGAGGAGTTTACCACCTTAGCAGCAGGCTTCATTAATAAGCGCATCGACAACGTCGTCCCCACAGTGACCGTACGTACATAACCCAACCAGAAGCCATGGAATACAGGCAACATCCACACTGACTTAAAGCTTCCTCTTTCAAGGAGCAGGACACTAATCAGACATTTATAAGAGATCCCGACTCCAATGAACCATCAAACAGGACCATGATCGAATCCTACTACACCGGCCCGGATAATCGTTGAATGTGGCAGGATTGCAAACTATCACGGATTCCAAAGGGATAACCAGCCGCGAGCTGCCCAGTGACGCAAGCCTACCAGACGAACTAAACGCCTTCTATGTTCGCTTCGAGGCTAGCAACACTGAAGCATGCATGAGAGCACCAGCTATCTGGGTGACTGTGTGATCAAGCTCTCCTTAGCCGACGTGAGTAAGACCTTTAAACACGTCAACATTCACAAGGCTGCGGGGCCAGACGGATTACCAGGACGTGTGCTCCGGGCATGTGCTGACCAACTGGTAGGTGTCTTCACGGACATTTTCAACATGTCCTTGATTGAGTCTGTAATACCAACATGCTTCAAGCAGACCACCAGTCCCTGTGCCCAAGAACACAAAGGCAACCTGCCGAAATGACTACAGACCCGTAGCACAGACTCGTAGCAATGAAGTGCTTTGAAAGGCTGGTAATGGCTCACATCAACACCATTATCCCAGAATCCCTAGACCCACTCCAATTTGCATACCACCCAAACAGATCCACAGATGATGCAATCTCTATTGCACTCCACATTGCCCTTTCCCACCTGGACAAAAGGAACACCTATGTGAGAATGCTGTTCATTGACTACAGCTCAGCATTCAACACCATAGTACCCTCAAAGCTCATCACCAAGCTAAGGGACCTGGGACTAAACACCTCCCTCTGCAACTGGATCCTGGACTTCCTGACAGGTCTCCCCCAGGTGGTGAGGGTAGGGAGCAACACCTGATCCTCAACACTGGAGCTCCTCCTCAGGGGTGCGTGCTCAGTTCCCTCCTGTACACCCTGTTCACCCACGACTGCATGGCCAGGCACGACTCCAACAACATCATTAAGTTTGCTGACGACACAACAGTGGTAGGCCTGATCACCGACAATGACGAGACAACCTATAGGGAGGAGGTCAGAGACCTGGCCGGGTGGTGCCAGAATAACAACCTATCCCTCAACGTAACCAAGACAAAGGAAATGATTGTGGACTACAGGAAAAGGAGTACAGAGCATGTCCCCATTCTCATCGATGGGGCTGTAGGGGAGCAGGTTGAGAGCTTCAAATCCCTTGGTGTCCACATAAACAACAACCTAGATTGGTCCAAACACACCAAGACAGTCGTTAAGAGGGCACGACAAAGCCTATTCCCCCTCAGGAAACTAAAAAGATTTGGCATGGGTCCTGAGATCCTCAAAAGGTTCTACAGCTGCAACAACGAGAGCATCACTGCCTGGCCTCCGCATCATTGCTCGGCCTCCGACCGCAAGACACTTCCTCTGACACCAGGCGGTGTCAGAGAAAGGCCCTAAAAATTGTCAAAGACCCCAGCCACCCCAGTCATAGACTGTTCTCTCTACTACTGCATAGCAAGCGGTACCAGAGTGCCAAGTCTAGGACAGAAAGGCTTTTCAACAGTTTTTACCCCCAAGCCATAAGACTCCTGAACAGGTACAGGTAACCAAATGGTTACCCAGACTATTTGCATTGTGTGCCCCACCCTCTCTCTTTATCTTATATGCATAGTCACTTTAAGACTCTCCCTCTATACTGCCCCTGTTGGAGAAAGTGCGTACCCATAGTATTATTGAATAGAAAACACTCTAAAGTTTCTAAAACCGTTTAAATTATGCCTCTATGTAAAGCAGAACTGCCAGGGCAGCCTTTCTCCCAAACTCTCTCTTGTGAAGAGAAAAGTTGGGTCAACTTTGACGTCATGGCCCCCACCCTTCCCAGGGAGCTACAGATCCAGGAACAGTCTCTCTTCAGCGCGATGTCAGCTTTCAAGTGGCGCGTTCATTGTGAGAATCCCACGAGCCCTGCACGTTTGGCGGGCGAAATTGCTCGTGTCCCTCTGAAAATCATGCACTCTTTTGCGCGCGGCCGATTTGGAGAACGTCTTTTTCCATGATGCAGCATTTCAAGCCAGATTGTCTGTTAGCGTTGCTCTTTGTTCTACATGCTAAAAACATCATAAAGCTCGATGTTGCACATCGTTTGACCAGTTGAATCAACATATAATATGTAAATTGGAAGTTTTGATGCGCAAGCGTGCTGGACCAGAAGTCATTTTTTACGCATTTCAACAGAAGCTGTTAGCATATGCTAATACAGGGACACACAACGTGAAACCAAACGATGTATTGGGTAAGTATGACTCCTTCTACGTCTTCAGATGGAAGAACATCAAAGGTAAGGGAATATTTATGTGGTTATTTGGGGTTTCTGTGGACTCCAAACGTAGAGGAGACATAGTGCTGATATCTGAGCGCTGACTCATAGTATAGCCCAGTGAACGATGTCTGTAACGTTAAAAATAAATGTAATACAGCGGTTGCATTAAGAAGAAGTGTATCTTTGTAAATATGTGCAAAACATGTATATTTAGTCATGTTTATTGCTTGTTATCTGACATTATCTGTCGGAGCTATCATCATTTCTCCGGACATTTGAGAAGCATTTTTTGAAATGTCGTCATTGTAAACCGAGATTTATGGATATAAATGGCATATTATTGAAAAAAAAAATGTACTGTGTAACATGTAATATTACTGTCATCTGATGAAGATTTTCAAAAGGTTAGTGAATTATTTATTTTTTAATCCTACTTTTAAATTTGATTTTTTTCTGGGACAAAATGGCCGCCACTTGCCTTTTGTTTCGGTGGTTATCTAATATAAATATGTGCTATGTTTTTGCCATAAAACATTTTAGAAATCTGACTTGCTGGGTAGATTAGATTAACAAGATGTTTATCTTTCATTTGAGCTATTGGACTTGTTAATGTGTGGAGGTTAAATATTTTTAGGAATATTTTTGCACATTGTGCGTTATGGTAATGAGCTTGAGCTGTAGTCACAATCCCGGATCCGGGATGGGGAGTCGTAAGAGGTTTTAACTATACATTCATGTACATACTACCCAAATTGGCCCGACCAACCAGTGCTCCCGCACATTGGCTAACCGGGCTATCTGCATTGTGTCCCTCCACCCGCCTACCCCTCTTTTTACACTTCTGCTACTCTCTGTTCATCATATATGCATAGTCACTAACGATACCTACATGTACATACTACCTCAATAAGCCTGACTAACATGTGTCTGTATATAGCCTTGCTACTCTATTTTCAAATGTCTTTTTACGGTTGTTAAATTTCTTTACTTACCTACACACACACCTTGTTTTTGACACCATTGGTTAGTCTTGAGTCTGTAAGTAAGCATTTCACTGTAAGTTCTACCTACACCTGTTGTATTCGGCACACGTGACAAATAAATTTTGACTCCACACTGTCCTTTCCCACCTGAACAAAAGGAACACTTATGTGAGATTGCGGTTCATTGACTACAGCTCAGCGTTCAACAAGCTCATCACTAAGCTGAACATCTCCATCTGGATCATGAACTTCCTGACAGGCCGGCCCCAGGTGGTGAGGATAGACAACACATCCACCACGCTGACCCTCAACACGGGGGCACCTCAGGGGTGCGTGCTTTATCCCCTCCTGTACTCCCTGTTCACCCACGACTCCAAGACCACCATTAAGTTTGCTGACGACTACACGGTGGTAGGCTTAATCACCGATGAGACAGCTTATAGGGAGGTCAGAGACATGGCAGTGTGGTGCCAGGACAACCTCTCCCTCAACACCACCAAGACAAAAGAGTTGATCGTGGACTACAGGAAACAGAAGGCCAAGCACGCCCCCAGTGCAGTTATCATAACACATTATTATCTGTGTTTGAGCCTAACTAGATAATATGGCTCTTCAGTCGACCCTCTACTTTTTCGAACATTCTGTTAAAAATCGCGCAACATTTCAGCGCCCTGCTACTCATGCCAGGAATATAGTATATGCATATGATTAGTATGTGTGGATAGAAAACACTCAGACGTTTATAAAACTGGTTAAATCACGGCTGTGACTAACATAACGTGCGTTTCATTGAAAAGTGCAGGAAAATCTGATCACTGAAAGTGGAAAAATATATCCATCCGCCGCTTCAACCCATTGTTATGGGCGAAAGACATTAAATAGGGCTGAGGTTGCAGTACCTACAGCTTCCACACAATGTCAACAGTCTTGTCATTTGCCAATTCTTTGTTTCTTGGTCAAACGAACAAGAGACGGGCTTTTTCTTCAGGTCTCCGACCGGATATTTTGGTTGAGAAATACACGGACAGTATTTCAAGACGGACCCCTATAGAAAACACTTCGTCTCGTGATTAATTTGATCGCTTATTAACGTTTACTAATACCTAAAGTTGCATTGCAAAAGTATTTCGAAGTGTTTTGTGAAAGTTTATCGTCGACTTTTTGAATTAAAAAAAATGACGTTACGTTATGAAACGCTATTTTTTTCAGTTTATCACACAGTCTTCATAGATCGATATCTAGGCTATATATGGACCGATTTAATCGAAAAAAAGATCCAATAGTGATTATAGGACATCTAGGAGTGCCAACAAAGAAGATGGTCAAAGGTAATGAATGTTTTATATTTTATTTGTGCGGTTTGTGTAGCGACGACTATGCTAATTATTTTGTTTACGTCCCCTGCGGGTCTTTTGGGGTGTTACATGCTATCAGATAATAGCTTCTCATGCTTTCGCCAAAAAGCATTTTAAAAATCTGACTTGTTGCCTGGATTCACAACGAGTGTAGCTTTAATTCAATACCCTGCATGTGTATTTTAACGAACGTTTGAGTTTTAACTAATACTATTAGCATTTAGCGTAGCGCATTTGCATTTCCAGAGCTCTAGATGGGACGCCTGCGTGCCAGGTAGGAGCAAGAGGTTAAAGCCCTGTGGAAAGTTACGTAATTTAAATAAAACCAGAGGATGAGGTGAACTTAAGAATACTTGTGAATTTGCGAGGCATGCGAGACAATTAAGACATTGCGAGATGCAGACTACTAAGACATGTGCGTACGGTTCTGCCTGCCCCTCCTCTCTGACGATGGCCTTTCTGCTCGGTCTCTTCACTAGTGATGGGAGTATGTGTTCAGTCTTCAGTCTGTTGCATGTAGAACATCCTAGCTTATTCATGGGATCGATGTCGTATAGTATCTTCGGGCCAGTCTTGTGCGCATGGCGTAGGCTACTCTTCGTGGCTGAGGGCGTTTTTGTCTCATAATATGAAATTACAGTAGGCTACCAGTATAGCCTGTATCGATTACTCTTTTCAGATAACGGTAGGTGGCCCCTTGAAAACACCTGGGCTACAGCATGTTTGTTTGTCCGTTAGGGTAGGTTCTACTACGTTTATTTTTACTGGATATTTGTGCATGTACTTTTTACCCATTTTTCTCCCCAATATTATGATATCCAATTGGTAGCTACAGTCTTGTTCCATGGTATGGACTCGGAAGAGGCGAAGGTCGTCCTCCGACACACGACCCAGCCAGGCAGCACTTTTGACACCCTGCTCGCTTAACCCGGAAGCCAGCCGTACCAACGTGTCGGAGGAAACACAGTACAACTGGCGACCATGTCAGCGTGCATGTGCCCGGACCACCACAAGGAGTTGCCAGAGCGCAATGGGACAAGGCCCACCGCCTCAAGTGTCTCCCGGTCGTGGCCAGCTACAACACAGAGTCGAACCCGGGTCCGTAGAGATGATTGCGATGCATTTGCCTTAGACCACTGCGCCACTCGGAAAGCCCTACGGCTTTTTAAATGCTGACACGAAACCTTCTCTGGAGATATGAACTACATTTTTCTTGTCTGTAAAGTAATGCCACTGCTGAAGCAGGACTAACTTCCATCACTAAGCAACCAGAACTGTCAATCCTAGACTGCATGCGCGCAGATCCCTATTTCCTAAAAAAGTCATTTCAATTGAAGTTAAAAATTGTAACTTACCAAGACATTTAGTCGATAGAAAGCACACCTAAAAAACTGCATAAACACAGCAGCACATCAATCAGCAACGTTTGTTGTGGTCGGGGAAACAATACAGAACTTTATATGCCGGAGCAGAATTCTACTGTCTGAATTCTATTTTTATTGTCTGAAAATGTATCAATTACAGACATGTTACTGTACCGCGTTCTGTGTCTGAAGGGCCGCGGTAGATATAAATGAATTACCCGGCTCTGGAGGTCATACATACGTAATAGAACCATTATTCTGGGAATGGACGTGGAATTTTAGCAATAAAAAGGCAGTAGTAAAGAGGGCACAACATCGCCTCTTCCCCCTTTTAGGAGGCTGAAAAGACTTGGCATGGACCTTCAGATCCTCACAAGTTCCACTGCTGCACCATTGAGAGCATCTTGACCGCCTGCATCACTGCCTGGTATGGCAACTGCTTGGCATCCGACTAAGGCACTACAGAGGGTAGTGCGTACGGCCCAGTACATCACTGGGGCCGAGTTCCTTTCCATCCAGGACATCTATACAAGGCGGTATCATAGACTGTTCTCTCTGCTACCGCACGGCAAGCGGTACCGTAGCGACAAGGCGTCTGAACAGCTTCTACCACAAAGCCATAAGACTGCTGAACAGTTAATCAAATGGCTCCCCTGACTATTTGCATCGACCCCCTTTAAATATGTACTGACTCTTGCACCAGCTATATGCACACTCCAGTGAGTGTGCACTACCCTCTGTAGCACCTTAGACACACACACCACATATGCTCACACACACTCAGAGACACACTTCACAATCGTTACATACGCTGCTGCTACTCTTATTTTCTATCCTGATTGCGTCAGCTTTTGACTGCTTATACGAGGTGAAAGAAAAAGTGTAAATCTTTGTTTATCATTTTCCTTCACATATAATTAACATATATTCAAATTGTGTGCACATTATGGTAGTTTTGACAAATGTCCTCAACATTCATCAATGTGTTGCTTGTTTGTGAATGGGCCATTAAGGAGGAAAACAATCATGTTCGAACAGGAACTGAATCAAGTGAACAGGCATTATAAATTAATACCAAGTAAAAATCAATAATCAGTCCATTACTTACGTAGGGTGGCATCATGCCCCTGAACTGGGTGTGGAACTGGGGAGGCACACCGGCAGGGGCCTGCTGGCCACCATTGAGTTTAGGCTGGGCTGGAACAGAGGGGGGTTGTAGCTTGGGCTGAGAGGAGAGGGGTGCAGGCTTCGCAGACAGGGGCAGCCTCTCCCTGACCTCTTTCTTCTCATTAGGGGGCACCCTGCCTCTCTCCTCCACCTCCCCAGGGGGTGAGGGGGTGCTGAGAGCTGCCCCTCCCTCCTCTGGCCCACAGCTGTCCATCTCAGAAAGGCTAGCTGAGGTGGTCAGATTCTTTCCCCCGCCCTCGCGCCAACTACCAACATCTATAGGGGAGCAGAGACAAGACAACACAGGCCAGTCATTTCTATGGTAGGGTAACAATCTTTGGGTCGGTAATTTGGTCCATCAGTTAGCGGGTAGAAGAGTGCAACGCTCATGTTCTAAGGACAGACTGGGGAATGTGTGTGTGGTTATGTGAGTGTGTGTTCGTACTCTGAGGTCGGAGGCTGGGTCCAGGTCCATAAGGCTCCTCCTCCTGCCCCTCCCCTTTCTCCGACTCTCCAGCCGCCTGCAAACTGGGGAACTCCTGGTGGAACTGGCTGCTCACACGAGGGGCTCCTCCATCTAGCTGTGGTGGCGGTGGCTTGCTGTTGGCCCAGGATCTGCTGCACCCTATAGAGGACGAGACCTCTGGGGGTTGGGGGGGCCCTGGGTTAGGCTGGGGTGGGGGGGTATCGGACTGCCTGATACACACAACACAAAGGGGGGGATCGTGGAAAGTAGTTGTTTATTATTAGGGCTCAGAAACAACCTAAAGGCAGAAATAACTATGACCTAGTAACAGTGTATGTAGAGACCCAGTAAGGGACAGCCCTGGTATCTCACCTCTCGTCTCCTCCCTCAGGTCTGGAGGCCCAGCCGCTGCCGTCCTTGGGGACAATGTTAACGTTGGGGTCGTTGCCCTTGTTCTCGGCCTTCAGGCTGGGCAGGTTGGCAGGGGGGGGCATGCGCCGACTAACAGCAACCTTACCCAAACTCTGGAGCCCATGTCTGGCAGCCACTGGACGAGGGCATGAAACATTGACATTAAGCAAGGAGCAGTTTACATAATCACATTTATTACAGGGATGCAAACTGTTGAGGACCCAAAAAGGCAGAAAATTAATTGTGCGGAAACATGTGACAAGTCAGTGTGATTTTTTGGGGGTCTATTTTTTGATAATAAGTCATGTATATAATACACATTTGATTAATCTCAAAACGGTTAACTTCCAAACCACCATAGACAGAAAATTGTGTCCTGGGGTGGGGAGTAGGGTTCTTTGGTCTACGTTTAAGGTTTATCATGACATGCAGTCTCCCCGGACAGGAATACATAGGGGAGAATTTGTATTTATTTTTGTAGCCCAAATTCCGTTATCTTGGTTTTGTTTCTCCGGGTTTTGGATTTCCCACTATTTTTAAAAATTCTTCTTCAGATCTACACAATTCACGTGAATGGTCTATTTTCAGATCAAAACTGCAAATATTGCTGGAAAGCAACGAGTTCGCATCCCTGCATTATGGACAAACCCAAACTGGCCTCTCGCCACAAGGAGAGGCAAACATTTTACAATGAGACATTGAAAAGAAAATGTGTGCGTGTTGGGAAGCACGAACGTACCTGCAGTTTTCTGGGTCTCCAAGGACTTGCCCTTGTACGTGTTGAAGAGGCTAAGGGTTGCATACTTGGTCTTGCCATCCTTTGCCTTGGTGCTCTGCCCTGACTTCTCTGACATTTCGCTGGAAACTCATTGAGTCTGGTCCTCTGGTCTCACCCCCAGAACCAGCCTCCTGCAATACAAATCAAACTTTATTCAAAAAAGTGCTACACAGAATTTTTTAAATGACATTTGTATTGTAACTTCAGAAAATGTATATAATATACAGTGCATTCGGAAAGTATTCAGACGAGTGATGCACCAATATGACATTTTTGGCCGATACTGATATCCGATATTTTCCTTGACATAAAAACCGGATACCGTCAATCAATATTTAACATTTCAGCAGCCTTAAGCATTCTAGTACAGTTAAATAGTTAAACACACACATGGACCCAGCGTTCTAAGGCACTGCATCTCAGTGCAAGAGGCATCACTACAGTCCCTGGTTCAAATCAAGGCTGCATCACATCCGGCCGTGATTGGTAGTCCCATAGGGCGACGCACAATTGGCCCTCATTGTAAATAAGAATTTAACTTCTTCGATAACGGGGGCGCTCTTTTAATTTTTGGATAAAAAAACGTTCCCGTTTTAAACAAGATATTTTGTCACGAAAAGATGCTCGACTATGCATATAATTGACAGCTTTGGAAAGAAAACACTGACATTTCCAAAACTGCAAAGATATTATCTGTGAGTGCCACAGATCTGATGCAACAGGCGAAACCAAGATGAAATTTCAAACAGGAAATGCCCCAGATTTTGGAGGCGCTGTGTTCCAATGTCTCCTTATATGGCTGTGAATGTGCAAGGAATGAGCCTACACTTTGTCGTTTCCCCAAGGTGTCTGCAGCATTGTGACGTATTTGTAGGCACATCATTGGAAGATTGACCATAAGAGACTACATTTACCAGGTGCTCGCTTGGTGTCCTCCGTTGCAATTATTGCGTAATCTCCAGCTGCGTGCATTTTCCCATTTGGTTCAGAGGAGAAACCAAACTGCCACGAATGATTTATCATCGAATAGATATGTGAAAAACACCTTGAGGATTGATTCTAAACTACGTTCGCCATGTTTCTGTCGATATTATGGAGTTAATTTGGAAAAAAGTTAGGCGTTGTAATGACTGAATTTTCAGGGGTTTTTCTTAGCCAAACGTGATGAACAAAACGGAGCGATTTCTCCTACACAAATCATCTTTTTGGAAAAACTGAACATTTGCTATCTAACTGAGAGTCTCCTCATTGAAAACATCCGAAGTTCTTCAAAGGTAAATTATTTTATTTGAATGCTTTTCTTGTTTTTGTGAAAATGTTGCCTGCTGAATGCTAGGCTTAATGCTATGCTAGCTATCAATACTCTTACACAAATGCTTGTGTAGCTATGGTTGAAAAGCATATTTTGAAAATCTGAGATGACAGTGTTATTAACCTGTTACTCCTACCCCCTACTTTTTCGAACATTCTGTTAAAAATCGCGCAACATTTCAGCGCCCTGCTGCTCATGCCAGGAATATAGTATATGCATATGATTAGTATGTGTGGATAGAAAACACTCAGACGTTTATAAAACTGGTTAAATCACGGCTGTGACTATAACAGAACGTGCGTTTCATCGAAAAGCGCAGGAAAATCTGATCACTGAAAATGGAAAAATATATCCATCCGCCACTTCTACCCATTGATAAAGGCGAACCACATTAAATGGGGCTCAGGTTGCAATACCTACAGCTTCCACACGATGTCAACAGTCGTGTCATTTGCCTAGGCTTTGTTTCTTGGTCAAACGAAGAAGAGACAAGCCATTTGTTCAGGTCTCCGACCGGATATTTTGGTTGAGATTTACCCGAACATTATTTCCAGACGTACCCCATATAGAATATACATATCCTCGTGATCAATTTGATCGCTTATTAACGTGTACTAATACCTAAAGTTGCATTACAAAAGTATTTCGAAGTGTTTTGTGAAAGTTTAGTCGACTTTTTTAATTTAAAAAAATGACGTTACGTTATAAGACGCTATTTTTTCCATTTATCACACAGTCTTCATAGATCAATATCTAGGCTATATATGGACCGATTTAATCGAAAAAAAGATCCAATAGTGATTATGGGACATCTAGGAGTGCCAACAAAGTAGATGGTCAAAGGTAATGAATGTTTTATATTTTATTTGTGCGGTTTGTGTAGCGACGACTATGCTAATTATTTTGTTTACGTCCCCTGCGGGTCTTTTGGGGTGTTACATGCTATCAGATAATAGCTTCTCATGATTTCGCCGAAAAGCATTTTAAAAATCTGACTTGTTGCCTGGATTCACAACGAGTGTAGCTTTAATCGAATACCCTGCATGTGTATTTTAATGAACGTTTGAGTTTTAACTAGTACTATTAGCATTTAGCGTAGCGCATTTGCATTTCCAGATGTCTAGATGGGACGCCTGCGTGTCAGGTAGGAGCAAGAGGTTAACAAAAGGCTAAGCTTGTGAGCCAATATATTTCTTTAATTTCATTTGCGATTTTCATGAATAGTTAACGTTGCGTTATGCTAATGAGCTTGAGGCTATGATTACGCTCCCGGATACGGGATTGCTCGACGCAAGAAGTTAACTTGCTTAGTTAAATAAAGTTTACACACACAAAATAGTTATTTTCTTGGCATTTACGCATGTCCCCATTACCAGTAAAAACCTAATTTAACCTAACCTAATTTAACCTAACCTTTCTATGGAACACCCGTTTGGGTCTTTATGTGTCAAAAAATATACCATGTAATACTATTTGACTGGTCAAATAAGTTTGTTGACCAAGCAGGACCTGAATATGACTGCACGTCACAATTTAACGCGCTCATAGATGTTTTACGTAGTTATTACGCTATTACTCGTATTTCATATGTCACTGATTCATCGATACGTATGCTATGATGCTGGTAAAGTTGTCTCGTGCACCTACAGTGCTGGTCATAAAAAAAGCTATCTAGCTCATGAATACAAACAATGTGCTTCCCCAAAAACAAAACGACAATCTGTTTCAGTAGCTATAGTTAGTTAGCTAACTATATAGATAGATGTCATCATCAGGTAGCTAAGGGGGAAATGAGCAGGTAGGGGGAGAGAAAAAGGGGGAGGGGGAGAGAATGAAGGTAACTCCACAGCTCTTCAGAGTGAAGGAATGACTTGACTAGGAGAGACTCTACACCTCTCCATCACAATGGCTTCTCTCCACTCAATGGGGCATGTCGTGTTGCCATGCCGACAGGCCCTAAGAGAGCAGCCTTTGTTGAGCCATGCGGCTGTGCTGCCTAACGGCCAGGAGCCATTCATAATTGATGGAGGAGCGATGTTTGAGCATGGTGGGGGCCAGGGCAACTAACAGCACAGCAATGAGGCTAACAGTGCGGTTTCCCAAATGCTCAATGTCTTCTGGTGGGTGGCATCACTCCTACATAATGCTGATGGAAGATGCTCTGATATAAATGAATGGCCAAATGGTAGAGCAGGACCCACTAATTGTTGTTGCAGATCACTTACATTCAAAATTCAAAAGCTTTCACGATTGCAGTAAAAGTTCAACAACCCGAAATGTAATAGATATTTCCTCAACTCCGGTAGTTCCATTGTGTTTTTTCATTTTCCCTCTCTAACCAGGGACTGATTTAGACCTGGGACACCTGTTGGGTGCAATTAAGTATCAAGTATAACAGAAAAACAGCAGGCTCCGGACCTCATAGGGTAACAGTTGAATACCCCTGCTCTAGGCAGTGGGCAAACTGATTGTATGAGCAAAAGCAAAGTCACAAATAGGCACACTGTGCTGACAACCTCCAAGCCACACTAAACTGGCACACGTCTGCTAGCAAAGAACGCAGACCGCCTGGGAGAGGGGAGGCATGAGTGAGAGATAAGCAGAGACACTTCCTCCACAGGGAAGGCCAGCCCCTACGTGTGCCACAGGCACAAGGGAGAGACCCCAGAAAGGGAGAGTCAATCAAGGACAGAGTGTGAGTCACAAGGACAAAGCAGCCTAAACAGACATTCTGCTCCTCTGATTGTCATAAACACCCCCCCCCCATAAACCTGACCAGCCCCCAAGTCATACCTTGCTTAGCCCTCACCTCTATCTGCCAGGTCTCCAGCCACACATAACCCAGCCATGCTCCCAAAGAGGTCATTGCCCAGCCTTGCACACCTGCTCAACCCAGACCCAAACCCTCATCACAGCTTCAGTTCAAATCATGCCCAGTCATCTCTCTCTGCAAACCAGCTCTACCATATAATATTCTTTGAGATGTTTTAAAAAAAATCAAGTGACATAACACTTAGAACTCCAACCATGGCCTTTCGCCTCCAGGGAGAGCGGAGATGAAAAAGAGGTGCAGAAGGCTCAGGAATGGGATGTGACCTCTAGGCAGAAAGTATCCTGATTTGTTCCTTGCCTTCACCAAGTACATTCAGATCTCTGTAAATGAGGGTAAAGAAAACAAGGAAAGGAAACCTTTAGACCAGGGGTGTCATAATCCTTCCATTGAGGGCCTAGGGTCTGCAGGCTTTTGGGTTTTCCTTTCAATTAAAACCTAGACAAGCAGGTGAGTTCTTTATTAATTAGAGACCTAAATTCAACTATCAAGTACAAAGGAAGTGCGAAAAGCCGCAGACACTCGGCCCTCCGAGGAATGAGTTTGACACTTGTGCTTTATGCTGCAGTTAGTTGGTATGAGGTAGACTGCAAACCGGATGTCATTTGTTTTTAATGAGAGCGCGAAGGTAAATGCCTTTGAGGCTGGCGGTGAATGTAGTCAGCCGCCATGGTAGACGGGACTTGCCACAAGTTAAAATATTTCCACTTTCGTCATAGCGTTTTTTCTCTCCCAGATGTTGATTTGCACTGATTGTTTACCGAAATCACAATAGCAACGCATAATGTCGTCCTGGCTCGCCTTTTCTGTCACCAATTTTCTTTGTCACGCTATGCCGACTGTTATGACGGTTTTTGCATGTCTCGTCTAAACGCAGCATTAGACTATCGAGATTGGCCCCCATGGCAGGAAGCTACATACAGACCCAAGATTGTGTGCACTGTGCCACCTGAGGTGGATAACAGCTGAGTCACCTCTCACAGAGATACAACAGTAGTCAACAGATTGTTCCATGGAACAGAGGGCCACAACACACCTAGAATGATCTGAAATCCCTGATGGGATTAATCCGCCATTTTGCTTCTATTCATCCTGTTTTCAGATAAGTAGACACGAGCGACAGGAGACGCAGCGAGGAAGCCACTTTAGACTATTGAAATTCAGCCCATAATAAGTTATAGTGAGCTGCAGCCTCTTGGGAGGAGGGAACATCAATATCTTCCAGTCTGTAGGTAGATGGAATTAGATGGTTTCTAAACATTTTCCCAGTCATTGGGGACTAAAGCCTCATGTTTTCTTCCCTAAGTACATACAAAACAGATGGCATTGAATATGGAATCAGCTGGACTATGGACCACTTTTAAGGACTTAACATCAAAGTTTGACTTGCGGGTGAACTAAACACTGCCGGCACACAGCAGGGTGGTGTGGCTTTTGGTTGGAACTTGGTATCTCCTCACATGTGCTGACTTTTTCAAATCAATATCAATTTAAGTGGATAAATTCACGTTCCTATGAAATGGCGTCATCTGGCCCACTCTGGGAATTCAGAAAGACGGTAGGTCGATTCACTTTGGACTGTTTCCTAAACCAATCTCCTCTGACACGCTGCACATGCTCACTCATCTCCTCACCACACTCATGACCAGGTCAAATGCCTTGTCCATTTGCATACCAGTCACACCAGAGAACACAATAAATACCTGTATTGTCAGTGATCGGAATCAATGGTAGCAGAGGTAATCAACATGGATTTTGGCTCATATAATTTACTAATGGCCTTGTCCAGAAGACAGATTCACGGTCTACCGGAAATGTTAAAGACCTGTGGACTGTGGTTGCCAACTGTCTGGGTAAATGTATTCCGAGTTGTCTAGAGAGGATGTTTATAGGTTAATATTTTTTTGTACATTTTTAAACTGGGGACACTGACACTGTCACGCCCAAAACACAAAGAAATGTCGATGTAACGTGTTCAAACCTCTAGCAGTGCTATTTTATTTTAGCAATAGCTCCAAGGCTTGGAGATGGTATTAAAATATCGGTGCAGCTAGCTAACTGGTCAAATTGTAGCCTAACTGGTTCACCACAACGGGCAGGCCGATGGTTTGATTGATCAGATTTAGGTTGAGACATGATGGGTCACATCGGCCCGGCGCCTTTTCTAGCCCAAAACAATCGAACACAAATTAACGATATCAAACATGATTCTAAACTAGTAGAATACTATTTGGCTGCAATCGTTCAGATTTACGATACTGCAACATGGTGGGTTAAGTAGTTGAGAAGAGTCAAAGATCAGTTTCAATTCTTAAATCGCAATCATCATCATCACATTCGGCTTTTTCCCAGTGGACGTACAGTGCTAGTTAAGTGGTCAACGTAGCTAGCGTACACCATCACACCTTCTAACCTGCTTTTCACCACGAACTAGCTAGAAAATTCTTGACATGGCGACCAACCTGTCACCGCCGGTCTCTCTTCTTCTAGTATGTCGTCTGGGTTCGGCTTGTTTTGTAGTATCCAAGCAGAGTGTGTGGCCGGCGGATTACAAAAACTGGCTAGCTTGCTAACGATAGCTAGTTAGGTAACTAGCGTGGTACAGTAGCTAGCATCCAACCATTTCCTCTCGACTTGCACGGGCCTCAAATCTATTCTGTGCCAACACGGTGCCCTTTCTTCTTTCCCGGGGTCTCCACCGTTGTTTGGACGTTAAGAGGGTCACTATTTGTGTTTCTGTCTTTTTTTGTTGTTGCCCACCCGTTATCGCGTGTGAGACAGTGCTGCTCTCGTTGAGTGCTGCTTGCGCCGCGGCCTGTCTCACAATCAAAGATGGCAGACCGCCAGTCCACGGGTGTCTGACGTCATCGCGCACAGAAGACGGCGGCTGCAGAGCGACAGTTTTGGTAGTAGGATGAAGCCAGAGGAAGACGCGAATCAAGAGAATTTACTTTATACAAAATCTGTTAAAGAGAGAGACGCTCTTTTGT
This sequence comes from Oncorhynchus gorbuscha, assembly GCF_021184085.1. Lineage (NCBI taxonomy): Eukaryota > Metazoa > Chordata > Actinopteri > Salmoniformes > Salmonidae > Oncorhynchus > Oncorhynchus gorbuscha. The sequence goes on from NC_060187.1 coordinate 29,087,725, forward strand.
ATAGTGGTCTGAGTATCGAATTGCGCGACGCTTATTTGATCGAATAGAAGTTTCGTAATCTTGAGCCTGTTACAAATGTACTGATAAGTGGATACACGTGGCATTCCGGCAACTTTGAGAAAAACGAATTATGCCAAGTTCAAAACCGCTGGGAACTCGTTGTAAAATAAGAATTTGTTCTTAACTGACTTGCCTAGTTAAATAATAGAAAATACATAGAGCTCCGATTTTCTGACCTGAAGATCACCGACGTCATGATTTGACCTAATTTCTGAGTTTCCACGCATATCTGCCCTCTCATTGGCTAGAATTGTCCTACCTGATCTCGTCTGACTTCAATCATTGAGGACATGCATTTCTTTTGTTAGAGAGGTCACTCGGCTAACTTGTCAATATAATAGATCATTTTTGATGACGCCACAGGTGAGCAGATAGATTCAGGCCTTTTAATGTCAGTTCAGTTTTGCATTTCCCCTCACAAAGAATTAAGGGTAAGGATGGTGTTGTGAGAATAAACAGATTTTAGATCAGTGTTTAAGGGCAACTTCTAGCTGGATCAAATTGTTTGGAGGGCTTGGCTTGGAACCCTACTGTAGCTCAGCTATGCATCATTAGCCCCACAGCTGATAATAACACCCTATGTACAGTTAGGGTGGCTGTTTCTCTAAGACAGACAACCAAAGATTGTTGGGGATGAGGCTTGTGGTTTACATTGGGCCCCAGTGGTATAAAGTACTTCAGTAAAAATACTACTTAAGTATTTTTTGGGGGGCTATCTGTATTTGACTATACTATTTATATTCTTGACTACTTTTACTTCACTACATTCCAAAAAAATGTAATATACTTTTTACTCCATACATTTTCCCTGATACCAAAAAGTACTTGTTACATTTTGAACGCTTAAGCAGGACAGGAAAATGATTCAATTCACACACTTATCAAGAGAACATCCCTGGTCATCCCTACTGCGTCATTAAACACATGCTTCATTCGTAAATGATGTCTGAATGTGCCTCTGGCTATCCGTAAATTTAAAAAAACAAGAACATTGTGCAGTCTGGTTTACTTGAGGAATTTGAAATTATTTATACTTTTACTTTTGATACTTAAGTATATTTTAGCAATTACACTTTTGATACTTAAGTATATTTAAAACCAAATACTTTTCCTCAAGTAGTATTTTACCAGGTGACTCACTTTTACTTGAGTCATTTTCTATGAAGGTATCTTTACTTTTACTCAAGTATGACAATTGGCTACTTTTTCCACCACTTTTGGGTCCTTGCTATTTGGCATCCTTGGGATGTCCCAAGTGACGTGCATTGAAGGTGGCATTTTAAATGGTTACGGTAGGGCTACGGTAGGGGAGAAGGTTACTGTTTAAGGTAGGGCCTTCCCAAGGATCCCCGAAAACAATAACTGTTTACATAGTGGGCTGAGAGGCTAAGGCAAATGTCATTCATTTTTTATTTTTGAATCTATTCTACAATAATGTTTCAAATTCATAACTTGTTTTCATCCCATAGTATTACATTAAAATGTTAAACCCAACAAAGTAAATGTTGTTGGGCTAAAAAACATACAACATTACAAAGAAATTAAACCTAGAATCCTTAATTGAAACAATAGCAAAGTCAGCACCCTGCTTCAGTTTTGGGAAAAACCTGAGGGATGGGCCCAGAGAAATGTAACCGCTCTCAAATCATAGACAGAGGATGCATAGACTGAACATCCATGAAATCAAAATTAAAGTTTTAAAAATGTTGAGGCTACACAGTGTTTGTTTAACTATGCATTGTTTACAAAAATGTGAGTAAAATTAGCTTGTATTTTGGGTTCGGATTGGGTACGACATTTGAAGTAAGCGCGAGTGTCACGCCTTGGTCATAGTATTTTGTGTTTTTGTTATATGTTTGGGTAGGCCAGGGTGTGACATGGGTTTATATGTTGTGTTTCGTATTGGGGTTTGTATTAATTGGGATTGTGTATGATTAGGGGTGTGTCTAGTTAGGCTTGGCTGCCTGAGGCGGTTCTCAATTGGAGTCAGGTGATTCTCGTTGTCTCGGATTGGGAACCGTATTTAGGTAGCCTGAGTTCGCTTTGTATTTTGTGGGTGTTTGTTCCAGTCTCTGTGTTGTAGTCACCAGATAGGCTGTAATTAGTTTCACGTTCTGTTGTTTTTGTAGTTAGTATCAGTTATTTCATGTACCGCATTCTTTCATTAAAGTCATGAGTAACCTACACGCTGCGCTTCGGTCCGACTCTCTTCAACAGACGAACGCTGTTACAGCGAGACATTTCTAAGTTTATTCTTGAATATAATGGGTACATTTTAATTAGTCAAAAATAGGATGTAGCAACTAAGGATTCTAGCTTTAAAGTGCGACTGCCTTTAAAAAGCAACAAATCCCTTTGAAAACAGCCTGTGACAAATTAGCAAGATACAGTTAATCTACTGTCAAAATTGACTATATAGTGTAAAATAATTTGTCATAAAGTCATCTCATCTAAAACAGAGTTTGGACCATCTGTGCGTCACAACGGATAAATTAAGTTTGGGTTTTGATTTGATGTCCATTTGCCAACTAACATGGGGTGAACAGCTGTGTGGATTGCTCACTCTCCAATAGCATTGACAGTGAGACAGACCTGCCCAGCAGCTCTAACTTGGCTTACATAAGACAACACATTGCACTTTTTTTTTTACTTGAGAAATACTACACCAAACACCTTTAGTTAGACGTAAAATTGCGCAACATCCTCGTCAAAAATGTCAAAATGAATGACAGATTTCTTGAGTTATTTATTCTGGGGATTTTGAGGAAGTGAAACAGGCTTCCGCATCTACAGTGTCTCATGGGGGACAAACATAATTAACCAAACGCCCAATCGATCCAGAAATCAACATTTTATAATGAGCATCAGAAGAACACGTGCCAATCGACGTGTTCAGTGTCTCTTTAAACATCCAGACACCATGCCTAGCAACTACCTCCTGTCTCCTACCACCCTAGGCACCTGTATAGATCTGAAAGGGATGACAGACAAGGATGGCAAAAATGCCATATATCCATTCACATACAAATGCATAGAGGCTAGGGGGGGGTTGTCTCTGGGCCACACTTTAGTGGTTTATAAGGATGTTCCTGGAGTAGGCACTTAGTGGTGACATTTATCATTGTCACCAGTACATCGTAAGGAGGGAGAAGGTAGAGGTTAGTGTGTGCATACATTTGACTAGATTAGTGAATTACAGACTTGTAACACTCAAAGCCAATCCAAACATGAAGGCAAAAATGTATTACACTACACTCTCCTAAAATCATTTTGCTATTTCGAAAATAAGGTTATAGAACAAAATAAATTATATTATAATATATCTGATCAGTCTAAGGCACTGTGGCATCAAGTAAAATTGAATCCCAAAAATTATGAGAACAGGCTGTGGATAATACACTAATATTGCACTATGCATTATTTCCAATTCTGTGCATACATTTAGTGAATTATTGGTTATGAGAGATTCATATTAACATCATTTGTTCGCTGATTAGTTGGTAGAGCTCTCATCTTTCACAAAGATGACCTGGCATATTAATTAACAGACAGTAAGGTTAGTGATTGCTGCCTGCTATTGCATTTCTGTATTTAATAGCTCATCTGGATTATGAGTTTGTTTCAGGTCACTGTCTTGGTGTAACGGAGGTGACCTCCTTGGCTTTAGCTCAGTGGGCTAATGGGCATTAGTCAACCAAACCAGTGTTACAATACCTAGTACTCTGGGACCCTCAGTCCTTAAACATATGTGTTCTATACCACCACTAGTACAGCTGGTTGTGTACTGGAATTGAATAAATAGGTGGAATGGCTGAGGGCTAGGCTTTAGCATAGTGGGCTAACATGACTGTGTTAGCCACCCAGTCACAGCCTGGGTTTGATCCCTGGTGGGTTACCACAACACTGGCAGGTATGGTTTGATCTTGTCCTGCCAGGTGGTGGGGTCCAGGGCGATGAGGAGGGATGGGTGGTTGTGTATGTTCCAGTAGTACCCCAGAGCCAGGGCAGCAGCCCCCACGGTTAGGGTCAGGGGTAAGGAACTCTGCTTGGGCTCAGGGATGTCCGAGGGCCTGGTCTTCAGGGCTCCTGCCATCCGATCCCATGTAGTCAGGATGGCCTGGGGGGGAGGTAGATGTTTCAGTTTCTCTAATGTCCCAAGTAATACTTAGGCCAGTATCGAAGACAATTAATTTAAATAGGAAGAATTAATACACATTAATAGTTAGTTCTGAATTTCAAGCTCAGCTTTATTTTAATGATTGTATTGATACCAGAAAACACAACATTATCAGCAGTATATTTTTGTATTAATACACTGTAGGCCCATCCCTACCTGTCGGGCCCCGTCCCACTGTCCCGGCCCTCTCAGACGGTACTGGTACGGGGTGCATGGCCCCAGCAGCACACACAGCCACACACTAGGATCTCGTAGCAACAGCCCTAGGAGGCTGGGACGCACCCCCACCTGGTAAGCTATCTGGTCCATGTAGTCAATGTAGTCCACCTGGATGGTGTGTCTCTGGGAGGTCACATACCTGAGACAGGAGAGTTAGGCCCTGCCCAAAAACAACCCATCGGCCCCCCTCGGTGTTTTGCAGATCTGAAGGAGCAGGATATCTAATCAAATCAAATTTTAGATAGACAGCGAGTAGCAGAAGTGTAAAAACAATGTAAATGGTCAGGGTGGCCATTTTGATTAACTTTAACAGTCTTATGGTTTGGGGATATAAGCTGTTGAGGAGCTTTTTGGTCCTAGACTTCCGGTACTGCTTGCCATGCAGTAGCAGACAGAACAAGTGGGTCTAGGGTTTCCGGCATGATGGTGTTGATGTGAGTTATGACCAGCCTTTGAAAGCACTTCATGGCTACCGATGTGAGTGCTACGGGGCGGTAATCATTTAGGCAGGTTACCTTTGCTTTCTTGGGCATAGGGACTATGGTGGTCTGTTTGAAACATGTACAGACTCGGTCAGGGAGAGGTTGAAAATATCAGTGAAGACACTTGCCAGTTGGCCCGTGCATGCTTTGAGTACATGTCCTGGTAATCCCTCTGGCCTCGCGGCTTTGTGAATGTTGTCTTGCTCACATTGGCTACAGAGAGCGGCTGTGGCTGCAGGTAGCCTAGTGGTTAGAGCGTTGGACTAGTAACCGAAAGGTTGCAAGATTGAATTCCCGAACTGACAAGGTAATGTAAAAATCTGTCATTCTGCTCCTGAACAAGGCAGTTAACCCACTGTTCTTAACTGACTTGCCTAGTTAAATAAAGGCAAAATCAATTTAAAATATAGAGTGAGCACACAATTGTCCGGAACAGCTGGTGCTCTCATGTATGCTTCAGTGTTGCTTGCCTCGGAGTCTAAAAGGCATTTAGATTGTCTGTTAGGATCGCATCACAGGACAGCTCGCGGCTGGGTTTCCCTTTGTTTTTCCGTAAGATATTTCAAGCCCTGCCACATCCGACGAGCGTCAGAGCCGGTGTAATAGGATTCAATCTTAGTCTTGTATTGACACTGTCTGTTTGTTGGAGGGCATAGCGGGATGAATCCCTGAATATATTCCAGTCTGTGCTAGCAAAACAGTCCTGTAGCGTAGCATCCGCGTCATCTGACCACTTCCGTACTGAGCTCGTCACCGGTACTTCCCGCTTTAGTTTTTGCTTGTAAGCAGGAGGATAGAATTATGGTCAGATTTGCCAAATGGAGGGCGAGGGAGAGCATTGTATGCATCTCTGTGTGTGGAGTAAAGGTGGTCTAGAGTTTTTTTTTTCCCCCTCTGGTTGCACATGTGACATGCCGGTAGAAATGAGGTAAAATGGATTTACGTTTGTCTGCATTAAAGTCCCCCGCCACTAGGAGTGCCGCTTGTGGATGAACATTTTCTTGTTTTCTTATGGACTTATACAGCTCGCTGAGTCCTGTCTTAGTGCCAGCATCGGTCTGTGGTGGTAAACAGACGGCTATGAATAATATAGATGAGAACTCTTGGTAGATAGTGTGGTCCACAGCTTATCATGAGGTATTCTACTTCAGGCGAGCAATACATCAAGACTTCTTTAATATTAGACATCGAGCACCAGCAGACACACACCCTGTCCCTCGTCTTAACAGACATAACTGCTCTGTCCTGCCGATGCACGGAGAAGCCAGCGAGCACTATATTATCCGTGTTGTCGTTCAGATACTTCTCAGTGAAACATAAGATATTACAGTTATTAATGTCCCATCTGTAGAATAGTCTTAATCGTAGATCGTCCAGTTTGTTTTTCAATGATTGCACGTTGGTCAATAATACAGGGAGTAGTAGTGGTTTACCTACTCGTCAGCAAATTCTTACTATGCACCCCGCCATCCTCCCCCTTTTTTCTCTGTCTTTTCTTCACGCTGATGACGGGGATTTGTGCCTTGTCTTGACAAAGCAGTATATCCTTTGCGTCGGACTCGTTAAAGTAAAAATCTTTGTCCAGTTCGAGGTGAGCAATTGCTGTTCTGATGCCCAGAAGCTCTTTTCGGTCATAAGATACGGTAGCAGCAACATTATGTACAAAATAAGTTAAACAATGCGAAAAAACAAACAAAATAGCAGAGTTGGGGCCTCCCAAGTGGCACAGTGGTCTAAGGCACTGCATCGCAGTGCTATCCGTGCCACTGGAGATTCTGGGTTCGAGTCCAGGCTCTGTCGCAGCCGGCAGAGCACAATTGGCCCAGTGTCGTCCGGGTTAAGGGAGGGTTTGGCCGGCAGGGCTATCCTTGTCTCATCGCGCACTAGCGAATCCTGTGGAGAGCCAGGCACAGTGCACGCTGACACGGTCGCCAGGTGTACGGTGTTTCCCCCGACACATTGGTGCGGCTGGCTTCCGGGTTGGATGGGCAATTGAGTCAAGAAGCAGTGCAGCTTGGTTGGGTTGTGTTTCGGAGGACGTGTGGCTCTCGACCTTTGCCTCTCCCGAGTCATTACGGGAGTTGCAGCGATGAGACAAGACTGTAACTACTACCAATTGGATACCATGAAATTGGGGAAAAAAGGGATGAAATAGCACAGTTGGTTAGGAGCCAGTAAAACGGCAACCCTCCCCTCCGGTGCCATTATTAAATAGGTGCAAGCAATATGGTGGTAACTTCCCTAAATCCAATTAGAAAGGTAGGTGGAGCCATCATTATATTGCTTAAACTTATCCTGTCCCCTCAAATCTACTAAATCAATCTCAGTACCTCTTGGCAATTGTCTCCTCCTTGTGTTTAATGTCCTTCAACATGCAGTCCATTGAGGGAAGCTTATTCAGCCCTGTGGGTGAAACAGATAATCCAACTGATATACAGCATGGCTCTGGACAAAATAAGTGCACCAAAGGGACTGTTGGGTCATTTTGATCGTTTTTAAAAAGAACTGTAAGTGCCTTCTGAACAGAGAGGTATGCTTGTGGGAACAAGACAAAGAGAGAGAAAGCAGGAAGTTAAACAAGTGGGCCAATGTCTGGTAAAATAACAGTGACGTACCTTTGAAGACCCTGGTGGCCCATCGGGCCTGCATTTCAGAGATGGGCATGATGGCTCCAAGCGGCTGCACCAGCCCTATAACGACCAGTGTGGGACGCTCTAACCCCGGAGGGAACATGTACTTATACAGATTGGCCTTGTTCCCGGAAACCGGCAGCATTTTGGACGGTAGGAAGGGGAAGGAGAAGTTGTAGCCAGTGGCAAACACCTGGAAATAAGGTAATGGACAGGTGAAAGGTGGCAACTGTGCGTGAGTTTGGGTGTGCGTATATATGACTATGTCTGGTTACGCACCACCAAGTCTATGTTGTCCTCCACGGTTCCGTCGTCAAACTCAATGCTGGACCCCTGGAGCCTGCGGATGTTGGGTTTGACCTGCACTGTGCCAGACAGGATCCGGTTGGGCAGCTCATCATTCACTGTAGGGTGCTGGCTGAACAGCCTGGGACATACACAACAGGTTTAAAATATATTCCGTTCTCTTTCTTTCTTCTTTCTTTGTGTGTGTGCTCTTACCTGTGTTTGGGCTGTAGAGAGTAGAGGCTGTGGTTGAATCTCTGGTTGATTTTGTTCTCTCCCAGTCTGCAGGCCAGGCCAAAGGGCAGGACAGACAGGGCCATCTTTAACACCCTACTAAATAGAACCAACGCAATGTTAGATTACACTGAGTATACAAAACGTGAAGAACACCTGCTCTTTCGATGACGTAGACTGGCCAGGTGAATAAAGGGAAACGCTATGATCCCTTATTGATGTCATGTTAAATCCACTTCAATCAGTGTAGGTGAAAGGGAGGAGACTGGTTAAAGAAGGATTTTTAAGCCTTGAGACAATGGAGATATGGATTGTGTATGTGTGCCATTCAGAGGGTGAATGGGTAAGACAAAAAATGTAAGTGCCTTTGAACGGGGTGTGGTAGTAGGTGCCAGACGCACTGGTTTGTGTCAAGAACTGCGAAACTACTGTGTTTTTCACGCTCAACAGTTTCCCCTGTGTATCAAGAATAGTCCACCACACAAAGGACATCCAGCCAACTTGACAACTGTGGGAAGTGTTGGAGTCAACATGGGCCAGCATCCCTGTGGAATGCTTTCGACACCTTGTAGAGTCCATGCCCCAACAAATTGAGGCTGTTCTGAGGGCAAGGGGGGTGCAACTAAAATATTAGGAAGGTGTTCCTAATGTTTGGTATACTCAGTGTATGTTACTGATGGAACGCAACCTCCTTCAAGTGGAATCCATTGATCAGGCGTGTTTCTGAAACAGGTGACATCTACGACTAAGCACTTCCTTTCATCTGTCCAATCATTTCTTATCAGTAATGATGGAGGAAGACCGTTTGCATTTGTAATGTTTTTAAAGTGTAAGGCACAAAAAGGTGATTTCCAGACAATCTACCTGTTAAATTGAAAGTCATTGGGCACCCCTTGTTGACCCACACGGTTGAGGATCCATGCCCCACGCCTGGTACTGAGGAATACCTGGAGAGAGAGATGGGAGAACATGGGAGAGATTAGGGAAGAGGATGAGGCGAAGACAGACAGAGGTCTGAGGATGTTTTGACAGAATAAAATGGTACTTGGATAGACAGACTTGCCTTGTTTTACTGTTTCAGACTTCTGCCCAAGTTTGCAATCTTATCTCAGTACCTCTGAGCATATGACAATATTGGCCCCACCTCATTACACACAGCAAATTGGGCTACATTTTGTGAGTGTGTTCAAATGGTTTTGATCATTTCTAGGAAGACGTTTGATATGAATATGAACTGATTGTTACAAAATGCCCTGTTTGACTGGGGCCTACTTGGTGGCTCGTAAAAATGTTTTTGCTTGGTCGTTGTACCTGTTAGGATTCTAACTCCCCGCTGTTCTACTGTACCTGTTTGGTGACCCTGCTGAGTTCCACAGCGATATCTCCTCCAGAGTTGCCGATGCCGATCACCACCACCCTCTTCCCCCGCCACTCTTCTGCAGTCTTATAGTCCCGACTGTGGAAGTACTGGCCCTTGAATTTGTCGATACCTGGAAGACAGGCCTGTGTCACTGACTGACTGACCACCTCGCACAGTACTACTAGGGGTAGTAAGAGCACAGTAAGAGAGATAAGACTGTGGCTGAAATGAGACAAGTCAGTTAGTCAAATTTCTGCCCTGGTTGAGCTGCGCCGGTCAACTGTAAGTGCTGTTATTGTGAAGAATAAACGTCTAGGAGCAACAACGGCTCACCTGAAGTGTTAGGCCATACAAGCTCACAGAATGGAACAGCCAAGTGCTGAAGCACGTAAAAATTGTCTGATCTTAGTTGCAAAACTCACTAGTGAGTTCGAAGCTGCCTCTGGAAGCAGTGTCAGCATACGAACTGTTCGTTGGGAGCTTCATGAAATTATTTTCCATGGCCAAGCAGCTGCACACAAGCGTAAGATCACCATACGCAATGTCAAGCGTCTGCTGGAGTTGTGTAAAGCTCGCCGCCATCGGACTCTGGAGCAGTGGAAACACGTTCTCTGGAGTGATGAATCACACTTCACCATCTGGTAGTCCAACGGACGAATACGGGTTTGGCAGATGCCAAGAGAACGCTGCCTGCCCCAATGCATCGTGCCAACTGTAAACTTTGGTGGAGGATGAATAATGGTCTGGGGCTGTTTTTCATGGTCCGGGTTAGGTCCCTTAGTTCTAGTGAAGGGAAATCTTAATGCTACAGTATACAATGATGTTCTAGACCAGGGGTGTCAAAGTCAAATGGACGGAGGGCCAAATAAAAATTTAGCTACAAGCCGAGGGCCGGACTGTTCGAATGTTCATTGAAAAATGTTTAAATGACGCATATAGTCTAGTGAACCTAATTGAACCTACTGAAAACCTAACAAATATATTCCAATATGATCAGATAAATAAAGCAATATTTTCTTATGGCTCTGTCAGTAATCTTTAATTTTCAACAGACACAAAAGACAAATTTCCTTTATATAAAAATCCCCATAACATGAACATTAAATGAAAGAAACCGGTATTCAAGGCACCATCAGTAGCCTATATTTTCTATTTTAGCAAAAGTGGGCTAAATTTACTTCAAAGAAAAAAACAATAATAGCAATTTTCTATCATCCACTCAACTGAAATATTTTTAAAATATAATTGGATTGAAATACAATAAAATAAAGTGCAAAAATCTATTAATCAAAAACAACACTTTGTTTAAGGAGAAGTAACATGCAGTGAAAACAAATATTAAACGTTAACTTTTAAACTTGAACTGAGTAAAAACTCTAAATATGTGATTGCACAGTAATGTTCACTTGTTTGAGGTTGAGGGTGATACTTGGTGGTGTCCCATCTTTTCCACAAGTTCATCAATGTTCGGGGTAAGGCTCTGAGCTGAGGAAATCCTCAGAATTGAGTGGAGGTGTTCAGCAGTAAGTCGACTTCTGTGTGATGTTTTGTTCAAGTTCATCAAAGAAAACAGTTGTTCACACAGGTATGTGCTGCCAAACATAGACAACGTTTGAGCAGCCTGGATGCGCAGCTGGGGCATTGTGTCGGGGAGGAAACGGGCGAACTCCGCAGCACCCACTGCCGCATATTTTGCCCTCAGTGCATCATTGCATTGGAGGTCAATCAACTCCATTTGGAGGTTTGGTGGTGAGCTTTCCACGTCAACAGCAAATGGGTTACCGAGCAGTTCCAACCTGCTTTTTTGTGCTTCAAAGTCAGCAAATCGGCGTCGAAAGTCAGCGGCAAGCATACCTATTTTATCAGCCAACTGTGCGCTCGGGAACGCACTGGTAGAGAGCTTCTCTTTCATGGTCTGGCAGCTGGGAAAGTGGCTCAAATTTTCTTTCCGCATCTGCGTCTCCCACAGAGTCAGTTTGGTTTTAAATGCCTTCACTGTACTGTACATATCAGAGATGACACGATCCCGACCCTGCAGCTGCAAGTTCATTGCATTCAGATGACTCGTAATGTCACACAGAAAAGCCATTTCACACAGAAACATTTCGTCTCGGAGTTGTGTTGTGTCTTTCCCTTTGCTGTCCAAGAACAGACAAATCTCCTCACGAAGCTCGAAACATCTTTGAAGCACCTTTCCCTGGCTTAGCCATCGCACCTCTGTGTGATAAGGCAAATCACCATGCTCCGTTTCTAACTCCGTCAGAAATGCCTTGAACTGGCGGTGATTCAAACCTTTGGCTCTGATAAAGTTAACTGTGCGCGTGATGATGCTCATTACATGCTCCATTTTCAAGGCTTTACCGCACAACGCTTCCTGGTGTATGATACAATGATAAGCTGTCAGCTCACCTGTCGCATTTTCCTCTTGCATCTTTTCCCGTATCTTCGCCACCAGTCCGCTCCTGTGTCCACACATCGCAGGTGCTCCGTCGGTTGTCAAACCCACAAGTTTTTCCCAAGGCAGCTCCATCTCATTTACACATCTTGACACCTCTTCATACAAATCATGCCCCGTAGTTGTGCCATGCATAGGACGTAAAGCCAAAAACTCCTCTGTCACGCTTAGGCTGGAGTCCACTCCGCGGATGAAAATTGACAACTGGGCAATGTCAGAAATGTCGGTGCTCTCATCCACAGCCAAGGAATATGCAATGAAATCTTTTCCCTTTTTCACAAGCTGCTCTTTTAGATTGATGGACAACTGGTCTACTCTCTCGGCAATGGTGTTTCTGCTCAGAATCACATCTAAAAAGAGTTGCCTTTTTTCTGGGCAAACTTCGTCACAAACTTTAATCATGCAGTTTTTGATGAAATCCCCCTCCGTAAATGGCCCGGCTGATTTAGCGATCTCTTCTGCCAAAATAAAACTGGCCTTGACAGCAGCCTGGCCTTGTGATTTGGCTTTTTTGAACAGAGCCTGTCGAGATTTGAGGCCTCGTTTTAATTCCTCTGCCTTTTGTAGCCTTTGTTCCATGTCCATATTCTTGTTTTTGTCCGCGTGTTTCGTTTCATAATGTCGTCTCAGATTATACTCTTTCAGTACCGCCACACTTTCTCCACACAGAAGACACACAGGTTTTCCAGCTACCTCCGTGAACAAATACTCCGACTCCCACCTTGTTTGAAACCCCCCGGTTCTCAGTGTCCACCTTCCGTTTTGCCATTTTTGATGGGTATCTGAAAGTTAATTTTACTGTGATGCTGACAACTGCTGTGCCAATAAATATTGAAATGAAGCAGCCTACTGCTCGGTGCGTCACCGTTGCATTGTGGGAAATGTAGTATTGGTGCGTGTAAAAGATCTGCGGGCTGCCGGCTTGCTGCGGTCTGCGGGCCGGTTCTAATAATAAATCAAGATCATCCCAGGGGCCGTAAAAAACCTTCTCGCGGGCCGGATGTGGCCCGCGGGCCTTGACTCTGACATATGTGTTCTAGACGATTCTGTGCTTACAACTTTGTGGCAACAGTTTGGGGAAGGCCCTTTCCTGTTTCAGCATGACAATGCCCCTGTGCAAAAAGCAAAGTCCATACAGAAATGGTTTGTCAAGATCGGTGTGGAAGAACTTGACTGGCCTGCACAGAGCCCTGACCTCAACCCCATCAAATATCTTTGCGATGAATTGGAACGCCGACTCCGAGCCAGGCCTAATCGCCCAACATCAGTGCCCGACCTACCTCACTAATGCTGTTGTGGCTGAATGGAAGCATATCCTTGCAGCAATGTTCCAACATCTAGTGGAAAGTCTTCCCTGAAGAGTGGAGGCTGGAATAGCAGCAAAGGGGGGGCCAACTCCATATTAATGGCCATGATTTTGGAATGAGATGTTCATAAATACTTTTGGTCATGTATTGTATCTACAGGATACAGTTCAAGGTTCACTCTGTATTGTGCCAACGTCTAAAATAAAACCCTATTCCTTATGGGTGCTGCGTCTAAAATAAAACCCTATTCCTTAGGGGTGCTGCGTCTAAAATAAAACCCTATTCCTTGGGTGCTGCGTCTAAAATAAAACCCTATTCCTTGGGTGCTGCGTCTAAAATAAAACCCTATTCCTTGGGTGCTGCGTCTAAAATAAAACCCTATTCCTTGGGTGCTGCGTCTAAAAGAAAACCCTATTCCTTAGGGGCGCTGCGTCTAAAGTAAAACCCTATTCCTTAGGGGTGCTGCGTCTAAAATAAAACCCTATTCCTTAGGGGTGCTGCATCTAAAATAAAACCCTATTCCTTAGGGGTGCTGCGTCTAAAATAAAACCCTATTCCTTAGGGGTGCTGCATCTAAAATAAAACCCTATTCCTTAGGGGCGCTGCATCTAAAATGACATACCTTTGGGTGGGTGTCATTTGAGATTGGCCTAGTATCTGAGGTCACTGTGTTGTAGGCTACCTGGGAAATCGTGTAGAGGCAGGTTGGGGTGACAGTGGTGTCCTATACAGATCATCACAGCATCAAAGATATGTTTCTCCTTCTCTCCCTTCTTGTTCTCTGTCTCCACATCCCACTGGCCCGAACGAGAGAAGTCGGGTCTTGGCTTCACCTGGAGGACTCTGATCTATCACGCACACACACACACACACACACACACACACACACACACACACACACACACACACACACACACACACACACACACACACACACACACACACACACACACACACACACACACACACACACACACACACACACACACACACACACGTATGTTGTGTAACATATGCAATGTTCTAAATGCCTCACCTCCCTGATTACAACTTTGAAACTGTATAAATGATTACTGTGACTAGGAACTGAGCTCCTACCTGGAAGCGTATGTGCTTGGTGAGTTGGAAGTGTTCGGCATACATGCGGAAGTAGTCCATGATGAGGGAGTTGTGCATGTAGTTGGGGAAGTGGGCTGGGATGGGAAAATCAGAGAAACACATCATCTCCTTGGAGGTGTTGATGATGACAGAGTGGTAGATACTGGCCCTGTCAGCCTCTGGGTTCTCCTAAGGATGGAGAGAAGAATAGGTGTAAAAGGTCAGAAAATGATTTTTCCATACTTTTTATGAGCAATTCAGACAAGGAGATGAAACCACTTTAGCCTATGGAGATGGAGAGAAGATGAGGCCACTGTATCTAGAGCAGTGTTCATTTTGGCAGCTATTTTAATTATTGTTTTAGTGTTAGCCTTTATGGCTAAAATACCTTTTAATAGTAGCAGGGAAGACTTATTTTGCTACTGAGTCCAGCAACCAAAAACACGAGTCATTGCTAAAATATAACTTAAGTCAAAAGCACATCAAGTTCAGGGACAAGTGCATCGGGGCAGGGGAGAGCGCAACATCACTAACGGAGTTAGAGATTGAATTTAACACTGCTTACTGCATTACCAAATTCAGACCCATGTTACTCTCCCAGAAAATAATGGATTACAAATCTACCCGACATATGGAAACGAGGTGTCCTGCGCAAACATTATTGGCACCATCGAGAGCACTATCCGGGAAGAGGGTTAGTATTACCCGGGATCCTTGGGTTATATCTACCCTAAGCCTTAACCCTAAGAGCAAGTTGATTTAATAGCTATATTCTCAATCAAAGAAATTGATTTGTTATTGTGAGAGGCGACTAGACATTTATTTCATTATCCAAGTATCAGCTCATAGTCAGCATGTTACTTTGTAACAACATAAATATTATTAGCTACATAGTTTTGTATTATTATTATTCTGTTAGCTGAACGCAGTTATGGATAACAGTTCAGTTTGCAGTTGCACTTTTAAATACAATAAAGATTGTTTTTAATCATCTATATACATTTCTTTGCTGTTGCACTTTTGAATAGAGTCAATGTTTGTTTTGTATATTACTTTGTCCAAAACTAGTCACCTATGCAAATATGTTTGCAGTTGCACTTCTGAATAAAATGATTTAAAGTATTTTTTTTATTGTAATGTCTTTCCCACTAGTGATGTGTTCTACAACATCAAGGTAACAACTGATAACAATCAGGAATGATAGGACAGTCATTTGCAGTACATTTTGTCTGGTGCTCCTTTCTTTTTGAAGTTAGTAGCAGCAATGTGACCAATTAAAAATGTTAATTTAGAGCACTGACTATAATCATTTGCGGACCGTGATAGCGGCAACACAGACGAATAACAGCGCATATGGGAAAATAGAGCTTCTGATGTGATTAAAGCTAAAATAGCCTACATGAAAGTAAGAGAGAGTAAACATTATTGTTTCTAGTTTAGGTTAGTTACAATTTAAGTGTCTTGTCCTCACTGCGCATCAGTTCAAAAGATTACCGAGTGACTGAAGTGACCGCCCAGGAGCTGTGTGACTCAGGGCAGATCAACTTACAGACCACGCAACTGAAAGACATTCATTCTGCCAATGAGAGGATTACATTAAATATTCTACAAAGGCTGGACAAAACAGATGTCATATTGAATGTCCATTAGTCACACTTGTAATTCTCATCGTCACAATTTTTTCCCATTAACTAAAATGAAAACTAATGTGTTACAGCCATCGTTTTCTTCATGGCATCCCGTCTCATTGTCATCATTCGTTTCCGTCGGGGAAAATAGGATTACAGATATTTTTCGTCATAGTCAATGTTGACGAAATTAACACTGAGATGCAGCAGTCTGTTTTACCTTGAACCTCCACAGTCCCCCGATGTCATCACTGCTCTCGAAACAGGTGGGCTCCAGACCCTCGTCCAGACAGCTCTTGATGCTGGTCAGACCTGAACTTCCCCCTCCAATCACACACACGCGCCGTGACATACCGTCTGTCTGCCTGCAGAGGCAGGGAAAGACACAGTATAACGCAAAACGTTAGGGTTAGTAGCCTACAAAAAAATACATGCTGTCCGTCTCCACAGGAAGGACAGAAGTAGAGAGGAGATTCAGTAACTCATGGAGGATAAATGGAAGTTGATACTGTATACAGACAAGATCTAAATCTATCCAAACTCTCCAATCAGTGGGGTGGGTGTGACCGCTGGAGAGCTGCTTGTTTACCCGTCCTGCAGCCCAGGCTACTGTAGATGTTGCTGAGGATCTCAACTCTGTCCATATCAAAAGAGGCTTGCTGGCAGGAGCTATAGGAGGACGGGCTTATTGTAATGGCTAGAATGGAATCAATGGAGCGGTATCAAACATATGGAAACCACATTTGACATTCCAGCCATTACAATGAGCCCATCCGCCTATAGCTCATTCCACCAGCCTCCCCTGGTCCATATATACATCTATACTGAGTTGAGTTGCGATTTGTGTAGGCGGAGTCTCCCACCAACTACATGGAGTCGCTATCAGTCGACACAGGGCAATTCCACGGAATCAGAATGATGCTGAGACTTTTCACTTCAACAAACAAAACCAATGATTTAAAAGTTAAACAAACCATACAACTCTATGCACAAGAACTACTTGTAACAATGTACACATTTACTTGAAGAACAGTGCAGATGCCAAGCTTGGTAACAAAATTACAGTTTGTGCTGTCATTCTTTTACCAAATGTTGTATCTGCACTGTTCTTAAAGTAAAATGTTCTGTGAAAATTGATCAAAGTAGTCCTTGTGCATAACGTTGTATGGTTTCCAACTGGGCACACACTGCTTGAATCAACATTGTTTCCACGTCATTTCATACATAAGTATTCAGACCTTTTACTCAGTACTTTGTAGAAGCACGGTCAGGTTGGATGGGGAGTGTTGCTGCACAGCTAGATTCAGGTCTGTCTCCAAGTCCCTGACACTTAAAAAAATCCCCAAAAGCATGATGTTGTCACCAACTTGCTTCACTGTAGGGATAGTATTGGCCAGGTTATGAAAGGTGCCTTGTTTCCTCCAGATGTGACGCTTGGCATTCAGGCCAAAGAGTTCAATCTTGGTTTCATCAGACCAGAGAATGTTTCCCATGGTCTGAAAGTCCTTTAGGTGTCTTTTGGCAAACTCCAAGCGGGCTGTCATGTGTCTTTTACTGAGGACTGGCTTCCGTCTGGCCCGCTACCATAAAGGCCTGATTGGTGGAGTGCTGCAGAGGTTCTCCCATCTCCATAGAGGAACTTTGGAGCTCTGTCAGAGTGACAGAGGCCCTTCTCCCCCAATTGTTCACTTTTGCCAGGTCTAGGAAGAGTCTTGGTGGTTCAAAACTTCTTCCATTTAAGAATGATGGGGGCCACTGTGTTCTTGGGGACCTTCAATGCTGCAGACATTTTTTGGTATCCTTCCCCAGATCTATGCCTTGGCACAATCCTGTCCCGGGGCTCTACGGACAATTCCTTCAACTTCATGGCTTGGTTTTTGCTCTGACATGCATTGTCAACCGTGGGACCTTTATGTAGACAGGTGTGTGCCTTTCCAAATCATGTCCAATCAATTGAATTTACTACAGGTGGCCTCCAATCAATTTGTAGAAACATCTCAAGGAAGATCAATGGAAACAGGATGCACCCGAGCTTAATTTCGAGTTTCATAGCAAAGGGTCTGAATACTTATATAAATAAGGTATTTCTGTTTTTTATTTTTAATACATTTGCAAAGAATTTTAAAACCTGTTTTCGCTTTGTCATTATGGGGTATTTTGTGTAGATTGAGGGGAAAAAATCATTTAATCCAGTTAAAAATCGGTCTAAAGTTACAAAATGTGGGAAAAGGGAGGGGTTTGAATTCTTTCTAAATGCACGGTACATTTCAAAGTTTTTTTGATTAACATACATTCTCAAGCCTCATTACCTATAAGCACTTGGTTATGTAACGCTAAAAGTCCTGCATTTCAATGGCGACGTCCACAATGGAGTGAAAACGCAACTCCCCCTTGTGGTTCAAGGCTCCGTTGCGAGACGGACACCGCATACCTTGACATTTTTCTAACTTTGCATTGTCTTCAGTCCAGCCAGAGTCCCATCAAAGAACAGAAAGTTACCAAAACAGAGAAGATGAAAACGTGTTTTTCGGTGTTGGCTTTATGGGATAGCTAGCAATTTGTAAACAATTCCTATATGCGAGTACTATTTTAATAGTAATGTTAAATAATACACATTGGCTGTTAAGCCAATTATATTATATGAGACTGTTGCCCGTGTAATTTTATTGTGATGGTAATGTCTGTTTTTGATAATAACTGTTAGGATGAGGTCGCTAGCTACAATGTTATCTTCAACCTAGCCTAGATTTAGCTCGCTAAATATAGTTGCTCTGCAGTGCGTTTTGTTCATTGTTTAGCCCACCAAGCAAGGAGCTTTTGAGGTAGAGGTCAATAAGAGGATGTCAAATTTGGTCAACAATGAATGGCTTATTTGCTACGTGAGGTTTATTTGATCGAATAGAAGATTCATAATGCTTAGGTTGTTACAAGTGTACTGATATAAGTAGGCCATGTGACATCCTGGCAACTGAGAAAAAACACTATAGTTGTCTCAAGATGGCTATGCATGTCCATGGTATGAGGCCTGTAGCATAGAATCTCTCTTCATTGAATACAGACCGTTGATCTCAACATAATGAGACTTATTCTCCAATCCAAAGAAAGGATAGGGGGAGCTAGACAGCCCGCCGTGCCGCTTTGTGGACGACGACAACTTTTTTTAATGTCGGAGAGACAAGTAATCTTGTCAGTATATCCATAATCTTTGCTTGCAATAAAGTTAGAGAAACAACTTGAGGAAAAAGTGACTAAACAATATATTTATCCTTGTTTGTTCCTTATATAATGACAAATTGGGGCGTAGGTTTAACTACTTTTAATGAACATAAACTTCAGCTAGAAAACTCCATGTTTAGCCACGCAAGGCGTTCTTTAACCCATCCGCCTAGCCTGCTGGGTAACGTAGTCTAAATGCTTTTCTATGTAACTACACATGTCACATCAAATTTGTTTACTCAACCTGCATAACATGCAATTTTCAATAACACATTTCTTTTCCCAAATTGTTTTTCTTGAAAAATATAATATTTTTTAAATATAGTCTGTCCAACAATACTCTATTGTGGCTCTTTCTTTTCACGTTAACAAAACATTCAGTCCAGGTGCCCCTTTTTTGTATTTTTTTAGCAGTTCTCAATACTCCTTTCAGGGGCTCTGACAGTCCTTTTTGGTAGTTCTGCTGAAGTGCTTCCTGAAACAGTTTGACAGCGTTCATTGTCAGTCAGGGTGCTCTGACTGAATTGTCCATTTCTAAAGGCATTTGACGCTTCAGCAGTATGCTCTTGATGAGCCTCAGTCCCTTGACTGAATGGCTGAAGCCTTAGATCCACTCCTTAGATCCACGCCTTAGATCCTTAGATTCACTTAGTCTCAGTTGTGATCCATGCTCCGTTTGGATCTCATAGGATCGCGGTGCAACTTCTCTCTGCACACACCCTTGCTGCATCCAGGTTCCTGTAGTGACGTCTCGGAGTCGTACATGTTCTCCAGGTTTCAGTTCAGGTAAGTGTCTTGCACTTTTGTGTCGCTGTTTTTGTTTGTCTTTCTATTTTTTCTTTGCGAGTTTGACTTTGTGAGCACCTCTGGGTGTTAGCAAGTCCTCATGGATGGGTAGGTTGGTTCTGACATGACATCCCATCAACATTTGTTCCGGTTGAAAGTCCGTTCTGCAGAGGTGCGCTGCAGTAGATCAGATTTTTTTAGGAAATCCTCCCTTCCATTGTGTGCCTTTCTCACCAGACCTTTGACAATTTTGTAGTAGGGTCTGTTGGGTACTGGATGAGGCATTAACGGCTCTGCTTGCTGCTTTGGCCTGTAGGTCAAACAGTTCACATGAAGCAGTGGTCTGGCTGATTTCCTGGTTCATTCTTGGCCAGTACATTACTTCTTGTGCTCGTCGTTTGCATTTTTCCTCACCTAAGTGGCCCTCGTGTATTTTCTGTAGCATTTCTTTGCGTAGTGTCATGGGAATGACAATCTTGTTGCCTTTGAACACTATGTCATCCACAACGGTGAGCTCTGCTCTGAACATCCAGTAATCCGGTATTCCCCTTGGACAGTTGTTTTTCTGTGCGGGCCATCCTATCAGTGTTGTTTCTTTCAACTCTGTCATTGTTTGTTTGGTCAGCTGCGGTCTCTCTTTTGATCTGCTCCATTCTCTCAGAAGACACAGGAAGTGATGCTACAATCATGTCGACGTAGGCCTGAATCTCAGTATTTTTCTGTGTCAAAGCTCTCCTTGTCGACTGCTCGAGAAAGAGTGTCAGCCGCGAACAAACTTTCCCGGGGTATAGATCATCTTCAAATCATACTGTTGCAGTCTGATCAACATTCTCTGGATTCTCATTGGATAATCATTCAGTGGCTTAGACATGATTGACACCAATGGTTTGTGGTCGGTTTCTACTTCGAAGTCTTGTCCGTAGACGTATTGGTGAAACCTTTCGCAAGCGTATGTGCTTGCCAGCAGTTCTTTCTCTATTTGTGCATACCTTTCTCTCTGCGCCTGTCAAGGCTCTGGATGCATATGCGACGGGTTGCCATGTGTCGTTATGCTGTTGCAGAAGAACTGCTCCCAGGCCAAACTGTGACGCGTCTGCAGAAATCCTTGTGCTTTTCTCTGGATCATAGAACCTGAGCACGGGCTCTTCTGTGATTGTCTTATTTTGTTTTTTGAAACAGTTTCCTGTTCATGGGACCATTCCCATTCTGTTCCAGAAGACATCTGAGTGGAGCGGACTGTGCTGACAGTTGAGGTATGAACTTTGCAAGGTAAGTGATCATGCCCATGAAGCGTCTCACATTGTCCTTGTTCTTCGGGTGCTCCATGTTGTTGATGGCTGATGTTTTCCTCGGGTCTGGTTTGACTCCGTCCTCTGAAAGTACTTCTCCCACGAAGGTAAGTGTTTTTACACCAAACTCGCATTTGTCCTTGTTTAGTTTTAGGTTGACTTTCCGTGTCAGGTCCAGCACTTGTCTCACTCTCGTGTCGTGTTCTTCTTTTGTGGACCCCCAGACGATGATGTCATCCATCATAGTCTCCACTCCTGGAATGTGCTCGAAGATCATGTGGATTGTCTTGTGGTAGACCTCTGGCACTGAGAGAATCCCATATGGTAGACGAAGAAATCTGTACCTGCCCTGTGTTGAATGTACATAGCCTTGAGCTTGTATCATCTAGCTTCATTTGCCAGAATCCTGATAAGGCATCAAGCTTACTGAACCACTTTGCTCCAGCAAACTGCGACATTATCTCTTCTCTGGTTGGCTACTTGAAATGCTCTCTCTTGATTGCTTTGTTGAGATCTCTCGGGTCTAGACATATCCTGAGATCGCCGTTCTTTTTCACCACAATAACCAGTGAGCTTACCCAGTTCATCCATTTTTGTGACGTCCATCTTTTCCATGCGTCAGAATTCCTCTTTGAGCTTTTTTCCTCAGTGCAAATGGAACTTTTCTGCATGCATGCACAACTGGAGTAATTTTGTCATCAGTACATATTTTGTGTTCTCCTGGTAAACATCCAAGACCCTCAAACACATCCTCATACTCAGCCAGTATTGATTCTTGGTCATTTTCAGTCTGTGATGTCACTACATACACTCTTTTCAAGAAATTGAGATTTTCACATGCATTGATTCCTAGAATAGGTTGTACACTCTTTTCCACGATCAGCAGCTGTGCTCTGAACTGTTTTCCTTTGTGCTGTAAAGTTACTATGCAGCTACCTTTGACTGGTATGTTCTCCCCAGTATAACCAGTAACCTTCATTTTCATCGGGTGTATTTTGCTCTTCACCTTCATTGTTTTGTAGTCATCCAGCGACAACAGGTTTACCTGTGCTCCAGTATCAAGCTTGAATGGTATTATAGTTTCATTCACCTTCAATGGCACAATCCATTCAGCATTTACTGCATTGCATATTTCCACAGAATCAACAAAGAATTCTTCCATCTCCTCGACTGTGTGAACTTTTTTCTTTGTAGCCTCAGCTTTGCAGCATTTTGAGAAAATATTATTTTTCCCACAGTTATGTGAGGTTCTGTGTTATGCACTATAGCCTGTTACCATATCATATGTGATTGAATATTATCTGCTGTTGGCTTGTGTGTGTGTATGTGTTATGCAACATAGCTGACTTGAGACATTGTTTACAGTTTCAGGGCCATGGGCCTTTCACGTGATGGAAAAATACAGAATAACATCAAAACAGGGACTGTGCAATGAGTTGCGGGGGACACATACAGAACGTAGACACATACAGAACGTAGTGTAGAGAACAAATGGTATTTTGTTAGATAACAGGAGCCAGGTGTGTGATAACTGTATCAAGAGTATGAGCACACAGATATTCTACATAACAACGCCTGTCCGCTGAAGCACCTAGGGGGCTGGGACCAGTTCGTGCGCCAACAATCAACGATAGGTTGGGTGAGTTTAAACCATGCCCAGTCTCTACTCTGTGACAGGCGGGCTCGGAAGCAGGAACTACTTCTGTCAGAGTATATTATAATAACTTTGTCAGGAACAAGTCAGTTCTCTGTTCTACCCTGCGTGGTGTTACAGCGAACCCATATATACAAAAATTGCATTTACCACTTATTGCTTAGCTAATAAAAAGTACATAGTATGCAAACGGTGACTGTGTCATATTTATCCTGATACCAGATTCGATTGACGCAACCCTTAATTTCTTGACGCTACCCATCCGCCGCAGGATCATTTGTCAGCAACCGCTGAATAGCATAGCGCAACAGTCAAAAAATATTTACAAAAATGTTTTTATGAGATCACAAGTGCAATATTGCAAAACACAGCTTAGCCTTTTGTTAATCCACCTGTCGTCTCAGATTTTGAAATTATGCTTTACAGCAGAAGCAATCCAAGCGTTTGTAAATTCATCGATAGCCAAGCATAGCATTATGTACACTTAGCATCAGGAAGCTTGGTCACGAAAATCAGAAAAGCAATCAAATTAACCGTTTACCTTTGATCTTTGGATGTTTTCACTCACGAGACTCCCAGTTACACAACACATGTTCCTTTTGTTCCATAAAGATGATTTTTATATCCAAAATACCTCCGTTTGTTTGTCACGTCATGTTCAGAAATCCACAGGTAAGAGCTGTCACGACAATGCAGACGGAAATTCTAAATAGTCCTCATAATGTCCACAGAAACATGTCAAACGTTTTTTATAATCATTCCTCAGGTAGTTTTTTAAATATATATTCGATAATATATCAACCGAGTGTGTAGGTTTAACAGCGGGAGGAACAATGGCGGCTTTACTCTGTAGAGCAAAAACTCACTCTGAGAGCCCCCACCTATCCACTTACGCAATGTGATCTTTCACGCTCATTTTTCAAAATAAAATCCTGAAACTATGTCTAAAGACTGTTGACACCTTAGGGAAGCCAGAGAAAAAGGAATATGGTTGATATCCCTTTAAATGGCGGATAGGCATGCATAGGAACAGAAGGATTTCAAAATAAGAGGCACGTCCTGATTGGATTTTCCTCAGGGTTTCGCCTGCAATATCAGTTCTGTTATAGTCACAGACAATATTATTATATTGCATATTCTAGCATCTGGTCCTGAGAAATAGGCCGTTTACTTTGGGAACGTTATTTTTCCAAACATAAAAATAGTGCCCCCTAGCTTCAAGAGGTATTAACAGTTGTTACATGATTTGCCATATGCAGGGCATTTTTTTTGGCTTGTGGATAAATCCACATTTTCCACATGTAGTGTTTTGATTCCGTTTCTGATCATGAGAGAAAAACTTGTATCTCTCAAACGTGACATTCTGGCTTGGTACAAAGTACTCCTCAAATTTAGCCATTAGCACAGTCAATGTCAAGTTTGCCTCGTCTTGCTGAAAGCTATTGTAAATCTCCAATGCATCCTCTCCAATAACATGCAGAAAAATGGACGCTTTCAATTTGTCATCATCTACCCTGCACCACTGGCTGCTAGGTAGATTTTGGATCTCTGTTTGAAACGTTTCCAATTGTCAGCTAAATTGCCTGTTAACTGCATAGGGGTAGGAGGACTAAGTCTATCCATGACGGAGAATAGGAACAGTGTCAATTTCTCTTATTTCAGTATTTGGCTCATCAACATGCTCGTCAAGATTCCAATGCAACCTCGCTCTCGCTGCTGTCACTCTCGCTGCTGCGGCTCATTGTCCTCACTCTTGCACGCTAGCATCTTCGACTACTCACGTCACTTGACTTGTGGTAGAATGTTTAATTTTCGTTTGTTCCTTATATAATGACAAACTGGGGTGTAGGTTTAACTACTTTTAATGAACATATACTTCAGCTAGAAAACTCCATGTTTAGCCATGCAAGGCATTCTTTAACCATCCGCCTAGCCTGCTGGGTAACGTAGTCTAAATGTTATTAACACATAACAACACAATCCTGTCTCGAATTAAAAGGCTATAATTTGCAATCTCCCAAAATAAATGCAATCTCTGACAAGAGACTGGCTCTGTGTTACAAACACTACACTTGTCTGTTCAGTAGCGGGGCAAGACTCCTTGAAGATGAGGTACGGCGTAAGGAATTATATCACGATGTGAACATGGCATCAGCATCATTCGGTTATTGTAGAATTGCCCTTCTTGTAAAAATGTCAATCATTGAATGCCTATGTAACTCTGAGCTTTTCTTAGGGTGCTGAAATCTGTAATTTTTTATAAAAGTATAATTTTTTGTTTGTTTCTTAACAAAGAAGGAGCAGCCTGTCATTGCACAGCAGATTCAAAAATTAGGGATTCCAATGTCAACTGACAACACTATATCAATCAGGACAAGCACAGGTACACAGTAAGCACTAAAGAATGGATACTTTTCTAACAGTATCAAGTGGTAGAGCACATTTGAAGTCGTAACTTCGTACTCCATTGTAAACAGTGAATTACTGGGTGCAATTTGGCAGACCAAAGAAAAGCCCATAGTTGCACAGGACAAACATAGGTACAAGGTAGGCTATACGCATTAAATAATGGACTTTTTTTTACAAGTATCAACTGATAGCAGCTCAAATGAAATTGACAGTGGTACACTCTGCCGGCACTCATCGTAACTCAACTCAGTAGAGACAGAGTACAGTCATGACCTAAATTATTGGCACCCTTGATAAAGATGAGCAAAAAAGGCCGTATAAAATATATAATACAAATACTGAGCTATAATGCACATTTTGTTGTGGGGGAATTATATTTTATACTAACCCACCACTGGTGTGTGCATGGCTATTTTCATGTGATCTGACCATAGTACCGGTTCCAATCCAATGCCATTTTTTTAATTTAACCTTTATTTAACCAGGAAAAGCCCATTGAGACCCAGAGTCTCTTTTTCAAGGGAGACCTGGCCAAGAAGGAAGCAACAATCAATACATGACATAATTAAAACATATAACGATACAACAACATGATCCAGCCTAAGAAAAGCATTTACACTTCTCTGTAACAGAGTCTCCCATCAATATTTTAAATTCATTCAGTGGCACTAACATATCTAGATGAAGCATGGATTGTAGATTATTCCATGCGTCTGGTGCACAAGAAGAGAAGGCAGTCTTGCCTCCTACTGTCCTGAATGTCCTGGGGACTTTAAGTAGCAACCACCTAGCAGACCGGGTATGGTAACTGCTGGTGGTGAAGGAGGCCAGACTACAGAGGTAAAGAGGGAGTTTACCCAAATGGGCTTTGTAGATGAACACATACAAATGTATCTTTTCTGCGCATATAAAGTGAGATCCAAACTACCATTTGGTACAATGTGCAATGGTGGGTGAATGACTTGGCATTTGTAACAAAGTGAAAGGATGCATTAAGGATGACGTCATTTCCGGCCACAACTTGCAGGCTTGTTTTCGAGTTGCTGTGCGTTTTGTTGCCAACCTATTTTGCTACCTGACAACTTTTACGGTTTTCACTTTTTAATTACCGTTCATATATTTATTTATTTTTTCCTCAACTTTTTCACTCCGGACGCTTTATCTGGACACGATTCGTCAGGACCTCCAACAGCCGAAGCTAAGTAGTAACATTAACATGATGCCTACTATTTGTAGTCGCTGTACTCGCCTTACGGCGAGGATAGCTGTGCTACAAGCCCAGCTTCAGACGCAATCGTTAGGCAAGGGTAATTTCAGTGTAGGAAAGGATGAAACCGCGTCTGTGCCACCAGTAAGTACAGATGGTAGTATAAATCCCCTGGCACAGTCCCCGCAGCCGGACAACTTTCTCACGGTTTCTGGAAGGAAATGCTGTAGGAAAGCTCAACCGGTGTCGCTCATTCAGCCGACAGAAACTTTCAACCGGTTTTCCCCATTAAGCGAGTCAGAGTCAGAGGCAGAGTCTTCTCTGGTCTCTACTCCTCCCGTTACGGGGTCTGAGACGCCGAAGCTTCCCACCATTAGCTCTGACAAATTGAAAACTCCAGTCATTGGCGACTCCATTACCCGCAGTATTAGACTTAAAACGAATCATCCAGCGATCATACACTGTTTACCAGGGGGCAGGGCTACCGACGTTAAGGCTAATCTGAAGATGGTACTGGCTAAAGCTAAAAATGGCGAGTGTAGAGAGTATAGAGATATTGTTATCCACGTCGGCACCAACGATGTTAGGATGAAACAGTCAGAGATCACCAAGCGCAACATAGCTTCTGCGTGCATATCAGCTAGAAAGATGTGTCGGCATCGAGTAATTGTCTCTAGCCCCCTCCCAGTTAGGGTCCCAGTTGAGTCTCACAACTCAATCGCTGGTTGAAAACTGTTTTCTGCCCCTCCCAAAAGATAGAATTTGTAGATAATTGGCCCTCTTTCTGGGACTCACCCACAAACAGGACCAAGCCTGGCCTGCTGAGGAGTGACGGACTCCATCCTAGCTGGAGGGGTGCTCTCATCTTATCTACCAACATAGACAGGGCTCTAACTCCTCTAGCTCCACAATGAAATAGGGTGCAGGCCAGGCAGCAGGCTGTTAGCCAGCCTGCAAGCATAGTGGAGTCTGCCACTAGCACAGTCAGTGTAGTCAGCTCAGCTATCACCATTGAGACCGTGTCTGTGCCTCGACCTAGGTTGGGCAAAACTAAACATGGCGGTGTTTGCCTTAGCAATCTCACTAGGATAAAGACCACCTCCATTCCAGTCATTACTGAAAGAGATCATGATACCTCACATCTCAAAATAGGGCTACTTAATGTTAGATCCCTTACTTCAAAGGCAATTATAGTCAATGAACTAATCACTGATCATAATCTTGATGTGATTGGCCTGACTGAAACATGGCTTAAGCCTGATGAATTTACTGTTTTAAATGAGGCCTCACCTCCTGGCTACACTAGTGACCATATCCCCCGTGCATCCCGCAAAGGCGGAGGTGTTGCTAACATTTACGATAGCAAATTTCAATTTACAAAAAAAAGACGTTTTCGTCTTTTGAGCTTCTAGTCATGAAATCTATGCAGCCTACTCAATCACTTTTTATAGCTACTGTTTACAGGCCTCCTGGGCCATATACAGCGTTTCTCACCGAGTTCCCTGAATTCCTATCGGACCTTGTAGTCATAGCAGATAATATTCTAATCTTTGGTGACTTTAATATTCACATGGAAAAGTCCACAGACCCACTCCAAAAGGCTTTCGGAGCCATCATCGACTCAGTGGGTTTTGTCCAACATGTCTCTGGACCCACTCACTGTCACAGTCATACGCTGGACCTAGTTTTGTCCCATGGAATAAATGTTGTGGATCTTAATGTTTTTCCTCATAATCGTGGACTATCGGACCACCATTTTATTACGTTTGCAATTGCAACAAATAATCTGCTCAGACCCCAACCAAGGACCATCAAAAGTCGTGCTATAAATTCACAGACAACACAAAGATTCCTTGATGCCCTTCCAGACTCCCTCTGCCTACCCAAGGACGCCAGAGGACAAAAATCAGTTAACCACCTAACTGAGGATGCACTGCAACTGTGCAGTTGCACCCCTAAAAACTAAAAACATTTCTCATAAGAAACTAGCTCCCTGGTACACAGAAAATACCCGAGCTCTGAAGCAAGCTTCCAGAAAATTGGAACGGAAATTGCGCCACACCAAACTGGAAGTCTTCCGACTAGCTTGGAAAGACGGTACCGTGCAGTACCGAAGAGCCCTTACTGCTGCTCGATTGTCCTATTTTTCTAACTTAATTGAGGAAAATAAGAACAATCCGAAATTCCTTTTTGATACTGTCGAAAAGCTAACTAAAAAGCAGCATTCCCCAAGAGAGGATGACTTTCACTTTAGCAGTGATAAATTCATGAACTTCTTTGAGGAAAATATTATGATTATTAGAAAGCAAATTACGGACTCCTCTTTAAACCTGCGTATTCCTCCAAACCTCAGTTGTCCTGAGTCTGCACAACTCTGCCAGGACCTAGGATCAAGAGAGACGCTCAAGTGTTTTAGTACTATATCTCTTGACACAATGATGAAAATAATCATGGCCTCTAAACCTTCAAGCTGCATACTGGACCCTATTCCAACTAAACTACTGAAAGAGCTGCTTCCTGTGCTTGGCCCTCCTATGTTGAACATAATAAATGGCTCTCTATCCACTGGATGTGTACCAAACTCACTAAAAGTGGCAGTAATAAAGCCTCTCTTGAAAAAGCCAAACCTTGACCCAGAAAATATAAAAACTATCGGCCTATATCGAATCTTCCATTCCTCTCAAAAATTTTAGAGAAGGCTGTTGCGCAGCAACTCACTGCTTTCCTGAAGACAAACAATGTATACGAAATGCTTCAGTCTGGTTTTAGACCCCATCATAGCACTGAGACGGCACTTGTGAAGGTGGTAAATGACATTTTAATGGCATCGGACCGAGGCTCTGCATCTGTCCTCGTGCTCCTAGACCTTAGTGCTGCTTTAGATACCCTCGATCACCACATTCTTTTGGAGAGATTGGAAACCCAAATTGGTCTACACGGACATGTTCTGGCCTGGTTTAGATCTTATCTGTCGGAAAGATATCAGTTTGTCTCTGTGAATGGTTTGTCCTCTGACAAATCAACTGTAAATTTCAGTGTTCCTCAAGGTTCGGTTTTAGGACCACTATTGTTTTCACTATACATTTTACCTCTTGGGGATGTTATTCGAAAACATAATGTAAACTTTCACTGCTATGCGGATGACACACAGCTGTACATTTCAATGAAACATGGTGAAGCCCCAAAATTGCCCTCGCTAGAAGCATGTGTTTCAGACATAAGGAAGTGGATGGCTGCAAACTTTCTACTATTAAACTCGGACAAAACAGAGATGCTTGTTCTAGGTCCCAAGAAACAAAGAGATCTTCTGTTGAATCTGACAATTAATCTTAATGGTTGTACAGTCTTCTCAAATAAAACTGTGAAGGACCTCGGCGTTACTCTGGACCCTGATCTCTCTTTTGAAGAACATATCAAGACCATTTTGAGGACAGCTTTTTTCCATCTACGTAATATTGCAAAAATCAGAAACTTTCTGTCCAAAAATGATGCAGAAAAATTAATCCATGCTTTTGTCACTTCTAGGTTAGACTACTGCAATGCTCTACTTTCCGGCTACCCGGATAAAGCACTAAATAAACTTCAGTTAGTGCTAAATACGGCTGCTAGAATCCTGACTAGAACCAAAACATTTGATCATATTACTCCAGTGCTAGCCTCTCTACACTGGCTTCCTGTCAAAGCAAGGGCTGATTTTTAAGGTTTTACTGCTAACCTACAAAGCATTACATGGGCTTGCTCCTACCTATCTCTCTGATTTGGTCCTGCCGTACATACCTACACGTACGCTACGGTCACAAGACGCAGGCCTCCTAATTGTCCCTAGAATTTCTAAGCAAACAGCTGGAGGCAGGGCTTTCTCCTATAGAGCTCCATTTTTATGGAACTGTCTGCCTACCCATGTCAGAGAAGCAAACTCGGTCTCAACCTTTAAGTCTTACCTGAAGACTCATCTCTTCAGTGGGTCATATGATTGAGTGTAGTCTGGCCCAGGAGTGGGAAGGTGAACGGAAAGGCTCTGGAGCAACGAACCGCCCTTGCTGTCTTTGCCTGGCCGGTTCCCCTCTTTCCACTGGGATTCTCTGCCTCTAACCCTATTACAGGGGCTGAGTCACTGGCTTACTGGGGCTCTCTCATGCCGTCCCTGCAGGGGGTGCGTCACCTGAGTGGGTTGATTCACTGTTGTGGTCATCCTGTCTGGGTTGCCCCCCCCTCACTTGGGCTGTGCCGTGGCGGAGATCTTTGTGGGCTATACTCAGCCTTGTCTCAGGATGGTAAGTTGGTGGTTGAAGATATCCCTCTAGTGGTGTGGGGGCTGTGCTTTGGCAAAGTGGGTGGGGTTATATCCTTCCTGTTTGGCCCTGTCCGGGGGTGTCCTCGGATGGGGCCACAGTGTCTCCTGTCCCCTCCTGTCTCAGCCTCCAGTATTTATGCTGCAGTAGTTTGTGTCGGGGGATAGGGTCAGTTTGTTATATCTGGAGTACTTCTCCTGTCCTATTCGGTGTCCTGTGTGAATCTAAGTGTGCGTTCTCTAATTCTCTCCTTCTTTCTTTCTTTCTCTCGGAGGACCTGAGCCCTAGGACCATGCCCCAGGACTACCTGACATGACTCCTTTCTGTCCCCAGTCCACCTGGCCATGCTGCTGCTCCAGTTTCAACTGTTCTGCCTTACTATTATTCGACCATGCTGGTCATTTATGAACATTTGAACATCTTGGCCATGTTCTGTTATAATCTCCACCCGGCACAGCCAGAAGAGGACGGGCCACCCCACATATGCTCTCTCTAATTCTCTCTTTCTTTCTCTCTCTCGGAGGACCTGAGCCCTAGGACCGTGCCCCAGGACTACCTGACATGATGACTCCTTGCTGTCCCCGGTCCACCTGACTGTGCTGCTGCTCCAGTTTCAACTGTTCTGCCTTGTTATTATTTGACCATGCTGGTCATTTATGAACATTTGAACATCTTGGCCATGTTCTGTTATAATCTCCACCCGGCACAGCCAGAAGAGGACTGGCCACCCCACATAGCCTGGTTCCTCTCTAGGTTTCTTCCTAGGTTTTGGCCTTTCTAGGGAGTTTTTCCTAGCCACCGTGCTTCTACACCTGCATTGCTTGCTGTTTGGGGTTTTAGGCTGGGTTTATGTACAGCACTTTGAGATATCAGCTGATGTACTTAGGGCTATATAAATACATTTGATTTGATTATAAACAGAGTCCAGTCTCTGTAAGACAGAGGAGGTTGCAAGCATATACAACAAGTCACCATAATCCATTACAGAGAGAAAAGTGTCCTGAACAAGCTTCTTTCTAGCCATAAGCGGGAAAAAAGCCTTATTTCAAAAATAAAAAGCTTTGTAACAAGATTATCCACATGAACTTTAAAGGACAACTTGTCATCCAATGACACTTTTTTTCAATGGATAATCCACCAGATGTGACAATGCTAACGTTCTCTGGCAGAGTTCTAGCTCTGGTCAGGAATTTAGTTTTTTGTAGATTCAAGACCAGTTTGAGACCATAAAGGTAGGCCGGCTGTGACTGAAAAGCAGTCTGGAGCTCTTCAACAGCCTGAACCAGAGAAGGAGCACACGAATATACACTGCTCAAAAAAATAAAGGGGACACTTAAACAACACAATGTAACTCCAAGTCAATCACACTTCTGTGAAATCAAACTGTCCACTTAGGAAGCAACACTGATTGACAATAAATTTCACATGCTGTTGTGCAAATGGAATACACAACAGGTGGAAATTATAGGCAATTAGCAAGACACCCCCAATAAAGGAGTGGTTCTGCAGGTGGTGACTACAGACCACTTCTCAGTTCCTATGCTTCCTGGCTGATGTTTTGGTCACTTTTGAATGCTGGTGGTGCTTTCAATCTAGTGGTAGCATGAGACGGAGTCTACAACCCACACAAGTGGCTCAGGTAGTGCAGCTCATCCAGGATGGCACATCAATGCGAGCTGTGGCAAGAAGGTTTGCCGTGTCTGTCAGTGTAGTGTCCAGAACATGGAGGCGCTACCAGGAGACAAGCCAGTACATCAGGAGACGTGGAGGAGGGCAACAACCCAGCAGCAGGACCGCTACCTCCGCCTTTGTGCAAGGAGGAGCAGGAGGAGCACTGCCAGAGTCCTGCAAAATGACCTCCAGCAGGCCACAAATGTGCATGTGTCTGCTCAAACGGTCAGAAACAGACTCCATGAGGGTGGTATGAGGGCCCGACGTCCACAGGTGGGGGTTGTGCTTACAGCCCAACACCGTACAGGACGTTTGGCATTTGCCAGAGAACACAAAGATTGGCAAATTCGCCACTGGCGCCCTGTGCTCTTCACAGATGAAAGCAGGTTCACACTGAGCACGTGACAGACGTGACAGTCTGGAGACGCCGTGGAGAACGTTCTGCTGCCTGCAACATCCTCCAGCATGACCGGTTTGGCGGTGGGTCAGTCATGGTGTCTGGTGGCATTTCTTTGGGGGGCCGCACAGCCCTCCATGTGCTCGCCAGAGGTAGCGTGACTGCCATTAGGTACCGAGAGGAGGTCCTCAGACCCCTTGTGAGACCATATGCTGGTGCGGTTGGCCCTGGGTTCCTCCTAATGCAAGACAATGCTAGACCTCATGTGGCTGGAGTGTGTCAGCAGTTTCTACAAGACGAAGGCATTGATGCTATGGACTGCTCATTCCCCAGACCTGAATCCAATTGAGCACATCTGGAACATCATGTCTCGCTCCATCCACCAACGCCACGTTGCACCACAGACTGTCCAGGAGTTGGCGGATGCTCTAGTCCAGGTCTGGGAGGAGATCCCTCAGGAGACCATCCTCCACCTCATCAGGAGCATGCCCAGGCATTGTAGGGAGGTCATACAGGCAGGTGGAGGCCACACACACACTACTGAGCCTCATTTTGACTTGTTTTAAGGACATTACATCAAAGTTGGATCAGCCTGTAGTGTGGTTTTCCACTTTAATTTTGAGTGTAACTCCAAATCCAGACCGCCATGGGTTGATAAATTTGATTTCCATTGATAATGTGTGTTGATGTTGTTGTCAGCACATTCAACTATGTAAAGAAAAAAGTATTTAATAAGAATATTTCATTCATTCAGATCTAGGATGTGTTATTTTAGTGTTCCCTTTATTTTTTGAGCAGTGTATAACTGTATCATCTGCATATAGATGTAACTTTGCTGGTTGCATCCTATTTCCCAAAAGGCCTTTGATAAATCCACTAACAGATGCATGGCTGCCAACTTTTTTGAAGAAAGCTTGGATTGAGATTTGCTATGTGAATTTCATTGCCCCCTGGTACAACCCCTAAATGGAAAATGTGACTGTTTTAAAGATAACTTCCTGCAATTCTACGTAATTTAACATGGCCTAAGGCGTATGAACATGGTGGAAATTTAGAAATAAAAAATACTAATTAAAACAGAGGCCAGGTGTATTCAGGGTTTTTTGAGCATTAAATTAACACCCAATTCAATTACATTGTTACTTTGAGATTTGGGGGGGGGGGGTGAAATTTAAAGAATGCTAATATTTTTTAAATATATTTTTTAGGTGGTTTGACAGTTTATTCAGACAAATGAGATAGGGAGACAGGCAAATGCTAGAAACAGTGGGAAGGTTGGAAGCAGGGACTTATCCCTGTTCTCGGGTGGAATGTTGTATGTGACATGTGCCAGGAGTGTTACCACTACACCAAGGCTCTGCACAGGAAATCATCAGAGTAATGGTTGATGGCAGTGGGGAACCAAATCATAGATTGCAGTCTACTTGTTCATAGACTGCTTTTAAGGTAAGGACACAAACCTTTTGTAATTTGGGTGAACTATCATCTCTGCCTAGCATGTGCACAATACAACATGTAAACAATTATATTTGATTCCCGGACCATTTAATATCCAAAGCTTATTTGTATGACATATTCAAAACTGGCCATGAATGGCTGCAATAATACATAGCTTCATATAATTCATTTTCAAAGACACAAGTAGGCATATTAGATTTCAAATATGTGAATACACTGGCAAAATTAGGAAGAAATGGAATAATAAAATAAGTGTTCTTGCTGACAAGAACAGTAATTACCCTATATTTTAGCCCATTAAGAATGAGAATTGTTCCACTGCTCAGACTAAATAAAGTAAATAGATAATCAAATTTCTTGAAGACAAAATTACAAATCTGCCCTTACACCCTAACCAAATTATTTTTATATTAATTGTCCCTCCTCTAGAATCAAACTTACACTCTTCAGTTCACAATCAGTTAGGCAAAAAATTTCATAGTTACAAATCAGGTCACTCTACCAAATATCCCTGCTAAAATGTGCTGTATGTAGGTCTGTCTGCTGCCTTTTCGTTGTCACAGCCTAAATGCCAATCACCAAATGAGGGGACTAATGCAAATGGATTATATCAACTTTAGTACATGCTGTCAAAAGGCTGCATTCTGCAATAGGGACTGAAGTAACAGCAACCAAATTGTTGACAACATTTTACACTGAACAAAAATATAAACGCAACATGTAAAGTGTTGATCACATATTTCATGAGCTGAAATAAAAGATCCCAGAAATGTTCCATACGCACAAAAAGCTTATTTTTCTCTAAATGTGTGGATACATTTCTTTACATCCCTGTTAGTGAGCCTTTCTCCTTTGCCAATATAATCCATCCAGCTGACAAATGTGGCATATCAAGAAGATGATTAAACAGCATGATCATTATGCAGGTGCACCTTGTGCTGGGGACAATAAAAGGCCACTAAATATGCAGTTTTGTCACAGGACACAATGCCACAGATGTCTCAAGTTCTGAGGAAGCGTGCAATTGGCATGCTGACTGCAGGAATGTCCACTAGAGCTGTTGCCAGAAAATGTTATGTTCATTTCTATACCATAAGCTGCCTCCGTCATTTTAAAGAATTTGGTAGTACGTCCAACCAGCCTCACAACCACAACCATGTAACCACACCAGCCCAGGACATCCACATCAGTCTTCTTCACCTGCAGGATCATCTGATACCAGTTACCCAGACAGCTGATGAAACAGAAGAGTATTTCTGTCTGTAATAAAGCCCTTTTAACTAATTCTGATTGGCTGAGTCTGGTTCCCCAGTGGATGGGCCTGGCTGCCAAGTGGGTGGGCCTATGCCTCCCAGGCCCACCCATGGCTGTACCCCTGCCCAGTCATGTGAAATCCATAGTTTAGGGTCTAATGAATTTATTTCAATTGACTGATTTCCTTATATGAACTCTAACTCAGTAAAATCATTGAAATCGTTGCATGTTGTTATATTTTTGTTCAGTATATACAACTTTTTTTTTTTAGTTGCCAGCAAAGCTACTACACAAGACAACACTAAATAATACATTAATTGCACTATAACGGTGACAAATGGTGCCACAAACTATTAGGGGCTGCATAAAGCTGTCCTAACAGCAGTGCTTTCCTTTCAGCACCATGGAGTGAATCCTTTCCACAGCTACACCTGGATATCAGCTGAGTCTTGTATGTTAGTGAAACAGTTCATTCAGCCTCATTTACTGCCTTTTTAGAAAACATAGCTGATATGGCTGACTTGCTTAAACAAATGTGGTTACTCTGGACTCCTTGTGGATTTGAGTAAGTCGATAAGAACCGCAAAGTTGATAAGAACCGCATTCTCCTTCAATAATAACAAACAGCATAAGGAGTTTTGACTTTTGAACCATACACAAACCTTATTACATGTATGTTCAGTAAATTCATGTTTATTCTTATATCATTAACACGAGCTGCGACGAGGTAGGCCTATTCATTCATCACTTTCTAAATGGACACAGACAGAAATTGAGACAGATGTTAGTTCAGATAAATTCAGCAACATGAGGCCTTGACTCCTCTTTAAGTCACCACAGAGAGAGAGAGAGAGAGAGAGAGAGAGAGAGACACTTGGTTAGCCTACCATTTGAAGTATTTTAGGAAGGAAAATACAATCATGAGGATCCACTATATACAATATACCGACGCACAGACAGCGCATTGCGCAAACAAAACAACCCTCGCAATATCAACTTGAATTATATGGGTCTATTACTGAACTTTTTGTTGAAAACAAATATTTGAATTTGAAGAGACTGTCACTGGCAAACATGGCTACAGACCCAACAACATTATATAGTATCTCCTCCGCGTAAAGAAATGCACAAACTAATTATAATACACAAAGTAAGCAAAACTATGAAATCCTTCCAACTTTGCCTAAAATCCGGGAGACACTAATGAAATAGATATATAACAATATGCCTATAACAAGTGAGATGTACAAACTATGGCATAAGGGAACGATGAGCGGATAAGAGGCTATCCCTAATTTCGATTAAGACATTAATGAATGAGATCAGATGGACGTGGTCAATATAACTATTTGTTCAGCACTTTTGAAATGTACAGCGACATAATTGAGAACATGGGCTCTTCTTACAGTATTCTCCCTGTACACCAAGTCAGAACCAAAGGATAAATAAAGGGGGCGTATAGGCAGACAGAGAAAGCTCTTACAATATTGGATAATGACATTTCTCTAATTCAGGCTATAGGCTACATGTGCACCACCAAGTCAAAGCAGTAGGCTAAGTTCTGAGGGGAAAGGGATCAAATGATTAGGGTGAGGCACATGGACTATTAACAGCTTACTACACAACATACTCTTATTATTACTTTCTTAGCTATAGTATACATATCTCCCTGGCATATTACATAATTTATGCAGCAGCATACAATACGTTTTTGGACTTGTTGTGCTGTGCTCACTTGAATTCTGAGTATTCAACCTTTTCAAAACGTATTTTCCTAGTCAGAGCTAGACCCCCCCCCCCCCAGAGTCCCAGTTGTCTTGAACTCACTGAAGTCTGAGATTTCCCAGTTCCGAGTTTCCAGTTATTTTGAACATGGCAGAAGTCATGCTGGAATGACATCATGGCCAATGTATTCAACCTTTTCTGTCTCATGGTGTTGCATGTTATTATTTATCCTTATAAGCTTGGAAAAGAGACCCTTTCAGATAGGTGTTTTAAATCCTTGAACCCAGACTTGGACCACACACCCTCTCCACCGAATAGCAGGCAGGGGAAGCAAAACAGGGATTGCTTTGCAACGTTTGCAGTTTGCCACTGATTCATTCAAAACCACTCATTGTTGAATTCACAATTTCCTACTTGGTTTTATCTATAATTTCTCTTTATATGAGAAGGATTTGCCAGTAGATTGTCGACGTGATTCACGATGATGACTGCTTGTCTAGCTTTTTTAATATATATATATATATATATATATATATATATTTTAGCTAAGATTGAAAGTATGATGTATCAGTCCAATCAAAGTTATGGTGACAGAACACTGAGCCAATCACGGCTCAAATAGAGAAGATTACCAAAGCATACACTCTGTATTTTCTGCTGGCTGCCCCTCCTCCACAGAAAGCACTGAGCTAGGCTGAATCAGCTGCATTTTGGAGTTGCCTAAACAGGTGGGGCTCAAAACACCTGTCCTGAATGACGGGTCGCCACTAAGCATAAATAAAACAGCGCTACACTTTTTCATTTTCTAAACTCAGCAGAGAACATTCTCTCGCTCCATTCTGCTCAGCTCTAATCTTGAGGGGCGTGTCTTTAAAACATGCATCCAATCCCCTTGATCCCTTACATAACTAGACCAATCATATGCTTCAATGTGCAGAGGTTCACAGTACTGTGGCAAGATCAGGACAATAAACTTTTTTTCTATTGTATTATTGATTGTATGTTTGTTTATTCCATGTGTAACTCTATGTTGTTGTTTGTGTCGCATTGCTTTGCTTTATCTTGGCCAGGTCGCAGTCTTGTTCTCAACTAGCCTACCTGGTTAAATATAGGTGAAATAAATAAATACATAAAATGACAGCATTGCAGGCGCAGATGCTCAGAGAAGAGCGTCAAATGTATTTCTCATCCTCGCTTCCTTCTCAAATCCCATTGGATGAGAAAGTCAGAAGTCCCACTCCAAAGGTGAGCATGCAAAACGTGTGACTTATTTTAGAAGGCATTGTTTTGAATTATAATGGCCCAACCAAAGCAAGCTGGGCGGGCGGGTTGTCTAGTTTGACACCTCTCAATTATTACAGTATAGTTTTTTGACCAGAGGATGCGCCTACTCTTGACATGCTTCACTTTACTTGAAATTTGCATTACCAAAACAAATCGCTCCGCTAGCAAGGTTCTCGCCGTTCACTTCCCACAATCCCCTGCACATTCCTCCGTGTGCACATGTTGAAAAATAATGGGGGCGGACCTTCGCCTGCTGAATGGCAAATATGCATAAAGATAGTGCAATTAAGATATGACGTCATCGTTTGAGCACTATCCAGACTTTTTAAACTATGGTTCAATAAATCAGCACAATCTACTTTTTTGAGATATGGACTATCCTGCTAGCATACAGTCCACTGCTCTGCCTGTCTCGTCCTTTCCACCCGCCTTGCTCTGCTTGCCCGCTCGCTTCTGGTGAGTGGAGTTCGTGTTGCAAGGCCCGGTGTATCAGTTGGGTGGAAATTCGTATCAGTTGGGTGGAAATTCACTTAAGGACCAATGGAATGGTCTAAAACCCGAAACTCCCATGCAAAACGATCTCCACCAGTTTTTCGCTTTAGTTGTTTGTGCCTGTTCTTCACACGCTTATTGCCATAGTTGAGGACATGTATTTCCATTGTTAGAGGAGTCACTCGACTATCTTGTCAATATAATAAATCATATTTGGAATAGCTAGTTTTTGCTGTCTATTTTCCAATAACCTGTTTGCGAAGTTATTAAAGTTATAACGCAAAATAAGACACTGTTATACGATTAAAGTACGACTTCGAATAAAACCGTGGTCATACCTCGTATTATCCCGAAACAAATCTGCAAATAGAAGATCAGGTAACTTGCTTGTTGAAACACAAAACGTCCAATGTATAATGTTGAGGGCAGAGTCTAATGGCGTTTATATAATCATTGGTCTGCTTGTGTTAATAAGGTCCTTGCTCTCCGGGATTCTTGGGAAGTCCCAAACCACATTGAAGTTGAAATGTAACATGGTTAAAGGGGCAGTCAGCAGTTGCTACATCCATTTTTGGACCTATTATATTAATTAAATGTATCAAATCGAATACAATTGTATTTGTCACATGCGCTGAATACAACAGGTGTAGTAGACCTTACAGTGAAACATGTACTTACAACCCCTTAACCAACAATGCAGTTACGAAAATATAGTGTTAAAGTGTGTACTAAAATAAAGTGATGTAAAAATTACAGAAATAATAGAAAAATAACAAATAATTAACGAGCAACAATAAAATAACAGTAACTAGGCTATATACAGGGGATACCGGTTCAGAGTCAATGTGCGGGGGCACAAGTTAGTCGAGGTAATATGTACATGTAGGTATCAATATAACCATTGATTCTTGAAGAATATAACTTATGCCTCACTGTCCTACCACATCAGAACCCTAAATATAAGCTTGTATTACTCCAATGTCTGTAAACAAAGAACATGTAAAAGCCTCAAAATATGGTAAAACTACAATTTTTACATCATGGATGGTCAACTCTTGCATTCATAGCGCTGGTCCCACCTGATCTCGCCTCCTGCCTGCCTTTCATAGTTGAGGACATGTATTTCCATTGTTAGAGCGGTCTCTCGACTATCTTGTTAATATAATAAAACATCTTTGGAATAGCTAGAACCTCCTTGCAAAATTATCGTTAACGTTATAACACATAATAAGACACTGTTATATTTACATTGTTCTATTATTAAAGTATGACTTCGAATAAAACCGTGGTCATACCTCGTATTATCCCGAAAAAAATCTGCAAATTGGAGTTCAGGAAACTTGCTTGTTGCAACACAAATCGTCAATAGTGTGACGACCCTGGCTTTATAAACGCGGAAATCGATTCTGCCGTACAGTCGATAGCGCGCCGGACCTCGGGCTCGAAGGGCGAAGGTTCGAGATCTGCTCCCTGCTGTTTCATTACATTGGTGTCAGAAGTGATCGGACCTTGTATCCACGACAGTGCGTGTGCTTGGCCGGTGAGCGCGTTCCTGTAAGACGTAGAGCCGGAGCTAGCACGAGGAGCACTCTTCGCTTCTGCCGCGCGAGCATGCTTTTGCTGCACAGTCGGTAGCGCGCCGGACCTCGGGCTCGAAGGTCGAGGGTTCAAGACCTGCTCCCTGCTGTTTCATTACAATATCTAATGTTGAAGGCAGAGTCTAATGGCGTTTATATAATTAATTGGCAGAGTGTAACTTTACTTGTGTAAAGGTCCTTACCACATTAAAGTTGAAATGTAACATGGTAAAGGGACAATCAGCAGTTGCTACATCCAATTTTGGATGTATAAATTAATTATATGCATCAAATCGAATACAATTCTATTTGTCACATACGCTGAATACAACAGGTGTAGTAGACCTTACAGTGAAACGTATGAAATGCATTATTTGTTAAGGGCTTGTAAGTACACATTACATTTAAGTCATTTAGCAGACGCTCTTATCCAGAGCGACTTACAAATTGGTGCATTCACCTTATGACATCCAGTGGAACAGCCACTTTACAATAGTGCATCTAAATCTTTTAAGGGGGGGGGGTGAGAAGAATGACTTTATCCTATCCTAGGTATTCCTTAAAGAGGTGGGGTTTCAGGTGTCTCCGGAAGGTGGTGATTGACTCCGCTGTCCTGGCGTCGTGAGGGAGTTTGTTCCACCATTGGGGAGCCAGAGCAGCGAACAGTTTTGACTGGGCTGAGCGGGAACTGTACTTCCTCAGTGGTAGGGAGGCGAGCAGGCCAGAGGTGGATGAACGCAGTGCCCTTATTTGGGTGTAGGGCCTGATCAGAGCCTGGAGGTACTGAGGTGCCGTTCCCCTCACAGCTCCGTAGGCAAGCACCATGGTCTTGTAGCGGATGCGAGCTTCAACTGGAAACCAGTGGAGAGAGCGGAGGAGCGGGGTGACGTGAGAGAACTTGGGAAGGTTGAACACTAGACGGGCTGCGGCGTTCTGGATGAGTTGTAGGGGTTTAATGGCACAGGCAGGGAGCCCAGCCAACAGCGAGTTGCAGTAATCCAGACGGGAGATGACAAGTGCCTGGATTAGGACCTGCGCCGCTTCCTGTGTGAGGCAGGGTCGTACTCTGCGGATGTTGTAGAGCATGAACCTACAGGAACGGGCCACCGCCTTGATGTTAGTTGAGAACGACAGGGTGTTGTCCAGGATCACGCCAAGGTTCTTAGCGCTCTGGGAGGAGGACACAATGGAGTTGTCAACCGTGATGGCGAGATCATGGAACGGGCAGTCCTTCCCCGGGAGGAAGAGCAGCTCCGTCTTGCCGAAGTTCAGTTTGAGGTGGTGATCCGTCATCCACACTGATATGTCTGCCAGACATGCAGAGATGCGATTCGCCACCTGGTCATCAGAAGGGGGAAAGGAGAATGATTAATTGTGTGTCGTCTGCATAGCAATGATAGGAGAGACCATGTGAGGTTATGACAGAGCCAAGTGACTTGGTGTATAGCGAGAATAGGAGAGGGCCTAGAACAGAGCCCTGGGGGACACCAGTGGTGAGGAGACAGATTCTCGCCACGCCACCTGGTAGGAGCGACCTGTCAGGTAGGACGCAATCCAAGCGTGGGCCACGCCGGAGATGCCCAACTCGGAGAGGGTGGAGAGGAGGATCTGATGGTTCACAGTATCGAAGGCAGCCGATAGGTCTAGAAGGATGAGAGCAGAGGAGAGAGAGTTAGCTTTAGCGGTGCGGAGCGCCTCCGTGATACAGAGAAGAGCAGTCTCAGTTGAATGACTAGTCTTGAAACCTGACTGATTTGGATCAAGAAGGTCATTCTGAGAGAGATAGCGGGAGAGCTGACCAAGGACGGCACGTTCAAGAGTTTGAGAGAAAAGAAAGAAGGGATACTGGTCTGTAGTTGTTGACATCGGAGGGATCGAGTGTAGGTTTTTTCAGAAGGGGTGCAACTCTCGCTCTCTTGAAGACGGAAGGGACGTAGCCAGCGGTCAGGGATAAGTTGATGAGCGAGGTGAGGTGAGGTAAGGGAGAAGGTCTCCGGAAATGGTCTGGAGAAGAGAGGAGGGGATAGGGTCGAGCGGGCAGGTTGTTGGGCGGCCGGCCGTCACAAGACGCGAGATTTCATCTGGAGAGAGAGGGGAGAAAGAGGTCAGAGCACAGGGTAGGGCAGTGTGAGCAGATAAATAAAAAAAATAAGAAAGTGTTTACTAAAATAAAGTGATGTAAAAATTACAGAAATAATAGAAAAATAACAAATAATTAAAGAGCAACAATAAAATAACAGTAACTAGGCTATATACAGGGGATACTGGTTCAGAGTCAATGTGCAGGGGCACAGATTATTCAAGGTAATATGTACATGTAGGTATCAATGTAACCATTGATTCTTGAATTAGGTCATCTACAAGGCCATGCTAGGCAAAGCTCCGCCTTATCTCAGCTCACTGGTCACGATGGCAACACCCATCCATAGCACGCGCTCCAGCAGGTGTATCTCATTGATCATCCCTAAAGCAAACACCTCATTCGGCCGCCTTTCGTTCCAGTACTCTGCTGCCTGTGACTGGAACGAATTGCAAAAAATCGCTGAAGTTGGAGACTTATCTCCCTCACCAACTTCAAACATCAGCTATCTGAGCAGCTAACCGATCGCTGCAGCTGTACATAATCTATTGGTAAATAGCCCACCCATTTTCACCTACCTCATCCCCACAGTTTTTATTTATTTACTTTTCTGCTCTTTTGCACACCAATATCTCTACCTGTACATGATCATCTGATCATTTATCACTCCAGTGTTAATCTGCAATATTGTAATTATTCGCCTACCTCCTCATGCCTTTTGCACACATTGTATATAGACTCCCCTTTTTTCTCTACTGTGTTATTGACTTGTTAATTGTTTACTCCATGAACTCTGTGTTGTCTGTTCACACTGCTATGCTTTATCTTGGCCAGGTCGCAGTTGCAAATGAGAACCTGTTCTCAACTAGCCTACCTGGTTAAATAAAGGTGAAAAAAAATATATATATATATATATAAAGCCAACTGTCCTACCCCATCAGAACCCTAAATATAAGTTTGTTTAGCTGCCTCGCTTCTAGTCCTTAAGAAACTTTGCAGTATTTTGTTTAATGTAAAATGTCTTACAAAATGTACAAGCATTTCGCTACCCTCGCAATAACATCTGCTAACCATGTGTATGTGACCAATACAATTTGATTTGATTCACAGAAAGAGAGGTAACCAAAGAACAGTGCTAGCTGCCTGTGCACTTGAATTAAAGGGTAACTACATAAATATATATATATTTATTTATCCGAGACCTCAAAAGTAGTCTCCTGATGTGGTTTAAGCATAGTTCTAGTGATTGAATGTTCTATGAAAGTGTGACTTTG
Organism: Oncorhynchus gorbuscha; assembly: GCF_021184085.1. Lineage (NCBI taxonomy): Eukaryota > Metazoa > Chordata > Actinopteri > Salmoniformes > Salmonidae > Oncorhynchus > Oncorhynchus gorbuscha. Next base: position 29,131,725 of record NC_060187.1, read on the forward strand.
AGAGCAAAAACCTGAAGAAAAAAAGAAACCTGTGAATTGATGACTCTTTTAGGCCTACTTACTATTAGCCTACATGCACAGTACAGTTTGGGTTGGCCTGACTGTGAAAAACCAATATGATATTTATAATTTTAGGTCATTCAGAGTACATGTTACTGTTTCTCGTATAATTTTTCCACACGGGGCTCCTTTCCTTTGCCGGGCAGGCCGTTTGGGAAATGTTAAGCAAAATTACAGTATACCCACTTCTCCAGACACCACTTGCATTGGGCGTATAAGGTGGACTGACTGAGGCGGCCTGTCTGACTTTATTTGAACTTGCATTCTGTTTATTAAAAGGGATACTGTAATCGGGGATTTTGGGAATGAAAGAGCCATTGAACACGCAGATTGGCATGTGCGTTTTTCTGTTGCTCATTAGAAAAACAAGATTTCAGTCTTGGAGTTGTTTCCTGGCCGATTCTGCATTGGTTAATAATGATTGTCCCCCATGAGACACTACAGACATGGAAGCCTATTTCACTTCCTCAAAATCCCCAGAAGGAATCTAAGATGACTCAAGAAATCTGTAATTAATTGATGTTTTTGTAGAGGATGTTTTAGTTGCATACTTTTACATTTAAGGTGTTTGGTGCAGTATTTCTCAAGTAAAGAATGTGACGTGTTGGTCGGAGCTGCTGGGTAGGTCTTTCTCACGGTCTATGCTATTCCATAGAGAGTAATCACCGCAGCTGTTCACCCCATGTTAGTGGGCAAATGGACATTGTCAAATCAAAACCCAACCTTCATTTGACACACACAGATGTTCCAAACTACATTTTAGATGAGATTGACTTTATCAAAAATTATCCTATTTACACTTTATAGTCAATTTTGACACTAGAATAAATGTTTGATTCATATCGATGCCACATAAGAAGTTTAAGGGATTTGTTGCTTTTTAAAAAGGTAGTCACACTTTAAGTTGTTTTTCTACCTACTCAAGAGTCAGATGAACTTATAAATACCATGTTTATAGCTCTGCATGCAGTGTGAAGGAAGTTAAAGGTAGTTTCACAAGCCAATGCCAACCAGCGTTAGCCAAAGACTGGAAGTCTATAGTTACAGTAACATACGCTAGTAACAAACATTTTAATGTAGGCCAATTGATAAAAGCTGGTGGGTAATGTGTCTCGGTAATTAATTCAACAAACTGCCCCAATCAATGTGTTTCAATAACTGTATTAATCAAACTATTTAATAGATGATAAAATATTTATATATAATCATCTCCATTCATTGACAAATACTTATTTTCAACTCCTGCCAGGCCTACTTTACATGCAGGGGCTAAGGCAAGCTCTATTGCAGGGCATATCCCTATTCATGGAGAGCTACCACCCTGCAGGTTTTCACTCCAACTTTTAATGTAGCACACCAGATTTAATTAGCTGGTTGATAAACTGAACCATGCTGCTTTCATAACCAAGTGGGAAGGTGGTAATTACCCGTTGTGAAGTCGTAAATATGAGCTGGGTACATTTACGTTTTGAACTGGGAAATACAAACATGGACGTCTTTAGAAGGCTTGTGATTGAGCAAAACAGACACTTTCCGCCCATAAAAAGTATATCCAGAGCTGATTTCACTTTATAAATCAAAATAAATAACAGAAAGAATTGTGTATCAACAATTTGTATTTAGTTCTTACCATGAACAACAACTGCTGAAGATGCTGCCAGGCTTGTAGTCTTTCTGTTGACAGTGATATCAGAGGTGCAAGTGGGAAACTCAAAGCACAGTAATGAGACAAGTTTCCCACTACTAATTACCAGTTGGAGGGCCATTGAACTGGATTTTTCCCAGTTGTTTGTGGTAAATATTACCGCCTTCCCACTTGGTCATGAACGCAGCATCGGGTTAGTTACAACTGGGGTTGGTGCGAAAACATACGAGGGCAGCTCTCCAGAAACAGGGTTTGATAGCCATGCTTTATTGCATTCTCTTGTCATTTTTCTCTAATAAGACAGCACAATGGTCTTAGTCTACAGTAGTTGTCCTTCACACACTTAGCCTACCCCCTGCTCTTATGGGCCCATTGCAACCAACAGGCAGAACTTAACACGCAGTTGTATGTTAGCACTTGATGCTACTAAATGGGAAATTACATGCACCTAAGTGTTAAGACAAACTTGCTTTCAACCAAATATCCACAAGATTAAACCCACAGATCAGTTGGTCTCATGTTGTTACCATGTCAAACAAGTCTGATAGCCAAGATGCAGATGTTTGGTATCTACTCCCGTCCCCAATGAAGTATCCAACTATAAGGATCATTCCAAATCAGAAGGCTGGTAAATCATGTAAAATGCATATTGTAAGAATATTAGGGCTGCCAAACTATAAAAACATGTAATTGAGTTAATCGCAAGATTTCCTGTGATTAATCACGATTAATGGAAAACTCAGAAATTGCTCAAATTAAGCTGTGATTTAAGAGGTTTTATTCAAAAGTAACGGTTAGCAAAATCAGGTAGATTGATAAAGCACACTTTCTTTAACCTCAATTTCATCTTATTTTGACATTGCATTGTTGTTTTTAGCTGTATAGATTGTTTTCAGTGTATTTTGTGCACTTTTAGACAATTTGATTAACCACAATAAAAATAAATGTGAGCACTAAAATTACAAAAACGTAATTTGAATTAACTGAATAACTCTTACAGCCCTAAAGAATAAAGTATTATATATTCATATAAACATACTAGAATATAATTTGTGTAATCTGAAAAACCTTGATTAGACTATAATTTAATACAGATTATATTAACTCAATCATGATTGGCTTGATTTTGTTACACATTTTAGATGGACAGTTTAGGGATATTTTAGCCATACTTAATTACACAAGTAATAATTCATGAATTACATAATTTGTAAATTAATAAGTAATGAGTGCACCAACATGAGTTTCTCCTTCATATAACCTATATTGCCACAGTATAATTGCAGTCTTAAACAAGAAATTACTATTGTAGTTGTACTGAATGATTATCAAATATTTAAATCACCCCTTAGTCAGCCGATTACCAGGTTTTATTTCTACCAAAGAGAATACCCTGCAGAGTGTGAACATGTTGGGAGGAAACAGGACTAACTTAACATCAACCTCACACGTAGCTCTGCTTTTTGGGAGCGGCAAATTGGGAAGCAATTGAGATCAGCTGTATGGGTGATGTTAACGTGTATTGATGGTTTAACAAGAGATCACCTGGAGATAAAATGGTGGCCAACAGTGGTTGCAATAGACCCAGTGTTCATTTCCACCCCCACATGGTCTCAGATGGACTGTACAGCTTATAGAGGAGGCCTGTGGGATGTGAGAGGAGTGATGAGAGACTGTGTCTAGTATAGAGGGTTAGTAGGAGAACAGCGCCAGACAGGGTCAATGTCAGTCTCAGACTACAGGAGGCTCTGGTTCTGCTCTCTGGTTGTGCAGCCATCCTGGTTCTGAATGGCTGGGCTACTCGCTCCCACTGGGTGAGGATAGCCTGGCGGGCCCCGTCCCACTGCCCTGGCCCTCTCAGACGGTACTGGTACGGAGTGCAGGGCCCCAGCAGCACACGAAGCCCCACACCAGGCTCCCTCAGCAGCAGCCCTAGGAGGTTGGGTCGAACCCCTAACTCCTCTGCCATGGAGTCCAGGTAGGGGATATGGTCCACCTGGAGAGGGTGACGCTCCAAACAGGCAAACCTGGAGGGAGAGGGAGACGTACACAGGTGAATAGTTTGTTACCTATTAGCAAAATAATGATGGGAGTGTAATAACGCATGGTTGTTGTCCCACCTGTTTTGCAAGGTGCTGGTGTCTCTCTTTATGTCCTGCAGCATGGCTTCTTCAGAGGGCAGAGTTAGTAACCCTGGAGCAAGAAATGATGTATTCACACATTAATAATGACAACAACCTCAAAGCTTCAATCACTCGCATTCAAATACACTTGTCAAGCCAACAACTTCAGACACAGAGCTGGACAATTCAGGAAAAGGGGAGTTAATGAGTTAGTTTTTACCTTTAAAGACCCGGGTGGCCCAGCGGGCCTGCATCTCAGCCAGAGGGTTGATGGCTCCCAGGTTACAGACGAAGCCCACTACAGCCAGACTGGGCCGGGCAAGCCCAGGGGGGAACACATTACGGTACAGAGACAGGTGGTGACTGCTATTAGCTAGCAGACCCGAAGGCAGGAAGGGAAAGTCATAGTTGTAGCCGGTGGCAAACACGACAACATCCACCTAGGAAGGTGAGGTAAGGTAGGGTAGAGGGGAAGTGAGAAGGGAGGAGGTGAGTGTGTGTGTGTGTAACAGTATAACTTTAGACCGTCCCCTCGCCCATACACCGGCGCAAACCAGGGACCCTCTGCACACATTAACAACAGTCACCCACGAAGCATCGTTACCCATCACTCCACAAAAGCCGCGGCTCTTGCAGAGCAAGGGGAACTACTACTTCAAGGTCTCAGAGCAAGTGTCGTCACCGATTGAAACACTATTTAGCGCACACCACTGCTAACTAAGCTAGCCGTTTCACATCCGTTACACTCACCCCCCTTTTGACCTCATCCTTTTTCCGCAGCAACCAGTGATCCGGGTCAACAGCATCAATGTAACAGTATAACTTTAGACTGTCCCCTCGCCCATACCCTGGCGCGAACCAGGGACCCTCTGCACACATCAACTGACACCCACGAAGCATCGTTACCCATCACCCCACAAAAGCCGCGGCTCTTGCAGAGCAAGGGGAACTACTACTTCAAGGTCTCAGAGCAAGTGACGTCACCGATTGAAACGCTATTTATCGCGCACCACCGCTAACTAAGCTAGCCGTTTCACATCCATTACATGTGTGTGTGTGTGTGTACCTTGTCCACAACACTGCCGTCCTCAAATGCCACACTGGAGCCTCTGATCTCCCTGATGTTAGGTTTGATCAGAACACGACCAGAGATGATTCTACCAGGCAGGTCATCATTCACCACCGGGATCTGGGCAAAGAACCTGAAATAGATGGATCGGTCAGCCAGCCAGCCAGCCAGCCAGCCAGCCAGCCAGCCAGCCAGCCAGATATGTATAGAGCATACCTGTGTTTTGGCTGTAGGCCGTACAGTCTGTGGTCAAAGCTCTGATTCAGATTCTTCTCCATCATCCAGGTAATCCAGGAGGGGAAGAGCTTCTGCAGCAGTTTGTCCAATCGTGAAGTGCCCACCAGGTCACCTGGCAAGCCCCCTGCCCCCACCCTGCTGACCACCCATGCCCCCTTCCGTGTGCTGAGGTACACCTGTAGACCAGGAGAGGAAGGGTTAATGATCTTTGTCAGAGGTGGCCTAGTTTCATTATACACCGACGATATCTTACATTGTTTAGATAAAGTATCTCAATACCTCCCAAACGCTTTGAAGATCATAGACAGATTCAGCACCATCTCAAGTTATAAAATAAATCTAACCAAATCTGCCTCTCAAGACCACGATGGAGGACTCCATCTCTACTCATGGAATCACAATAGTTTTCCATTTTAATATTTAGGAATAAATATATTTCCTTCCATAGATAAAACCATTTCTAGAAACTTCAACAGAACAATCAAGTCAATACGACCTCAGTAGATAGACTAACATCCCAGTTGCGTTAATTGCCACTGATGAATTTCTGTGCAGTGCCTTCAGAAAGTATTCACACCCCCCGACTTTTTCCACATTTTGTTGTGTTACAGCCTGAATTTAAAATGGATTCAATTGATGAGTTGTCACTGGCCTACACACAATACCCCATAATGTCAAAGTGGAAATTCTAATTAAATAAAAAGCTGAAATGTCTCGAGTCAGTAAGCATTCAATCCCTTTGTTATGGCAAGCTTAAATAAGTTCAGGAGTAAAAAGTTGCATGAACTCATTGTGTGTGCAATAAGTGTTTTAACATGATTTTTGAATGACTAACTCATCTTTGTACCCCACACATACAAATAATTGTAAGGTCCCCCAGTCAAGCAGTGAATTTCAACCACAGATTCAATCAAAGACCAGAGGTTTTCCAATGCCTCGCAACGTTCTTGACCCTAACCAGTCAGGCTTCAAGACGGTTCACTCAACCAAGACTGTTCTTCTGTGTCAGAGGCTCTGTGCACTGCCAAAGCTGACTCTCCTCTGTTCTCATCCTCCTAGATCTGCTGCCTTTGACACCATGAATCATCAGATCCTCATCTCCACCCTCTCAGGCTCTGCACACTCTTGGATTGCATCCTACCTAGCAGGCCACTCCTACCAGGTGACGTGGAGAGGATCTACGTCTGCACCACATACACTCACTACTTGTGTCCTCCAGGGCTCTGTTCTAGGCCCTCTCCTCTTCTCTCTACACACCAAGTCACTCAGTTCTGTCATATCCTCACTCGGCTCGGTCATGGTATCTCCTATCATTGCTATGCGGATGACACTCAACTACTTTTTCCTTCCCCCCCTTCTGGCACCCAGGTGTTAACACGCATACCTCCATGCCTGGCAGATATCTCAACTTGGATGATGTCGGCCCAACACCTCAAGCTCAGCAAGACTGAACTGCTCTTCCTCCCAGCAAAGACCTTCCTACTCAAAGATCTCCCCATCATGGTTGAAAACAGTGTCACCCTCCCATAGTGCAAAGAATCTTGGCGTGACCCTGTCGTTCTCTGCAAACATCAAAAGCAACGACCCGCTCCTGCAGGTTCATTCTCTACATTATCCATAGAGTACAACCTTTCCTCACACAGGAAGCGGCACAGGTCCTAATCCAGACACTTGTACTCTTCAGTCTGAAATACTGCAACTCGCTGTTGGCTGGGCTCCCTGCTTGTGCCATCAAACCCCTGTAACTTATCCAGAACGCAGCAGCCGCCTGGTTTTCAACCTTCATGTTCTATCATGTCACTCAGCTCCTCTGCACATTCCACTGGCTTACAGTTGAAGCTTGCATCCACTACAAGACCATGGAGCTCACCTATGGAACAGCAAGAGGGGAAGGTTGCTCTAACCCTACACCCCAACCCGAGCACTCCGTTCTGCCACCTCTAGTCTATTGACCCTCCCATCCCTACGGGAGGGCAGTTCCCGCTCATCCCAGTCCCACCCCAATGGTGGAACCAGCCTCCCCCTGAAGCTAGAACAGCAGAGTCCCTGACCATCTTCCAAAAACATCTGAAACTTACCTCTTCAAAAAGTATGTTAAATAATCCTCCTCCTCACCTCGACCCCTTCTAGCGCTGACTCTACTGACAGCCACATTGAGGAAAAATTTACTTTCTATGCCTGTGATATGTTGTTGTCCCACCTAGATATCTGAAGATGAGTGCACTAACTGTAAGTCGCTCTGGATAAGTGTCTGCTAAATGACTAAATTGTAAATGTAAAATGCAAAGAAAACGCACAGGGATTTCACCAGGAGTCCAATGGTGACTTTAAAACAGTTCAATTTTAAATGGCTGTGATAGAAGAAAACAACATTGTTACTCCACAATACTAACCTAATTGACAGAATGTAAAGGAAGCCAGTACAAAATAAAAAATATTTCAAACCATGCATCCTGTTTGCAACAAGGCACTAAAGTAATAGTGCAAGAAATGTGGAAAAGCAATTCACTTTTTGTACTGAATACAAAGTGTTATGTTTGGGGCAAGTCCAATGCAACACATTACTAAGTACCATTCTCCATATGTTCAGCATAGTGGTGGCTGCATCATGTTATGGGTATGCTTGTAATAGTTAAGGACTGGGGAGTTTCAGGGTAAAGCAGAAATTGAATGGAGCTAAGCAGAGTCAAAATTCTAGACCTAGTTCGGTCTGCTTTCCACACAACCCTGCTAGATGAATTCACCTTTCAGCACAACAATAACTTAAAACACAAGGCCAAATATACATTGGAGTTGCTTACCAAGAAAACATTGAAGGTTCCTAAATTTCAGAGTTAGAGCTTTGACTTAAATCTACTTGAAAATCTATGTCAAGACCTGAAAATGGTTGTCTAGTAATGATCAACAATCAATTCGACAGAGCTTGAAGAATGTTTTAAATAATAAATGGTCAAATGTCACACAATCCAGGTGTGGAAAGCTCTTAAGAGACTTACCCAGAAAGACATTTCAATAAATGTGCAGAGAGAAATTGTAAACATGGTTCCCTTTGTCATTATGGGGTATCGTGTGTAGATTGGTGAGAAAAAAAACATATATTTAATCCATTTTGAATTTAGGCTGTAACACCCCCAAAATGTGGGATAAGTATCCGTGCATGGATACTTTCTGAAGGTACTGTTGTTCAAATGCTTCCCTTGTCTCCCCCTTCTGGCTATTGGGGGAAAATAATGCATAGTAGGTTTCTAAATGTACATGACAAGCAAGGTAAGCGATCCCGGGTTAAAATGAACAAAGAGGGAAAGACGTAGGAGGACTATCCGTACTAAACTTTAAAATTGTATTTCCAGGCAGGCTGGGTCCATCGACTCATGCGGTTTACGCCAAATCCTGACTCTGCCATCAGCGTGATGCAACAGGAACCGGGATTCGTCAGACCAGGCAATGTTTTTTAACTCTTCAATTGTCCAGTGTTGGTGATTGTATGCACACTGGAAATGCTGCTTCTTGTTTTTAGCTGATAGGAGTGGATCCCGGTGTTGTCGTCCGCTGCAATAATCCATCCATGACATGGATTGGCGAGTTGTGCATCCTCGAGATGCCGTTCTGCATACCACTGTTGTACTGTACCATTATATGTGTCTGTTAGCTTAGGAAAGCAAATTAATGCCAAAATCTGTGCAATGTTGTGCGTAATTTTTCCAACATAATGACACTTATTTGGAGTCTGTGGCTCAAGTGGTTTGAAAGCGCGAATATTCGTCGAATACCTCAGCTAACAGGCTGAGGTAAAGACAGTTTCAAGTTGGATATTCGATGGATATTCGCGCTTTCAAACCTCAATAGCTTTCAAACCACTTGAGCAACAGACTCCAAATAAGTGTCATTATGTTGGAAGAAATTGCGCACAACATTGCACAGGTCTTATTTTCACGATTTGGACATGAATTCACTTTCCTAAGCTAATAAACATGTGTAAATGTGAGCAGCATTTTGTATTCCTAGCTGAATTAGTTAGGGAGTGTAAACAAAGTAAACTTTTTTTTTTTAAACATTCAAATTTCAATAGCTTGAACTTGACTCAAACAAGGTCCAGAATGTCCACTGACTACCCTTCTATATATTGCACACCCTTAAGTTTGTCCATTTTCATCTCACAAGATTATACACAAATTTTTCCAAATCTAAAATTTCAATAGCTCCTTGGTCATGTGACCTACTGACCTCAAACAAGGTTCAGAATGTCTACAGACTATCCCTTCATATTGCACACTGATGCTTGTCTACTTTCATCTCATGCTATTAGACTTAAATATGTAAGCTTTGCAGGCCTTCATTTCACATGGGCGTTAAACTTCTTTTTTTTAAGTTAACAAATGTTCCAGCCTCGCAATAACCATCTTTTATGTGGACACTGAAAAGACCCACAAATGGCTGTATGTGGAATGGATCAAGGACAGGAGAGGTGTTCGAACAGAGGTGCTTAAAGGAAGGAGCACAGGCAGGCCTCATGAAAAACAATGTTTCATATGCTCTTTTTAATCACAGTAATAGGCAGTGATGTTAGTCAGAGTGAGCTTGATAAGGTGAAATAATTATTTTCATAGCACCACTTTCATATACTGCACATTAAGACTAATCCTTCTAAGTTGAGTATTAGAACGCAGTTTCCATAACCTGATAATGACTTGATATTTGAGTGCATTCACAACAAGCCACCTGCAGACAACGTACAAAATGCAATAGTGCATTTGAGGGTTGGTTTTTCTGATGAAAATAATGATTTGATGCACAGCCTACTATTTCTAACTGTCTTTTGGAAGTAAAATCCTTTTTCCAAAATTAATTTAGGTACACTTTTGTGAAGAGGTATGAGGGTTGTGATATGGGTCATTTAATAGTAAAATATTTTAAGTGATCAAAACATTTCTATATTGCTTCCCCAGTATCTGCATGAACCATCAGGCCAAGTGTTTTTGGTTGACCTTGCTGGACAGGAAGAGGGGGAATCAGAAACACGCTGCATTCAAATTCAGGTCTTAGTTATTCCAGTGTACTGGATCTAATACATATTAGCATTTGACATACATTCATAAGTGTAATAACTTTTTAGGACATACTGTGAAAAACCATCTTGGCTGCTGGCTCTGTCACTTTCAGCCATGCGCAGAGCAGACTGAAAGGGGAAGGGTAGCTCTTGACTTGAACCACAGGGGTTCTCTGTAAAGAGAGTAATCCAAAAGGCACAGACACACCCCTTGACCTGTATGTATTCTCTCCTGATTGGCTCTGTGGTGAACTGACTAAAGTGCCAGAGGTATGAGGAGAGACATCCTCTTTTGTATTTATGGGAACAAATATTTCATAACACTTTGGATCCTATTATTGGAGAGTTAGAAGACAAAATGCATCAATGCAAAAAAAATGTATTACTAATTACTGTCCATGAGTAACCTCAACCTTGTGGGTCTATGGGTGTTTTGGCCAATAAAGTGCCAACTCAATTCTCCCAGTGACGAGTCTCTCATGCCCCTATGAACAGGGACACAGGGCAATAGTTTTTCATCTAAACCAGCCCTTTTTTACTAGAGTACACTAACCCCTAATTGGGGCTCTTTTCTTGACACATAGTAGCAGTTTACCAGATAACAAGTCAAGAAGAACAAAACGTAGATTGTTGTAAGGGTGTATTACATCCTGTGCTGGCACCATTGTCATATCCATTCTGGATTCTGAGAGGTAAAATCAGAGTTGAAAAATGCCTCTATGTATGTGAATACATTTTCCACCAAGACAGAACTGCCAAAGGGGGTGGAGTTGGAATCTACTACAGAGTTCTATCATGCTATCCAGGTCTGAGCCCAAACAGTTTAAGCTTCTACTTCTAAAAATCCACTTTTCCAGAAATAAGTCTCTCACGATTGCCGCTTGTTACAGACCCCCCTCAGCCCCCAGCTGCACCCTGGACACAATTTGTGAATTAATTGCCCCCCATTTATCTTCAGAGTTGGTAATGTTAGGGGACCAAAACTTGGATATGCTTAACACCCCGGCCGTCCTACAATCTAAGCTAGATGCCCTCAATCTCACCCAAATTATCATGGAACCTACCAGGTTCAACCCCAAATCCGTAAACTCGGGCACCCTCATAGATATCATCCTGACCAATCTGCCCTCCAAATACACCTCTGCTGTCTTCAACCAGGATCTCAGCCATCACTGCCTCATTGCCTGCATTCGTAATGGGTCCACAGTCAAACGACCACCCCTCATCATAGTCAAACGCTCCCTAAAACACTTCAGCGAGCAGGCCTTTCTAAATCGATCTGTCCCGGGTATCCTGGAAAGATATTGACCTCATTCCGACAGTAGAGGTTGCCTGGTTATTCTTTAAAAGTGCTTTCCTCACCATCTTTTAAATAAGCATGCCCCATTCAAACATTTTAGATATAGCCCTTGGTTTACTCCAGACCTGACTGCCCTTGACCAGCACAAAAACATCCTGTGGTGTACTGCATTAGCATTGCATAGCCCCTGCGATATGCAACCTTTCAGGGAAGTTAGGAACTTATCAGCAGACTCAACAGCCTTGGATTCTCAAATGACTGCCTCGCCTGGTTCACCAACTACTTCTCAGGTAGAGTTCAGTGTGTCAAATCGGAGGGCCTGTTGTCCAGACCTCTGGCAGTCTATGGGGGTGCCACAGGGTTCAATTCTCAGGTTGACTCTTTTCTCTGTATACATCAATGATGTCGCTCTTGCGGCGGGTGATTCTCTGATCCACTTCTACGCAGACAACACCATTCTGTATACTTCTGGCCCTTATTTGGACAATGTTAACTAACCCTACAACTCTCCTTCCGTGGTCTCCAACTGCTCTTAAATGCAAGTAAAACTAAATGTATGCTCTTCAACTGATCGCTACCTGCCCGCCCGCCTAGCATCTCCACTCTGGACGGTTCTGACTTAGAATATGTGGACAACTACAAATACCTAGGTGTCTGGTTGGACTAAACTCTCCTTCCAGACTCAAGCATCTCCAATCCAAAATTAAATCTAGAATAGTCTTCCTGATGCGCAACAAAGCATCCAAACATACCCTCGTAAAACTGACTATCCTACCGATCCTTGACTTCGGTGATGTCATTTACAAAATAGCCTCCAACTACTCAGCAAATTGGATGCAGTCTATCACAGTGCCATCCATTTCGTCACCAACGCCCCATATACTACCCACCACTGCAACCTGTATGCTCTTGTTGGCAGGCCCTCGGTTCATATTCCTCGCCAAAACCACTGGCTCCAGGTCATCTATAATTCTTTGCTAAGTAAAGCCCCGCCTTATCTCAGCTCACTGGCCACCATAGCAGCACCCACCCATAGCACTTGCTCCAGCAGGTATATTTCACTGGTCACCCCCAAAACCAATTCCTCCTGCTGCCTTTCCTTCCAGTTCTCTGCTGCCAATGACTGGAACAAATTGCAAAAATCACTGAAGCTGGAGACTCATATCTCCCTCACTATCTTTAAGCATCAGCTAGAGCAGCTTACAGATAATTGCACCTGTACATAGCCCATCTGTAAATAGCCCATCCAACTACCTCATCCCCATATTGTTATTTAATTAATATATTATTTTGCTCCTTTGCATCCCAGTAGCTCTACTTGCACATTCATCTGCTGCACATCTATCACACCAGTGTTTATTTGCGAAATTGTAATTATTTCGCCACTACGGCCTATTTATTGCCTTACCTCCCTAATCTTACCTCATTTGCACACACTGTATATAGAGTTTTCTATTGTGTTATTAACTGTACGTTTATTCTATGTGTAACTCTGTGTTGTTGTTTGCCATACTGCTTTGCTTCATCTTGGCCAGGTCACAGTTGTAAATGAGAACTTGTTCTCAACTTATATCCTTCCTGTTTGGCCCTGGGTGTCCTTGGATGGGGCCACAGTGTCTCCTGACCCCTCCTGTCTCAGCCTCCAGTATTTATGCTGCAGTAGTTTGAGTTGGGGGGCTAGGGTCAGTTTGTTATATCTGGAGTACTTCTCCTGTCCTATTCGGTGTCCTGTGTGAATCTAAGTGTGCGTTCTCTAATTCTCTCCCCTCCTTTCTTTCTCTCCCTCTCTCTCTCGGAGGACCTGAGCCCTAGGACCATGCCCCAGAACTACCTGACATGATGACTCCTTGCTGTCCCCAGTCCACCTGGCTGTGCTGCTGCTCCAGTTTCAACTGTTCTGCCTTCTTATTATTCGAACATGCTGGTCATTTATGAACATTTGAACATCTTGGCCATGTTCTCTTATAATCTCCACCCGGCACAGCCAGAAGAGGACTGGCCACCCCACATAGCCTGGTTCCGCTCTAGGTTTCTTCCTAGGTTTTGGCCTTTCTAGGGAGATTTTCCTAGCCACCGTGCTTCTACACCTGCATTGCTTGCTGTTTGGGGTTTTAGGCTGGGTTTCTGTACAGCACTTTGAGATATCAGCTGATGTACGAAGGGCTATATAAATACATTTGATTTGATTACCTGGTTGAATAAAGGTTAAATAAATAAATACTGTACGTGGGAATGTCTTATGTCCATCCTACATGTAGTGTTGGTACATGGAATATTCCTCAACTGCATATATCATAAATTGCAAATAGAAGTATCATGTTCAACAACTGACATTTTCAGATATTTTTTTGACAAACACACTTTGGTGCTTACAATTCATTCTCTATTGTCATAGATTTGGTGGGCACTGTCATCTTTGTGATATGACTTTCTTTAAGCACGTACTGATGAAACTGTCACTTCATCATTTTTTCTTAAAGTCTACAAACGCTCTACATTTATTCACTCTGATAGGGTTGGATCCTATATTCTACTTTTATTATTGTCCTGTAAATGGTTCAGTGCCTATAATTTAAGCTGTGTGTGTGTGTAAAATGGGGCATAAAGGAAGTTACGTCTACAACTAAATTACTACTAGATCATAGTGATAAGGAAAACAGCTTACAAATTTGGCCTATATAGAAGGGTACATTCTGCACCATGTTTGAAGTCAGTAGGTCACATGACCAAGGAGGAGAAAAATTAATGTAAAAATGTGAGATGAAAATTGACAAACTAAAGGGTGTGCAATGTGAAGGCCCACTGAGTGGACATTCTGAACCTTGTTTGAAGTCACATGACCAAGGAGCTATTGAAATTGTACATAAAAAAAAAAAGAGTAAAATGTTGTGACATAAATGGACAAACTAAAGGGTGTGCAATATAGAAGGGTAGTCCATGGACATTCTGAACCTTGAGTGCAGTAGGTCATATGAAAAATGTAAATAAATCATTTGAAATAGTGCGAGATGCAAATCAACAAAAAATAAGTGTGTGTCTATGCCATCGGGTTAGCTAGAACCAGTTTTTAAAGTTTTAGGAGTAATGGTTAAATAGCTATTGAAATTAGAAAAATTTGATTTGTCACTATGTTGACGGTCCCTAACTGCTGTTGGTGGACGTAAGGAAAACTAAAAGGCGAACATCCAACCTGAAACTGTCTTTACCTTGGTTTTTAAAATTTGTTCACAGACTATTTAACACAGGAAATGTTTTACGATGAAATTGTCCCCATATGATGTGGGAGTGCATGCAGTTAAATGCTGCTGGGACAAAGTTACAAAATTAATTTTGAAGTGCATGAATTTAAATATTAAATGCTTTGCATTTACTATGTTACTTAACAATGATAGCTCCGTACAGAGCTGCTGCAATAAAGATGTTGACTCTCAGATGGCAAATCACCTCACTCTTTCCCAATTTGCCAGTGGATACGGTTACCATTAGAATTATTGACAGCGAGAACGAATGGTGCTAAAGATTGCTTAGTCTCTTCCTGTTCATGATAGCTAGGAGTTTTGCAGAGAAATACTTCCAGAAGAATCAGATGATTTCCCACTCACCTGCTCCGCTACTCTGCTGGCATCCACAGCGATGTCACCTCCAGAATTCCCGATCCCGACCACCACCACCCTCTTCCCCTGCAGCCCCTCAGCACTGCGATATTCCCAACTATGTAAGTACCTGCCCTCAAACTCCTCTATACCTGGGTGGATAAGAAAAACAAATTATAAATAATGATACACTATCATGGTAATTGATTAATGATGATAATTGAGCATATTATTCAAATTACAAGTTGTGAGGGCTATGACTGGAATATACACATGATGATGTATGTAAGAAGGATGTGAGTCTATATATCTCCAGTGATAGTAGCATATAAAATGGACAATACACAATGTCACCGGGGACTATGATAGCGACAGAGAGTTGACAGTTACCTGGGAAGTCTTTGAGAGGCAGGTGTGGTTGTGTAAAGTGACCGGTGCAGACCATCACAGCATCAAAGACCTGAGACTCCCTCTGACCTTCTGTCCTCTCTGTCTCCACCTCCCACTGGCCCGATACTGGGAAGTCTGGCCTCTGTCGCACACTCACCACAGTGGTCTGACACACACAGGTAGACAGGCAGACATGCACGCACACACCACAAAATGAATCACTATTTACCATTGAAAGGGATCATAACATAAGATGTGACTGAATAAACATAAACTTCCTTCCTTCATGCCCCCTGACCTGGAAGACGATGTGCTTGAAGAGGTCAAAGGTCTCAGCGTAAAGTCGTAGGTAGATCAGCAGCTGGGAGTGGTGCATGTTGTTGGGCAGGTGAGCTGGTGGAGGGAAGTCGCTGTATGACATCATTTCCTTGGAGCTGTTGATTATGACTGACTGGTAGATGTTGGCCCTGCCTGGGTCTGGATGCTCCTAAAGGACAAGGACACCGACTAAGGATATGCGCCAATAGACACACAACTTATAACACCTGGCAAGTTTATTTGGTAAATATTTTCTTAACTCTTCTTGAACTGCACTGTTGGTTAAGGGCTTGTAAGTAAGCAGTTCACGGTAAGGTCAACACTTGTTGTATTCTGCGCATGTGACAAAGTTTGATTTGAAGGGCGCATCCAAATGGTTACGAATGTTATCCTCCTTACGGCCCATTAACAAACAATATGATTTACCTTTGTCAAAACTATTAATTAATGTTAATTCTATGTCGAGGAAAATTATTTAAAAAATATAAAAGTTTGTTTTCACATAGTATAAGCACTCGGAAGCGGACATTATTTAGCATTAGTATTCTCAGAGAATGACTGGCGGTGTTAGCTAGCTAGCTTTGTGACAAAATATTGCAAATATCTTAATGTTATCTATACAGAAAACATTTTGAACACGGTTTTAGTCTTCATTGATATTCTGTGTCTAACATTGCCATTCAAGCATTGATCTTTGTTTAGGATACAGCCTCTAAGTATAACGACCATTTGATACAGTCTAATATGCTAACTAGCTATCACCGTCAATCATTCTCTATCAGAATGCTAACTAACGTCAGCTTCCGAGTGCTTATATTACGTTAAAACAAACTTTCACATTTTTTCAATAATTTTCCTAAACAAAGAATAAACACATCTTTCAAATTCTGTGCAAGTTTCGACCAATTTAATTAATATTTAATGAAGTTTTGCTTGTTTGTGAATGGGCTGGAAGTAGAACAATAACGTTCGATCAGGAACGTGTCATCACTAGTTACCACAACGACAAAGTCATAAACCCTGCCTATTTCTACAATCTCTCTTCTAAAAATTGTATTTTAAACCTAACCGCCGTAACACTAACCACACTGCTAACCTTTAGCCTAACCGTAAACTTAAATTATGACCAGAAAGCACATTTGTTTTCATTCATGTTTTCTTTGTTGGTGTGATAACTAGTGGAAACCCAGGAACTAGGTCAAGTGAGCAGGGCATCATAAGGTGAATAGACCCCTTCTAAATGTGTCCAATGCATTAGATATTGGAACAAAGCCTGGGTAATCTATGATGCATACACTTTAGATATTGAAACAGAGCCAGTGTCATTTATATTGGATATTGAAATCTCCAGCAGTAGTGGGCAATCCCAAAACTCCATATAGGTACACTCACAACACACACACACGTACGTATGCACACACACAGAGTAGATTAGTGTTGATCAGGCATCAGGTTCCTCACCTAGTCCACTCACCTTAAACCTCCACAGCCCTCCGATGTCTTCACTGCTCTCAAAGCAGGTGGGCTCCAGACCCTCATCCAAACAGCTCTTGATGCTGGTCAGACCTGAGGGACCTGCCCCAATCACTGCTACTGTACGCACCATGATGGAACTACAGGGAGAGAGAGAGAGAGAGCAATGTTTGTACCATTGGAATAACTACAACTAATTTACAATATCACACTCACCTGGAGAAAGACTGACAGTGGTGTAAATCACGTCATAATTTCCTCAAAGTTTGTACCGACAGATGTAGCTTATTGAATAGCCTCAAACACCAAGTTAGGCATACTTCATTTAAAAATTCATTATCATGAATGATGACTCATGTCCAAACTGCATCTGCATGCCATTCATTTGATCTCAATCAGTTTCATAGATGGGAATATGCATTTAGCTATTCTTGAATTACTCTTTCGTGAGTGATTTAGAGCAGATGGCATTAAAAACTATTAGACTTTCTTGTATTTTGTTTCAATCAAAGCATATGTGACCGACCGGCTCCAAACCGGTCTTATATAGAAACATTTGGACCTGTCTTTTACATTGGATAAAAGTAGAGATTCAGAGCTCCAACATGCTATATCATACACTACAGTTGAGGAACAATGGGAAAGTCATTTTGGTTTGATAGTTGATAAACTTGTAAACTTTTTTTTATTTTGTAAAATGGCCTTTGAATGTTTCGGTACTAATATTGAAGAGCCTTCTACAATCATTCAGCATCGTTCACACCCTCTTAAGCTTTAGCACCGCGCCCACCTCTAAGGGTTGAGCAGAGCGTTCTGTACGAACAGAAGTCAAGCACCCAAGCTAACTTGCTAGCTACTTCCAGACACAAATGACATAACATCTCACTGAATATTACTCGTCCTAGCAAAGCTGGTTAGGCTGTTATGTTATCTAGAGCGTTGGTGACTGCAACTGTGCTGTCAGATTGTCAGTTCGTAATTCAAAACGTGTGGCTTTCGGAAAGTTCAACGCGCACTCTGGACACTCTGGCCGATGAGTAGGATTGATCCAAATGTTCTGGCCTCAACGGCAGTAATAAAACAAAGACATGTAAAAAAATAAATAAAATAAAAAGTCTACATAGAAATCTCAGTATATCACAAACATATGTGTCTGTAGATGTGGAGGTCCGTCAATCAGGGATTCAGTTCAGTTTGTGGTTCAGCGCATTGTTCCTTTGTGCTCCTGAGTCCCCCCTCTCGCTCTGTTTCCACACCCAAGCTTACTGGCCAACATTGGCTAGCTTGCTAACTACTTCCAGACACATGAGAGAACACCCCACTCTGACCATTACTTGCCCTAGCAGAGCTGGTTGTTGTTTTGATGTTATCCAGAGCGTTGGTGACTAACTTTGCTGCAAATATCCTAAGCAGGGCTACAGCAACTTCCAGAGGCGGTCAGGCTCCTTGGGCTTTTCAGTGGCCACTCTGGTTTTGGAGTCTTTGGCAGAATGGTGTCACATATCATTCTGGGTTCCACTGCGCAAGAGGGGGTCCGTGGAGTTTTATTAACATCAATGCAGACGCAGTGAATTTGGAGCATAGATACCGCTGGTGTGAGAAAGTTAATCTGTTTAAACCCCGTCACACTCCGCCGAGCTGCAGATTTTTCCCCCACAATCTTATTGGCCAAACTTGTCAAGCCTGACGGGCCTCCGCAGTACACACACACACACATAGCCTACAGTTCTTCATAAATCTCGCCACTGTCAGAGAAAAGACACTGCCACTTACCTACCTTTAGGCTGCTATACATATTTATTTGGTTTGCCATTCAGCATGGGATTTTATTGGCAATTAAATATAATTTATCAAAATTAATTTTCCAAAAATAGTTTTACCAGCTCCGAAAAAGTGAGGGAGCACCACTAGCCCACGCTCCAGCAGCACTACACTTCTGGACACTAGGAAACCTGCACATGCAGGAGAGGGTCATTGCCAGACCAGATCAGTGCCTGATTGGTTAGTGGGAATGGCACGGTTTCTGGAGGATGGTCACGAAAAATGTCCAGCTAAGAAACAAAGTTTATGACCCCTTGACCATAGGCCCTGGTGGGGCAGTGGAGTGGACCGAGGTGTGAAATGGGGAATTCAAGGCTTTTTTCCCCATTTGTTTTATTTTAACCATGTTTTGCATTTCTCTGAAAGCACTATTTCTTTAGAAACTTCACAGATTGGATTATAAATCCAAACACCATTGTCAATCAATGATTGGCTTAGCAACTCACAGCTATTTACAGCGCATTCAGAATGTATTCAGACCCCTTCTCTTTTTTCTACATTTTGTTACATTAGCCTTATTCTAAAATGGATTGAATTGTTTTTTTTTCCCTCAATCTGCACATTATACCCCAGAATGACAAAGCAAAAACAGGTTTTTATACATTCGCTGAAATATCACATTTCTATAAGTTTTAGACCCGTTGCTATGAGACTCGAAATTGAGCTCAGGTGCATCCTGTTTCCACAGTAGCCTTAATCATTCTTAATTGGAAGAATTTGGAACCACCAAGACTCTTCCTAGAGCTGTCCGCCCGGCCAAACTGAGCAATCGGGGGAGAAGGGCCCCGATCAGGGAGGTGACCAAGAACACGATGGTCAATCTGATAGAGCTCCAGAGTTCTGCAGTGGAGATGGGAGAACCTTCCAGAAGGACAACCATCTATGCAGCACTCCACCAATCAGGCCTTTATGATAGAGTGGCCAGACGGAAGTCACTCCTCAGTAAAAGGCACATGACAGCCTGCTTGGAGTTTACAAAAGGCCCCTAGAGGAATCTCAGACCATGATAAACAATATTCTCTGGTCTGATGAAACCATGATTGAACTCTTTAGCCTGAATACCAAGAGTCACATCTGGAGGATGGCACCATCCCTACGGTGAGGCATGGTGGTGGCAGCATCATGCTGTCGGGATGTTTTTCAGCAGCAGGGATGGGAAAAATAGTCAGGATCGAGGCAAAGATGATCAGAACAAAGTACAGAGAGATCCTTGATGAAAACCTGCTCCAGAGCGCTCAGGATCTCAGACTGGGGAAGGTTCTACTTCCAACAGGACAACGACACTAAGCACACAGCCAAGACAACGCAGGAGTGGCATCGGGACAAGTCTCTGAATGGCCCAGCCAGAGCCCGGACTTGAACCCGATCCAACCTGACAGAGCTTGAGAGGATCTGCATTTTTGAACAAGGCTGTAAAGTCAAGGTGTCTGAATACTTTCCGAATGCACTGTGAGTTTGAGTCCGTCTATACTGTAACTTCACATTAATCTATATATTTTCCCCTTTAATCAATGGATGTACACCTCAAACTAAATGCTATCTACAGAGAGAAGCAGCAGTTATGTGGATGTGAACTTTGGTCTAGTTAAACGTTTTTACAGCTCCTGGCCTGGTCTCCACTCCTTGAGGGCTTGAGGCAGTGGGAGAGCAGGGGACGGTAAGGGGCAATTCAGTACATATTACTGAATACTTCAAAGGGCTTTTTTTCTATGAAGAACCCATTTATCAGGGTTAGTTATCAGAATCTTTGCTTTAATCCTCTAAAAAGGTTCTTCCTTGAACTCTCTATGAAAGGCGCAAAGCCTTATTTGCATATTTACCAGTGTACCTTTCGAGTGATCTCGGTGGCCTTGTGGTTAGAGTGTCCACCCTGAGATTGGAAGGTTCAGAGTTCATTCCTTGACTGAGTCATACCAAAGACAGTAAAAATGGGACCCTCTGCTTGGCACTTAGCTATAGATAGATTGGGGGGGGGGGGGGGGGTAAGGCCCTGTATGTGTACATCACGCTACAGAAACAGGAGATCGGCTCCTGCTCATATGAGCTGTTCCGGGCTCGCACAAGCCAAGGGTACTTACTTAACTTTGAGTGAATTGTAGAGTTACTGTGTTTGTTGGTGACAGAGACATGGTTGTTGCATTCAATGGCCTTCACCAAGTGAGAACCTAAATGAATAGTCATTAAAACTTCTTAGGGCCGAGATCCCGTTAACGGGATCGATATGACAACAGCCAGTGAAAGTCCAGGGCGCCAAATTCAAAACCAGAAATCCCATAATTAAAATTCCTCAAACATAGAAGTATTTCACACCATTTAAGATACACTTCTTGTTAATCCCACCAGTGTCCAATTTCAAATAGGCTTTACAGCGAAAGCACCACAAATGATTATGTTAGGCCAGAGCCAAGTCACAGAAAAACAGCCATTTTTCCAGTCAAAGAGAAGAGTCACAAAAATCAGAAATAGAGATAATAACTAACCTTTGATGATCATCAGATGACACCCATAGGACTTCATGTTACACAATACATGTATGTTTTGTTCGATAAAGTTCATATTTATATAAAAATAATCTCCGTATACATTGGCACGTGATGTTCAGTAGTTCCAAAAACATCTGGTGATTTTGCAGAGAGCCACACCAATTTACAGAAATACTCATTATAAATGTTGATGAAAATACAAGTGTTATGCATGGAACTTTAGATACGCAACAGCTGTGTCAGATTTCAAAAAAGCTTTACGAAAAAAAGCAAACCATGCTATAATCTGAGTACGATGCTCAGAGACTAAACAAGCCAAAAAGATATCCGCCATATTGTGCAGTCAACATTAGTCAGAAATAGCATTGTAAATATTCACTTACCTTTGATGATCTTCATCAGAATGCAATCCCAGGAATCCCAGTTCCACAATAAATGTTTGTTTTGTTCGATAATGTTCATCATTTATGTCCAAATAGCTACTTTTGTTAGGATTTGTTTATAAAATGCACTAAGTCACGAAGCACGTTCACTAGGAGCAGACAAAATATCAAAACGTTCCATTACAGTCCTTAGAAACATGTCAAACGATGTATAGAATCAATCTTTAGGATGTTAGCATAAATCTTCAATAATGTTCCAACCGGAGAATTCCTTTGTCTGTAGAAATGCAATGGAACGCGAGCTACCTCTCACGGGAACAAGCGTCACGAGCTCAAAGCATTCTGCCAGACCTCTGACTCATTCCCCTCTCATTCCCCCCACTTTACAGTAGAAGCATCAAACTAGGTTCTAAAGACTGACATCTAGTGGAAGCCTTAGGAAGTGCAACACGACCAATATCCCACTGTATCTTCGATAGGCAAAGAGTTGAAAAACTACAAACCTCGGATTTCCCAATTCCTGGTTGGATTTTCTCAGGTTTTTGCCGGCCACAGGAGTTCTGTTATACACAGACATCATTCAAACAGTTTTAGAAACTTCAGAGTGTTTTCTATCCAAATAAGCATATATTAGCAACTGGGACTGAGTAGCAGGCAGTTCACTCTGGGCACCTTATTCAGCCAAGCTACTAAATACTCCCCCCAGCCATAAGAAGTTCAACTCTTTATGATAATACATGACATATATCATAATGCCTAACTTTGACGGTCTAGTTTTACCCAAACGCACTGGTCAAAACTTCTGGTTTGCAGGCCACATCAGACATGCAAGTCACATTATGCTCACTTGCAAGTGATGTTTTTTTTGCTATTGGAATTCCAGAGTGAGGATACCCAACAATTGGAACGTTTAACCCCCACACAACCTGCAGTTGAAATGACTGCAACGGTAGGGAGTATTTAGAAATGAGACTACTTAAACCAGCTAAACTGGAACAACCATCTCAGTAACAGGGTGCAATAAATCCAACTACTCACAGATAGGAATAGTTTAGAAACATGCATGTTATTGTTTGTTTGAGAAGCATAAGATGAATCCATCAATGTATCTGTCAAGCACAGATATTGAAACAAATGATTCAAAAATCAACCTCCAGAAATATGATAATGATGGGTGTGTTTGAGTATTTCTAAGTGTGTTACTCTACAGAGTAACAATGACCCAATCACATTCAACTCTGGGTATTAACACCAACACTGGGGTTAAACTTTTTTTAACAAATCAAAAACTGAAAAATTGGGTGTGCAAAATTATTCAGCCCCCTTAAGTTAATACTTTGTAGCGCCACCTTTTGCTTTTGCTTGGGGTATGTCTCTATCAGTTTTGCACATCGAGAGACTGGATGGAGAGCATTTGTGAACAGCAGTTTTCAGTTCTGTCCACAGATTCTCGATTGGATTCAGGTCTGGACTTTGACTTGGCCATTCTAACACCTGGATATGTTTATTTTTGAACCATTCCATTGTAGATTTTGCTTTAAGTTTTGGATCATTGTCTTGTTGGAAGATAAATCTCCATCCCAGTCTCAGGTCTTTTGCAGACTCCATCAGGTTCTTCCAGAATGGTCCTGTATTTGGCTTTTAACCATCTTCCCTGTCCCTGCTGAAGAAAAGCAGGCCCAAACCATGATGCTGCCACCACCATGTTTGACAGTGGGGATGGTGTGTTCAGGGTGATGAGCTGTGTTGCTTTTACGCCAAACATAACATTTTGCATTGTTGCCAAAAAGTTGAATTTTGGTTTCATCTGACCAGAGCACCTTCTTCCACATGTTTGGTGTCTCCCATGTGGCTTGTGGCGAACTTTAAACGACACTTTTTATGGATATCTTTAAGAAATGGCTTTCTTCTTGCCACTCTTCCATAAAGGCCAGATTCGTGCAATATACGACTGATTGTTGTCCTAGGGACAGCGTCTCCCACCTCAGCTGTAGATCTCTGCAGTTCATCCAGAGTGATCATGGGCCTCTTGGCTGCATCTCTGATCAGTCTTCTCCTTGTATGAGCTGAAAGTTGAGGGACGGCCAGCTCTTGGTAGATTTGCAGTGGTCTGATACTCCTTCCATTTCAATATTATCGCTTGCACAGTGCTCCTTGGGATGTTTAAAGCTTGGGAAATCTTTTTGTATCCAAATCCGGCTTTAAACTTCTTCACAACAGTATCTCGGACCTGCCTGGTGTGTTCCTTGTTCTTCATGATGCTCTCTGCGCTTTTAACGGACCTCTGAGACTATCACAGTGCAGGTGCATTTATACGGAGACTTGATTACACACAGGTGGATTGTATTTATCATCATTAGTCATTTAGGTCAACATTGGATCATTCAGAGATCCTCACTGAACTTCTGGAGAGAGTTTGCTGCACTGAAAGTAAAGGGGCTGAATAATTTTGCACGCCCAATTTTTCAGTTTTTGATTTGTTAAAAAAGTTTGAAATATCCAATAAATGTCGTTCCTCTTCATGATTGTGTCCCACTTGTTGTTGATTCTTCAAAAATATACAGTTTTATATCTTTATGTTTGAAGCCTGAAATGTGGCAAGAGGTCACAAAGTTCAAGGGGGCCGAATACTTTCACAAGGCACTGTACATACATACATACATACATACCACTGCCAAGACAGAGAGGGGAAATAAAGAGTGCGAGAGAGAGAAACCCACTGGGCACACGCTGGTTGAATAAATGTTTCCACGTCATTTCAATGAAATGACATTGAAACAACTAGGAATAGACATTGAATTGACTTCTGTGCCCAGTGGGAAGAGAAGGACAGGGAGGGTCTAGGGTAACAAAAATGTTGATGTGAGCCAAAGAGAACGGAACATGGCAGAGAGCCAAAACACATATTTCCTGGAAATCCTATAGAGCATGGGAACGATCACTGTAAAGCTGCTCAACTCTCAGTAACACAACATGATAAGAGATGTTCCATGAATAGAGTGCCTTTATTTTACACTCAATTTAACAGCTGGATCACGTACATCTACGCTTTAACTTAACCTCTCTGGTACAAGCACCTCGACAACAGCCAGTGAAATTGCAGGGCGCCAAATTCAAAACAGAAATCCCATAATTAAAATTCCTTAAACATACAAGTATTTTACACCATTTAAAAAATACAGTTCTTGTAAACCCAGCCACAGTGTTCGATTTCAAATAGGCTTTACCGCGAAAGCTCAACAAACGATTATGTTAGGTCAGCACCTAGTCACAGAAAACCATACAGCCATTTCCCAGCCAAGGCTAGGGCTCACAAAAGTCAGAAATAGCGATTAGTGATTAATTTAAACTTTGATTTTCATCAGATGGCACTCACAGGACTTCATATTACACAATAAATGTGCGTTTTGTTCGATAAAGTTAATCTTTATGTCCAAAAACCTCCTTTGAAATTGGTGTGTTATGTTCAGAAATGCATCGTCTCAAACATCCGATGAAAGTGCAGAGAGCCGCATCAAATAACAGAAGGAGTCATCATAAACATTGATAAAAGATACAAGTGTTAACTTCTTGCGTCGAGCCATCCCGGATCCGGTATCGTGACTACAGCCTCAAGCTCATTACCATAACGCAACGTTAACTATTCATGAAAAATCGCAAATGAAATGAAATGAATCTATTTGCTCTCAAGCTTAGCCTTTTGTTAACAACACTGTCATCTCAGATTTTCAAAATATCCTTCTCAACCATTGCAAAACAAGCATTTGTGTAACAGTATTGATAGCTAACGTAGCATTTAGCGTAGCATTTAGCGTAGCATTTAGCGTAGCATTTAGCGTAGCATTTAGCGTAGCATTTAGCGTAGCATTCAGCAGGCAACATTTTCACAAAAACCAGAAAAAGCATTCAAATAAAATAATTTACCTTTGAAGAACTTCGGATGTTTTCAATGAGGATACTCTCAGATAGCAAATGTTCAGTTTTTCCTGAAAGATTGTTTAGGACAAATTGCTCCGTTTTCTGCGTCACGTTTAGCTTCGAAAAAAAACCTGTATCCAGGATTGTGTAAATCTATCCGCAAGCTCATTAGCATAACACAACGTTAACTATTCATGAAAATCGCAAATGAAATTAAATAAATCTATTTGCTCTCAAGCTTAGCCTTTTGTTAACAACACTGTCATCTCAGATTTTCAAAATATGCTTTAACCATAGCTAAACAAGCATTTGTGTAACAGTATTAGTATTAGCCTAGCATAGGATGCCTCTATTTCAGCATGCAACATTTTCCACAAAAACCAGAAAATAATTCAAATAAAATAATTTACCTTTGAAGAACTTCAGATGTTTTCAATGAGGAGACTCTGTTAGATAGCAAATGTTCCGTTTTTACAAAAAATATTAGTGTCGACTAATCGCTCCGTTTTGTTCATCACGTTTGGTTAAGGAACAACAAAAAAAGTCATTAAAACGCGAACTTTTCCAAATTAACTCCATAATATCGACAGAAACATGGCAAACCGATGTTTAGAATCAATCCTCAAGGTGTTTTTCACATATCTATCGACGATAAAATCCATCGTGGCAGTTTACTTTCTCTTCTGAAGAAATGGAACGCGCATGGACCTACAGATTACGCACACAGGACACCGGGCGGGACACCAGGTAAATGTAGTCTCTTATGGTCAATCTGCCAATGATATACCTACAAACACGTCACAATGCTGCAGACACCTCGGGGAATAGACAGAAAGCGCAGGCTCATTCCTGGCGCATTCACAGCCATATAAGGAGACATTGCAACACAGCGCCTTCAGAATCTGGGGCATTTCCTGTATGAAACCTCATCTTGGTTTCGCCTGTTGCATTAGTTTTGGAGACGTCAGAGTTGTCTTTCCAAGGCTGTCAATTCCATGCATCTTTTCGTGACAAAATATTGGGCTTAAAAACGGGCACGTCTTTTTATCCAACAATGACACAGCGCCCCCATAGGTTCAAGAGGTTAAACATACGAATACATAAACTTCTCCTTAATGCATTAATGCAACTGCTGTGTCAGATTTCAAAAAGGCTTTACGGCAAAAGCACACTTTGCGATTATGTTAGTCGCAGCTCCTAGCCACAGAAACCCATACAGCCATTTTAATATATAATAATATATGCCATTTAGCAGACGCTTTTATCCAAAGCGACTTACAGTCATGTGTGCATACATTCTATGTATGGGTGGTCCCGGGGATCGAACCCACTACCCTGGCGTTACAAGCGCCATGCTCTACCAACTGAGCTACAGAAGGATTTTCCAACCAAGGAGAATGTCACATAAGTCAGAAATAGCATTGAAATTAATCACTTACCTTTAATGATCTTCATCTGGTGGCACTCCCAGGTCTCCATGTTAGACAACAAATGTTAGTTTTGTTCGATAAAGTTCTCCATGTCCAAATACCTCCGTTTCGTTGGTGCGTTTAGTTCAGAAATCCAAAGGCACAATGCGCGCTCTCAACACCAAGACGAAAAATCTAAAGTACAATACATGATAGTAGAAACATGTCAAATAATGTTTAAAATCGACCCTCAGGTTGTTTTTGTCATAAATAATAAATCATATTTCAACCGTACAAAAGCTTCGTCAATGGAAAGGGTAAACAAGAAATGTGCGCTCCCGATCACGTGCTGGGTTCATGGATGGAAATGTCCACTGTCCTCTCATTGAAAGTGGTGTACCTCCCTCATTTTTCAGAGTAAAATCCTGAAACAATGCCTAAAGACTGGTCACATGTTGAGGAAGCCATAGAGATCGTGAACTGGGTCCTAAGTCTTTGTATGGTGGATAGGTTTTCAATGGAAAAAACAGCCTTTCAAAATAATAGTACCCCCTGGCTGGATTTTCACCTGCCATATCAGTTCTGTTATACTCACAAACATTATTTTAACAGTTTTGGAAACTTTAGTGTTTTATATCCAAATCTACTAATTATATGCATCTCCTTATGGGCCTGAGTAGCAGGCAGTTTAATTTGGGCACGCTTTTCATTCGGAGGTGAAAATACCACCTGCCCAAGACAGGTTAACCATGTTAAAAATGATAATATTAGTGTTACCCTGTTACCCATACATAGAAAGGCTAGACATTTTTTACAATGTTTTTGTTGCCCCTCCCTTTTACACACAACAAGCATCCATTCCCCCTGTCACAATTTTAAAATGCTACTTTAATTGTCACCCATTATAGGCCATTTTTTGTAATTTAGCCTCTGGAGATGGAAAAACATGTTATGAAGTTGCGCATGTGCTCTTTATGACAATGTAAAAAGTTTTAAATAAATAAAATGTACAAAATTATACCACCCATATGAGTGAGGCAATCAGGAGGCCACAGAAGGGTATAAACATAAAATAATACAATATATTACAAATACCTATGACTAATGCCACGTTCACATGCTAGTCGGAACTAGGAAACGGACATTTCTGACTTGCTAACTTGCTGTAGAAAGATGATCCTGAGTTTCCCACTTGGGAGGTATCAGAATCCTGAGTGGCTCAGTGGTCTAAGGCACTTCATCACAGTGCTAGAGGCATCCCTACCGACCCGGATTCGATCCCGGTCTGTATCATAACCGGCCGTGAATCCCATAGGGATCCACAATTGGCCCAGCGTCGTCCGGGTTAGGCCTGTATTGTAAATAAGAATTTGTTCTTAATTGACTTGCCTAGTTAAATAAAATCAAAACAAACAACAACAAAAAACACACACACAAAAAAATATAAAATAAATCGACCAAGGAAGAGCTACGCAAATGTTAATTTTAAGGGTCGTAGCCAAAACTGTGCCCCTGATTGGTTAGTGCCATTGTTTCTAGGGGATGGTCACAAAATGTCCAACTAGGAGCAAAAGTTTATGCCCCCTTGACTATAGGCCCAGAATAGGGGGATGGGCAGTAGTGAGATGGTGATGAGAGAATGTAAAACCCTATTTTAACCCTGCAGGAGTGGCTGTTTACTGAAAAATCGTAATTTGCATGTCTCTGAAGGCACTGTTTCTTTAGAACTTTACTAATAGGCGTTTTAATCCATACACCATTGTCAATCAATGATTCACTTTGAGACCTACATCTATTTAAGAGTGCTTGATTCGATCAGAAGAATACCGAAAGGAATAAATAGAAAATTACACATGTAATCAAAAATACCCGACTTCAAACTGAACAATAAGAACCTCTAGAAACAAAGTATCTGCCTCTTCAGTGAATAAGGAACACAGAGATCCATGAACATGTTTTATCAGTCTTTCATATAATCAGTGTCTCACCCACTGTTCTGGTTAGATTTTTTTTCATAAAAAGCATGAAACATGCAGCCTGTTCCCGTTAAATGTCCGCTTGTGGGATCTGGTGGATTCGCGAGGCTATGATACGTCATCGATCAACACACACACAAAAAAAACGTTTTCAAACAGTAAACATTGATGATGATGTGGAAGTTGTGCTTACCTCGCTATTCCAGTGGACACCGGTTGAAATGAGCCCAAGCTTACAAACCCCAGAGATCTTTCTCTCTTCCACCCCTCCCCCCAATTCTTCCAGCCCCTTGTCACTGAAACCAGCGCTGATTGGTTCATTTCACTAGCCGTGTGTCCGTGGAACAATTATGATTGGTCAACTGTGGCTGATTAATCAACTTTAGTGTCTCAAATCAAGAGAGGAGAAAAAAGGCTGGATATAGCCTACAAGAGTACAAACTAGAGGATAGAGGCTACATAAAAAAAGTAAAATTGCCGTGTATTTTTGGACATTTGTAGTATTTACTACAGTGTTTTTGTATGGATAATAATGTAGTATTTACATAGTATTCTACAGTTTACAACAGAATTCTATAGTAAGTACTTGTAATATTCTATAGTAAACTTTACTATTTTTTCAGGTGGGCAGTTATGAAGGATGGTTTAATTCAATTTAAGCAGGGAGTCCAATTGAGATCAAGGTCTCTTTTTCAAGAGGGCACTGCATGATAAGATCAGCAGCAATTACACAAATGTTAGACACAGATACTACAATCAAGGGAGCAGAATAAGAAACACACATTTTTTATAAATACAAAACACAATTATAAACTAGAAAATGACATTTCCTGAAGTAAATGTGTGTGCTTTTGCGTTGTTGTGTTGAAGTAGGCTGAAACGGATCAAGAGCAGTGGCAAATCCAAATGTTGCCTTTGAAGTATGAGCTTTTAGGCAAATGTAATGGTCATAGTTCAAAATGTATAGATAGTGAAGGGTTGGCTGAGGACACACTTGATTGATCTTTATAAGGCCATATCAGGACATGTTCAGTATAACCTGTAATTTTCCATTCTGTTTAAGCTGTATTTTTCCACTGAGATAATAAAATGGCTTGTTATAGCGGGCCTTTCTCTGCTGGACACTAGCCAAGTAATGCACACTTGTTTTTAAAATTATAATTTTGTGTGGTTGCTTATGGAGCCTCTTCCAGGCACCAGCTCATTATATCCAATGTCATTCTGTGAATATTCCCTTTGAAACTTATCAGTCTCATATTACCCAAAGTCTGTAATATTGCATGTATACGTCATTCAAAATGACTATATAAACCCTGAGACTCAGAACAATCATTTGCCTTGGAGCCTATAGGGCCTTTGAGACATTTGGCTCAGCCATCTTAGCAAATTGCATCAGGCCTCTGTTGGGACATTAAATACAGTTTCAGAAACTTGATGACTCATCTGAATTGTCGCCTTTAACACAGAATTCTCCCCCCTAAGCCTTCAATAGTATCAAAAGAATTTTGACAAGCAATGTACACATTTTCCACATTTTGTTGCATTACAGCCTTATTCTAAAATGGATCAAATATTGTTTTGCAGGAGTGGCTTCGGGAGAAGTCTCTGAATGTCCTTGAGTGGCCCAGCCAGAGCCCGGACTTGAACATTTCTGGAGAGACCTGAAAATAGCTGTGCAGTGACGCTCCCCATTCAACCTGACAAAGCTTGAGAGGATCTGCAGAGAAGAATGGGAGAAACTCCCCAAATACAGGTGTGCCAAGCTTGTAGCGTCATACCTAAGACTCGAGGCTATAATCGCTGCCTAAGATGCTTCAATAAAGTACTGAGAAAAGTGTCTGAATACTTATGTAAATTGTAATATCAGTTTATTTTTTAATACATTGTCATTGTGGAAAAAGTCAAGCGGTCTGAATACTTTCAGAATGCACTGTACGTTGAGTCAGTCTGCACATTTAAAGTTAGTTTGGCGTTTAAAACTAGTCATGGCACAATGTTTACCATGTTAAAGCCCCCATGCAGTCTTCCTAATTGTATTTTTAAATCACTGCATGTCCAATACATCACTGTGGCCTATTTCATTAAAACAAATGTATTTCCCTGAGCCTCTTTTTGACCTTGAAATGCTCAGTCTGTGGGCATGTTGATACAAATTGTAGTATACAGTATTTACACGCACAGCCCTGAATGGCGGAGAGGATCGTCCAGACCAGGGGTAAGTAACTAGATTCAGCCATAGGCTGACTTTTGTGGGAGTGGATAGTCTGTTCCACAGCCCCCTAATGTCACAACTGCACTGAAACAGGTGGTCTCTAGACCCTCAGTCAGAAAGCTCTTGATGCTGGTCAGACCTGAGGAACCTGCCCCAATCACACACACGCTTAGACATACCGTCCGTCTGTCTGTAGAGGGTGGGAGACATAGGGCAACACTATAGAAGGCAGATGACAGACACTCTAGTTCAGTTTCCACTGAGCCTACAGAGACACAATTGCATCACCACACAGATCCGTTATCGTTCCTCTGTCTCTACTGGCAGCAACAACTGTCCAACTCATTCTACCAACAGAATTGTGGTCCTCTGTAGCTCAGTTGGTAGAGCATGGCGCTTGTAACGCCAGGGTAGTGGGTTCAATCCCCGGGACCACCCATACGTAGAATGTATGCACACATGACTGTAAGTCGCTTTGGATAAAAGCGTCTGCTAAAATGGCATATATTATATTATATTATATTAGAATCACACCTCAGAAAATGTAGATAATTTCATAAACCTGAATAACAATGCAAACTAATCTAAAATCAGTTGGCTGTCACCCATAGATTGTACTCACCTGGTCCAGTGAGTGGATCAAGAAACCTGTGTCTTGCCTGTATATACTACCTGTGTATTACCTGTGCTAGCTGGTGTGGAAAATTTCTAAACTCCCAGAACCCAGGTTTTTGTGTAACCCCAGTCTATAATGTAGTCTGAGTGAGAAGGACTTTGCTCCCTGTTAACTGAAACTCTGTCAGATGCAGGTCATAGTTTGATACCCCACGGATAGCCCTTATCATGACTCCAATTCCATTACATTGGGTCATCGGACGTTCCCTGCAGCCTTGTGAGTGAAATGTCCCGACACAAATATGCCTCTCACACGACAGTTTTGGAAACATTTGCAACTTAACTTTTCATATGAACGAGAAAGATAATTTCTTGCTGGTATGAAAGTTGAGATACAAAGGTTTCCAAAACCGTATCATTGATGTTTCTAAATGTTAAAACACAGCTTCGGGAAAGAAGTTCACATGGAGCCAGCTGGTCCATACCTTCAGCTGAGAACCAAAAGGTAGGCTGGCTGAGCCGCTCCACAGTGTGCTTGTGGTGCTCCCCCATGTTAGATTTTTAAAATTTGAATTTGATTTAACTAGGCAAGTCAGCTAAGAACAAATTCTTATTTTCAATTACAGCCTAGGAACAGTGGGTTACCTGCCTATTCAGGGGCAGGACGACAGATTTGCACCTTGTCAGCTCGGGGGTTTGAACTTGCAACCTTTCGGTTATTAGTCCAATCTTCTAACCACTAGGCTACCCTGCCTCCTCAGGATGCATTCTTGGAATAACTGGATCTGTAAGCTGTAGTGAGACATTCTTTCAGGTCAAACTTTCTAATTCCTTGAGGACTTTAACTTTTCCCTAAGAGGCCTGTCCTGCACACATAGACTCTGACCAGCATATTAGCAGAGTAAAGAAACTTCACAAATCAAGAAAGTGAACAAAAAGCAGAGTAGGGGAGTGAAACAGCTGGGATCCTGGAGGAGAGGTTTGAGAACCACTGCTATAGGCTAACCCTTTTCTGACATACTTAAATAACCCCGAGGGTTGCTACTAGCCTACATAACTCTATTTCATCTACCTATGGGAAGAAGCTGAAACTCATAAACATAATGAACTCATCTCACCATCCACCATTTTACCTTCAGCTTGTTTTGACAGAATCCTCTTGAAGGGGTGGACATGTAAGATAAAGTACAGACCAGAATACTGACAGCAAGGAATAACAACGTATTTATAAATGTTTCTTTTCACACAGAAACCATCAACAAAACACCAAATGATGGAATTTCTTGTGGAAGAATGGTGTCGCATTCCTTCAATAGAGTTCTAAACACTTGTAGAATCTATGCCACGGTGCATTAAAGCTGTTCTCACTTGTGGTGGCCCAAGCCCTATTAATACATTTTATGATAGTGTTTCCTTTATTTTGTCAGTTACCTGCATGGTTAGCGTGAATATTTCTGAGGTACATGTCACCTGTGTGGTCTTGAGGGGCTAGAACATGCATTCAAACTGGGTGAAGATGGCGCGGCGTGCCCAGGGCTGGTGATACTGTACTGGTAGGCGGTGACAGGACCCCACAGTACCCTCTTGAACAGGGGGTAGTCAGTGAAGAACAGCCAGGCCAGGCTGGGCCCGACCCCCACCTCCCCGTATTGTCATCCATGTAGGACACAAAGTCCACCTGCAGCGGCACCAGCTTGGAAACGATGTAGCTGTGGACAGGACAGATTAACAGAGCAACAGAGCTTGGCTAGAACATATTGATGCCCGGCCCCCCATGGCCATCAGTCTCCCAGGCTGACCAAGCGGGACTGCATGTCTGCCTGGGGCATGATGGCTCCCAGGGCATGGATGAAGCCCACCATGGCCAGGGTGATGGGAACACATGCTTGTACAACCCCACCCAGTGGCCAGACTTATGCATTAAGTTGGGAGGCAGGAATTGAAAGTCGTAGTTGCGCCTGTAGGGAACACAATCACATCCACCTAGCAAACACACAACTGGACCTTCATAAAAATAGTCAAACACAAAAAACTATCCTTTTTAAACAAAACTATACAAAAGAAATTCACGTCACCAAATAACTGATTAAAACACACTGTTTTGCAATGAAGGGCTATAGTAGCCTCAACAGCACTCTGTAGGGTAGCACCAGGGTGTAGTCGGAGGACATTTATTTTCCATCCTCTTCTGGGTACATTGACTTCAACACAAAACCTAGGAGGATCATGGTTCTCACCCCCTTCCATAGACTTACACAGTAATTATGACGACTACCGGAAGATGTCCTCCAACCTATCAGAGCTCTTGCAGCATGAACTGACATGTTTTGAATCCAATCAAAGGATCAGAGAATGAATCTAGTACTGAAAGGATAAGCTACAGCTAACTAGCACTGCAGTGCATAACATGTGTTGAGTAGGTGACTCAATGAAAGAGAAAGACAATAGTTTAAAGTTTTTAACAAATGTCTTAAATTAAGGTGAAGCAGCAGATAGAGACATTTTGTAGTATTTAAAAAAAAACTTTCACTTACGCTAGCTAATGCAGTTAATTTAGC
The DNA here is from genome assembly GCF_021184085.1 of Oncorhynchus gorbuscha. Classification (NCBI taxonomy): domain Eukaryota; kingdom Metazoa; phylum Chordata; class Actinopteri; order Salmoniformes; family Salmonidae; genus Oncorhynchus; species Oncorhynchus gorbuscha. Next base: position 29,166,355 of record NC_060187.1, read on the forward strand.
CTATTCAACAACCTGACTCAAACAGAGAGGAAGGACATTTATGTTAGCTAGCTGGCTAAGTCTATACAACAGTCTTTGCTTTCGGTTTTATTAATTTATTGCCAACGGGTGTATTCATTCCACCAATTCTGTTGCAAAAAGTTTCTTAAACGGAAGCAAATGGATAGAAACGGGGATGGACCTAACTGAATTTGTCCCAATAGAAACTCGTTTTAGTTAAACTAAACTCTAGATCAGCTAGATACAGGCAAGTGTGTGCATGTTTCACTCTCTGTCAACTTGATTACTCCAATTTGTCTCTAGACCTACACTAAACTTTAATTTGTAGGCTAGGTTCTAACAACCTCATGATGGGTATAGGGCAAATTTGAGTAAGGTTTAGCCTACTACTTCAATCAATGTTAAATTAAGCTGAGTGAATGGAATATGAATGACAGTCTGATTTCGAGGCAACCTAAGGCTGTACAATTTGTTGTTTTGCAAACCAACGCTGTAAGAGCTAAGAAATGCTGTATGCATTTTCTGTTATGGTTATTGATTCAATAATCATTTTGTTGTTCATCGAACAAAATAGTTGGCTACGTTTGCCTGTATATCACATTGCCTGCGTATATACAGCATTAATTCCTACCTAGTCTGAACTACCTACCAGAAAGACAATGAATTTCCAGCATGGCCAGTCAAGTAAAAAATTGCTCATATACATGACATATTGGTGGGCCATCAAATCATGACTCATGCTATGGTTATATTAGCATGATATGTTACACCACCACATCCTATAATTTGAAAAGTATTGTGACTCCTTGACTTTTTCCAAATGTTACAGCCTCATTACAAAATTGATTAAATTGATTTTACACCCTCAATCTACACACAGTACCCAATAATGACAAAGCAAAAACAGGCTTTTCCAAATGTTACCAAAGAGGGAGAGAGGGATTACTTAACCTATCCTAGGTATTCCTTAAAGAGGTGGGGTTTCAGGTGTCTCCGGAAGGTGGTGATTGACTCCGCTGTCCTGGCGTCGTGAGGGAGTTTGTTCCACCATTGGGGGGCCAGGGCAGCGAACAGTTTTGACTGGGCTGAGCGGGAGCTGTACTTCCTCAGTGGTAGGGAGGCGAGCAGGCCAGAGGTGGATGAACGCAGTGCCCTTGTTTGGGTGTAGGGCCTGATCAGAGCCTGGAGGTACTGAGGTGCCATTCCCCTCACAGCTCCGTAGGCAAGCACCATGGTCTTGTAGCGGATGCGAGCTTCAACTGGAAGCCAGTGGAGAGAACGGAGGAGCGGGGTGACGTGAGAGAACTTGGGAAGGTTGAACACCAGACGGGCTGCGGCGTTCTGGATGAGTTGAAGGGGTTTAATGGCACAGGCAGGGAGCCCAGCCAACAGCGAGTTGCAGTAATCCAGACGGGAGATGACAAGTGCCTGGATTAGGACCTGCGCCGCTTCCTGTGTGAGGCAGGGTCGTACTCTGCGGATGTTGTAGAGCATGAACCTACAGGAACGGGCCACCGCCTTGATGTTAGTTGAGAACGACAGGGTGTTGTCCAGGATCACGCCAAGGTTCTTGGCGCTCTGGGAGGAGGACACAATGGAGTTGTCAACCGTGATGGCGAGATCATGGAACGGGCAGTCCTTCCCCGGGAGGAAGAGCAGCTCCGTCTTGCCGAGGTTCAGCTTGAGGTGGTGATCCGTCATCCACACTGATATGTCTGCCAGACATGCAGAGATGCGATTCGCCACCTGGTCATCAGAAGGGGGAAAGGAGAAGATTAATTGTGTGTCGTCTGCATAGCAATGATAAGAGAGACCATGTGAGGTTATGACAGAGCCAAGTGACTTGGTGTATAGCGAGAATAGGAGAGGGCCAAGAACAGAGCCCTGGGGGACACCAGTGGTGAGAGCGCGTGGTGAGGAGACAGATTCTCGCCACGCCACCTGGTAGGAGCGACCTGTCAGGTAGGACGCAATCCAAGCGTGGGCCGCGCCGGAGATGCCCAACTCGGAGAGGGTGGAGAGGAGGATCTGATGGTTCACAGTATCGAAGGCAGCCGATAGATCTAGAAGGATGAGAGCAGAGGAGAGAGAGTTAGCTTTAGCAGTGCGGAGCGCCTCCGTGATACAGAGGAGAGCAGTCTCAGTTGAATGACTAGTCTTGAAACCTGACTGATTTGGATCAAGAAGGTCATTCAGAGAGAGATAGCGGGAGAGCTGGCCAAGGACGGCACGTTCAAGAGTTTTGGAGAGAAAAGAAAGAAGGGATACTGGTCTGTAATTGTTGACATCGGAGGGATCGAGTGTAGTTTTTTTCAGAAGGGGTGCAACTCTCGCTCTCTTGAAGACGGAAGGGACGTAGCCAACGGTCAGGGATGAGTTGATGAGCGAGGTGAGGTAAGGGAGAAGGTCTCCGGAAATGGTCTGGAGAAGAGAGGAGGGGATAGGGTCAAGCGGGCAGGTTGTTGGGCGGCCGGCCGTCACAAGACGCGAGATTTCATCTGGAGAGAGAGGGGAGAAAGAGGTCAGAGCACAGGGTAGGGCAGTGTGAGCAGAACCAGCGGTGTCGTTTGACTTAGCAAACGAGGATCGGATGTCGTCGACCTTCTTTTCAAAATGGTTGACGAAGTCATCTGCAGAGAGGGAGGAGGGGGGGGCGGAGGATTCAGGAGGGAGGAGAAGGTGGCAAAGAGCTTCCTAGGGTTAGAGGCAGATGCTTGGAATTTAGCGTGGTAGAAAGTGGCTTTAGCAGCAGAGACAGAGGAGGAAAATGTAGAGAGGAGGGAGTGAAAGGATGCCAGGTCCGCAGGGAGGCGGAGTTTTCCTCCATTTCCGCTCGACTGCCCGGAGCCCTGTTCTGTGAGCTCGCAATGAGTCATCGAGCCACGGAGCGGGAGGGAGGACCGAGCCGGCCTGGAGGATAGGGGACATAGAGAGTCAAGGGATGCAGAGAGGGAGGAGAGGAGGGTTGAGGAGGCAGAATCAGGAGATAGGTGGGAGAAGGTTTGAGCGGAGGGAAGAGATGATAGGATGGAAGAGGAGAGAGTAGCGGGGAGAGAGAGCGAAGGTTGGGACAGCGCGATACCATCCGAGTAGGGGCAGTGTGGGAGGTGTTGGATGAGAGCGAGAGGGAAAAGGATACAAGGCAGTGGTCGGAGACTTGGAGGGGAGTTGCAATGAGGTTAGTGGAAGAACAGCATCTAGTAAAGATGAGGTCGAGCGTATTGCCTGCCTTGTGAGTAGGGGGGAAGGTGAGAGGGTGAGGTCAAAAGAGGAGAGGAGTGGAAAGAAGGAGGCAGAGAGGAAAGAGTCAAAGGTAGACGTGGGGAGGTTAAAGTCGCCCAGAACTGTGAGAGGTGAGCCGTCCTCAGGAAAGGAGCTTATCAAGGCATCAAGCTCATTGATGAACTCTCCGAGGGAACCTGGAGGGCGATAAATGATAAGGATGTTAAGCTTGAAAGGGCTAGTAACTGTGACAGCATGGAATTCAAAGGAGGCGATAGACAGATGGGTAAGGGGAGAAAGAGAGAATGACCACTTGGGAGAGATGAGGATCCCGGTGCCACCACCCCGCTGACCAGACGCTCTCGGGGTGTGCGAGAACACGTGGGCGGACGAAGAGAGAGCAGTAGGAGTAGCAGTGTTGTCTGTGGTGATCCATGTTTCCGTCAGTGCCAAGAAGTCGAGGGACTGGAGGGAGGCATAGGCTGAGATGAACTCTGCCTTGTTGACCGCAGATTGGCAGTTCCAGAGGCTACCGGAGACCTGGAACTCCACGTGGGTCGTGCGCGCTGGGACCACCAGAGTAGGGTGGCCGCGGCCACGCGGTGAGGAGCGTTTGTATGGTCTGTGCAGAGAGGAGAGAACAGGGATAAACAGACACATAGTTGACAGGCTACAGAAGAGGCTACGCTAATGCAAAGGAGATTGGAATGACAAGTGGACTACACGTCTCGAATGTTCAGAAAGTTAAGCTACGTAGCAAGAATCTTATTGACTAAAATGATTAAAATGATACAGTACTGCTGAAGTAGGCCAGCTGGCAGTGGGTGCGTTGTTGACACTACACTAATCAAGTCGTTCCGTTGAGTGTAATAGTTTCTGCAGTGTTGCTATTCGGGGGCTAGCAGGCTAGCTAGCAGTGATGTTTACGTTACGTTGCGTTAAAAGAACGACAATAGATGGCTAGCGAACCTAGAAAATCGCTCTAGACTACACAATTATCTTTGATACAAAGACGGCTATGTAGCTAGCTAAGTAGCTAGCTACGATCAAACAAATCAAACCGTTGTACTGTAATGAAATGGTGCCAGGTTTCCTCCAGATGTGAAGTTTGGCATTCAGGCCAAAGAGTTCAATCTGGTTTCTCATGGTCAGAGAGTGATTAGGCAAACTCCAAGCGGGCTGTCATGTGCATTTTCCGAGGAGTGGCATCCGCCCGGCCACCCTACCATAAAGGCCATAAACGCCTGTTTGTTGGAGTGCTGCAGAGATGGTTGTCCTTCTGGAAGGTTCTCCCATCTCCACAGAGAAACTCTGGAGCTCTGTCAGTGACCATTGGGTTCTTGGTCAACTCCCTGACCAAGGCCCTTCTCCCCTGATTGTTCAGTTTGGTTGGGTGGCCAACTCTCGGAGGAGTCTTGGTGGTTCCAAACTTCTTCCATTTAAGAATGATGGAGAACACTGTGTTCTTGGAGACCTTCAATGCTGTAGAAATATTTTGGTACCATTCCCCAGAGCTGTGCCTCAATACAATCTTGTCTCTGTGCTCTACGGGCAACTCCATCGAACTCGTGGCTTGGTTTTTGCTCTGACTTGCACTCTCAACTGTGGGACCTTATATAGACAGGTGTTTTCCTTTCCAAATCATGTCCAATCCATTTCATTTACCACAGGTGGACTCCAATCAAGTTGTAGAAACATTTCAAGGATGATCTATGGAAACAGGAGGCACCTGAGCTCAATTTCTGAATACATAAAACATTTCTGTGTTTAGATTAATGAGGAAAATATTTAATTTAATCCACTTTAGAATAAGGTTGTAACGTAACAAAATGTGGAAAAAGTGAAGGTCTGAAAACTTTCCGAATGCACTGTATGTAAAAGGACACTGTTGTGACCAACACTAATGTATTTGATGGTACTGCCTCTACATTTAGCTGTAGTCAACTCAGTGCCAACAACCACCCACAGACTCCTCCCTCCTTTCTCACAACCAACCAAGCAAGAGTATCTCCAGGAACATCAGTGCAAAGGGCTTGGTAAGAAACATGTGCTCATACACAATGGCAGACGTTACGCTCTTTACAAGTATTCTGAGTATACTTGAGAAATTAATATACAATTACATTTAGAAAATATTACCTACCTTCGCTCTCTCAGGTGAGTCCAAGGCCAGTATATTACCTCGCTTTTCTCGCTCATCTGAGACCATGGCCAGTAAATTACCTACCTCTTTGCTCTCTCTCAGGTGAGACCATGGCCAGTAAATTATCTACCTCTTTGCTCTCTCTCAGGTGAGACCATGGCCAGAAAATGACCTACCTCTTTGCTCTATCTCAGGTGAGACCATGGCCAGTAAATGACCTACCTCTTTGCTCTCTCTCAGGTGAGACCATGGCCAGTAAATTATCTACCTCCTTGCTCTCTCTCAGATGAGACCATGGCCAGTAAATTATCTACCTCCTTGCTCTATCTCAGGTGAGACCATGGCCAGTAAATTATCTACCTCCTTGCTCTCTCTCAGGTGAGACCATGGCCAGTAAATGACCTACCTCTTTGCTCTCTCTCAGGTGAGACCATGGCCAGTAAATTATCTACCTCCTTGCTCTCTCTCAGGTGAGACCATGGCCAGTAAATGACCTACCTCTTTGCTCTCTCTCAGGTGAGACCATGGCCAGTAAATTACCTACCTCCTTGCTCTCTCTCAGGTGAGAACATGGCCAGTAAATTATCTACCTCCTTGTTCTCTCTCAGGTGAGACCATGGCCAGTAAATTATCTACCTCCTTGCTCTCTCTCAGGTGAGACCATGGCCAGTAAATTATCTACCTCTTTGCTCTATCTCAGGTGAGACCATGGCCAGTAAATTATCTACCTCCTTGCTCTCTCTCAGGTGAGACCATGGCCAGTATGTTACCAACCATCAATTAATTGATGGTGAATTGGTTAAATTCATAAACAGTGCGTATGTTATCACTAATTTACTCATATCAATGTTTATTTGGTATATGCACAGGATACAGTGGGGTGTATACGGGAATATGACATTGCATTGTACTGTGTACTATTGAAGTAACAATTTGTTTAATTAACTCAGACTCGTCCCACTACCAACCAAGCAAGAGTTTCTCCAGGAACATCAGTGCAAAGGGCTTGGTAAGAAACATTTGTTCATACAGAATGGCAGATATTACACTTGTTACAAATATTTGACCTTTTCCTGATGAAACATGAGAAATGAATATACAATTACATTGAGTTACAATCAATACTTTATTTGTGATTTCAATGCATTCCAGTGATTATTTTCACCCTCTTCAGCATCAACACTGCCGGAGTAACAGAACCTTGGACTACTTGCGGCATTTAACATTAAACATTTAAAAACGAATCACAAATCTTTTGTGTAAAAATCCTCAGTTGTGCACTGGGGCCTCCCACTCCTCTTTCTATTCTGGTTAGGGCCAGTTTGCGCTGTTCTGTGACGGGAGTAGTACACAGCATTGTACGAGATCTTCAGTTTCTTGGCAATTTCTCGCATGGAATAGCCTTCATTTCTCAGAACAAAAATAGAGTGACGAGTTTCAGAAGAAAGTTCTTTGTTTCTGCCCATTTTAAGTCTCTAATCAAACCCACAAATACTGATGCTCCAGATACCGTCTTGGCCGGCAGCCTTGCAAGATTTAATACTTTTAAATGTCTTACTCATGTCGGCCACGGAGAAAGAGGGTTCGCAGTCCTTGGTAGCGGGTCGTGTCGGTGGCACTCTATTATCCTCAAAGTGGGCAAAGAAGGTGTTTAGTTTGTCTGGAAGCAAGACGTCGGTGTCCGTGACATGGGTGGTTTTCTTTTTGTAGTCCGTGATTGTCTGTAGACCCTGCCACATACGTCTCGTGTCTGAGCCGTTGAGTATTTGTGTCTGAGTATTTTTACTAAAGTACTTTATACCACTGTCTATGGCTGACATTTTCCACCATCCAACAGGTCTAAGCTATCCTGTGCATTATAGGTTGACATTGGGAAATGAGCAGAAAGAACTACACGTTTTTTCCCTTAAGATTACCATGTGCCAGACAAAAATACAAAAATGGTTGTTCATCTTTAAAAAATAGTTTATTTATTAGGGTGTTTTGGATTTTCAGAGTTATGCCATTTGAGTTATATGATATCCTGTTGTGTGAAGAGAGAATGGATTGATTCCAAAAGGACAACTTTACAAATGTCTCTACAGTATTTAAAAATGAACATAAGTCACCGTATAGAGAACCCCTGCTTCTCAGGGGCTGGGAGTGTCAAACATAGTTCAATATGTAGGGAATAGGTTGCCATTTGGGCTTCAACCGTTTTCTAGGTATCTTTTGTAAAAAATAAAAAAAATGTAAAGGAGTGTTGTAAATGCTTGACCTGTTACGTTACATTGGAGTTGGGGTTGTGCTATGACCAGTGTAATTTGAACATAACCATCATATGACTTGATGGCCCATAGTCCACCTATATGTCGTGCAGATGAGTGTTACGGAGTCTAGTTGATAGGTAATCGACTAGCTGGACTGTTCTCCGGACTCCGCTTGTAGGGATTTGTACAATGCTTGATCGAGGCTATTGAACTTGACATTGGTGTCTGTCTTTATTCCTTGAACTGCAGCTTCTTCAGGCCAAGACGAAGCTTAACTGATCGGCAGCACTCCATCAGTGCCAGGAGCTTCACATCGTGGTCGCGTTCTGCTTCTTCGTCTGTGTCACCACAGCCTACGATCAGGACATCATCTGCGATGGGTTCAATACCCTTGAACCCAGCCAGTAACTTGTGCTGCTTGCGTTGGTATACCTCAGGCGCCACCGAGACACCAAACGGGAGTTTGAGCCAATGTTTCCGACCCCATGGGGTCCAGAAGGTAGTCATGAAGCTGCTTTCTTCGTCCAGCTTGCATTGAAGGAATGCATCTCGGGCATCAACCAAGGTGAAAATCCTGGCTCTGGAAAGCTTATAGAGGACATCCTCTAGTGTTGGCATGATGTAGTGGGATCGTTTCAGTGCTTGGTTCAGATGCAGATCCTCAGCTTCTCTGTTTTTTCACTATGACCCTATTGCTGGTTCAGTCACAGATGTCATGTGGCCATCGGCCTCATACTTGTGCAGCTGGGCCTTCACAGCCACTTTCATTGCAATGGGCACAATGCGAGGAGCACACTGGACTGGAGTGACACTCTCATCCAATTCAAAGTGTACCTCCACAGGCACTGATTCAACAGGCCTGTTGAATACATTGTTATATCTGCTAAGTAGTTGTTCTTTGGACAGGGGTCCATGCTGGACATGCTCCACAATGTGCAGGTCATTTGGTACGCTGAACTGCATCAGTCCCAGGCGTTAGCATGTAGAGGCTGAGAGGAGAGGATGTTGACTGGTTTTCACAATCTCAAACTCCAGCTTGTGATTGCGTCCCCGAATAACACATTTGGTCTCAAAGATGCCCATAGAGCACATTAGTTCTCCTGAGTACAGCTTTAGTCTAGTGTCGCTGGGCAATAGATGTGTGTCAGATGCCAGATTGATTTTGTCTTTGTAGCTCATTATGTTGCATGTAGCACCGGAATCCAGTTGACATTGTTGTTGCTTGTTGTGTAATCGTAGTGTCATGAACCATTTCTTCCCTCTTGAGTGTACAGCCCCAATGGATTCATGCATGTAAATGTCACTTTCACTGTTCTGAAGATTGAGTAACATCATCAACACAATGAATCTTGCCCTCACTCACCCTTCATTTGCTTTTGAAACACACTTTTGCAAAGTGATTATTAGTTCCACAAGCTCTGCGTGGTTTTCTATAGGCAGGGCAGTGCTCTTTGTGTATGTATTCCAACCGTATTTACATGCTATGGGGCTCTCTCTGTGTTCACCGTTCGTGGTGAATTACTCTGCCTCGATTGGTTGTCTGAATGTCTGCCAGACTCCGCATGTAGGGATTTGTACAATGCTTGAACAAGGCTATTGAAGTTGACATTGGTGTCCGTCTTCATTAATTTATCCAACATATCATACTGAAACAATGAGCCATTGTTTACTGACCACACTGGGTTTTCATTGTCATTCTGGTGGGTAGTTCACACTCGGTAGGAATCAATGCTGTATAGAGGCAGGCAATGTGCTGAACAGGCAAACATAGCTAACTATTTTGGTCGAATTAAAAAACATAACAGAAAATGCATACAGCATTTCTTAACTCCCTTTCAGTTTTGGGGTTTGCACAACCACAACTTGTACAGCCTCGGGTTACCTCGAAAAGGTCTCCACCAGTATCTCCCTGAGAAATACATGTTTGTGTGATGTTACTGTGCCAAATGTTATAGCTAGATGCATTTTTTGGGGTGGTCCTTGGCCAAAAATTGTGTTGACCACCTAGCGAACTAAGTTAGCACTACTGAGGGTGAAGAGGGGGGAGGTGGAGGAAGATGGTGTTCAGACTCTCTGGGGGTTGAGGATGGAGAGGAGGCAGGTGGAGGAAGATGGTGTTCAGACTCTCTGGGGGTTGAGGGTGGAGAGGAGGGAGGTGGAGGAAGATGGTGTTCAGACTCTCTGGGGGTTGAGGAAGATGGTGTTCAGACTCTCTGGGGGTTGAGGGTGGAGAGGAGGGAGGTGGAGGTAGATGGTGTTCAGGCTCTCTGAGGTGTGAGTTTGGAGAGAAGGTAGGTGAGGGAGGAGGGTGGATGGAGGTGGAAGTAGTAGGCTGCTGCTCCTCCCATCATCGCTGTAAGGCTGAGCTTTAGCAGACGGCCCGCCACAGAACATCCCTGCTTCTCCTCCACCTGGTACAAGGAAGGGGAGAAGAACACATCATAGTATAATAACCTATTCGATACCAAATGTACATTCATCTTAAATACAAATATCTTAGATGCATCTTCAGTATGAATATATAATAAATACGTCACCTGTCTGGTCTTGAAGGGCTGGAACATGCGTTCAAACTGGGTGAAGATGGCTCGGCGTGCCCCGGACCATTTCCCTGGGCCGGTGATACGGTATTGGTAGGCAGTGACGGGACCCCACAGAACCCTCTTGAATAGGGGGTAGTCAGTGAAGAACAGCCAGGCCAGGCTGGGTCTGACCCCTACCTCTCCAGCAATGTCATCCATGTAGGACACAAAGTCCACCTGCAGCGGCACCAGCTTGGATACGATGTAGCTGTGGACAGGACAGAGCAACAGTCATCAGTTATTAATTATTCAGGATATTGATTAGTAATACCCAGCTTTTTTTATTTATTTAATCCATTTTAGAATAAAGCTGTAACGAATCAAAATGTGGAAAGAGTCAAGGGGTCTGAATCATTTCCGAATGCATTATTCATGTATGCATGAAGCTTAGATATTATATGGCTTTGGGATGGACAGCCATCTCACTTCTTGTCCATGTCCTTGGTGTCGCACTCCACAGCCTTCAGCATGGCCTGGTTGGACGGTAGCTTCTTATGACCTGAGAAACACGAGACAGAACTAAGACCACTCCTCTGATCAGAACTACACATGAAGCAGGTGGGGGTAGAAGCAAATGATGTGCAGTAATGGATCCTGATACCTCTCTACTGGCTATCACTCAGTCTGACCTTTAAAGACACGTGAGACCCAGCGGGACTGCATCTCTGCCTGGGGCATGATGGCACCCAGGGCATGGATGAAGCCTACTACGGCCATGGTGGGGTGCTCCAGGGTGGGGGGAAACACATGCTTGTACAGCCCCAACCGGTGGCCAGACTTATGCATTACGTTGGGAGGCAGGAAGGGAAAGTCGTAGTTGTAACCCGTAGCGAACACAATCACATCCACCTAGAAAACGAAACACACTTAGCCATGTTAAACGTTAATAGGGTGTGTGAATGCGAGCATGTATGTTTTAGTGTGTGTATCTGTGTCTGGCTGTGTGTCCACCTTGTCCACCACACTCCCATCCTCAAACACCACACTGGAGCCTCTGATCTGTTGGACATTGGGTTTGACCATGACTCCACCAGTCAAGATCTTATTGGGAAGCTCATCATTTATCACTGGAATCGTACTGAACAACCTAGTTGAGAGCGGAAGGGATGAAAAGAGAGGATGTATTCATGTATTGTGTACACACACACACACACACACACACACACACACACACACACACACACACACACACACACACACACACACACACACACACACACACACACACACACACACACACACACACACACACACACACACACACACACACACACACACACACACACACACACCTACCTACCTACCTGTGTTTGGGTTTGAGGGCGTACATGGTGTGGTCATACATGGCGTTGAGCTTCTTCTCTCCGAACCAGCTGAGCCAGTTAACTGGCAGCAGTTGGAACAGGATGTGGACGAAGCGTGTGTTATACTTCATGTCCACGGGCAAGCCGTTGTCCGACAGCACACGTATAACCCACGCACCGCGACGCGTGCTCAGATACACCTGCAGAAAGGGAGATAGGAGGGATGGGATAATTCATTTATCAAGAGAGAACATAAGATAACATTCTTCCCCCAGCTCACACGTCATTCACAGACCAAGAAAACAGACAATAAGAAACAAACAACCCATACAAATAAACACAGAAACTATGCCAATTGAAAATCGGACCCTGTATTAGTGGTTACCTGCTCTGAATCTGACCCTGTATCAGTTGTTAGTTACCTGCTCGGCCACCCGGCTGGACTCCACAGCGATGTCTCCTCCAGAGTTGCCGATGCCGATCACCACCACCCTCTTCCCATGAAGGTCCTCTGGACCCTTATAATCCCAACTGTGGAAGTACTTCCCCTCAAACGACTCAATACCTGAAACCAACAGAATACTCGATTGGCATGCTCTACTGTGTGTGTGTGTGTGTGTATATACAGTATATACAGTATGTGTGTGTCAGAAGATAGTCTCAGCTAACTTCTTGCTCTGGGGGTCTGGGCCAGGTTATTGTAAAGCACTTTTTTATTTAAAAAATGATTTTTATTTGTTGATTGATTCTGCTGACCTGAGAAGTCTTTAAGTGGAAGGTGTGGGTAGGAGTAGTGACCAGAGCAGACGATGACAGAGTCAAACGTGTGTCTCTCCTCCTGTCCCTCCCTGTTCTCTGTCACCACCTCCCACTGGCCTGAATGACTGAAGTCTGGCCTCTGTCTCACACTCCGCACACTGGTCTGAAACACACACAATTAACCAACCTTGAACCCAGCAACCAGCCCGTTATTCCCCCTAATTGGGTTTGTAAAGTCACTGCTGTCACCTGGAAGTGGATGTGCTGCAGCAGTTTGAAGTGTTCAGCATAGAGCCTGAAGTACTGCAGGATACGGGAGTGGTGCATGTAGTTGGGGTAGTCAGCTGGGATGGGGAAGTCGCTGAAACACATCATCTCCTTGGAGATATTGATGGTGAGGGAACGGTAGATACTGGCTCTGTTGGGCTCAGAAACTTCCTGGAAGGAGGCAGACATGTTTAAGTCATAGCGCTATGATCATCAACATCCATATTATCATCTGATAACTGACTACTCTCTTGTTCTTACATAATAAATAAGATCTCACTCTGTGAGCACATTAGGTCAACTCAAACGTGGAACTGTTTCACCCATTTATAATCATTACATTATGTTAGCTGCGCTAGGCACAACAGTGTGGTAACTATTCTGTAGAATTGATACATACAGATATATAACATGGATTTGATTCTATAACACCCTCCACTCTTCTGGAAAGGCTTTCCACTAGATGTTGGAACATTGCCGCGGGGACTTGCTTCCATTCAGCCACAAGAGCATTAGTGAAGTCGGGCACTGATGTTGGGCGATTAGGCCTGGCTTGCAGTTGACGTTCCAATTCATCCCATAGGTGTTTGATGGGATTGAGATCAGAGCTCTGTTCAGGCCAGTCAAGTTCTTCCACAATGATCTTGACACACCATTTCTGTATGGACTTCGCTTTGTGCACGGTGGCATTGTCATGCTGAAACAGGAAAGGGCCTTCCCTAAACTATTGCCACAAAGTTAGAAGCACAGAATCCTCTAGAATGGCATTATATGCTTCACCAGAACTAAGGGGCCTAGCCCGAACCATAAAAAACAGCCCAAGACATTATTCCTTGTCCACCCAACTTTACATTTGGCACTATGCATTGGGGCAGGTACTGTAGCATTCTCCTGGTATCCACCAAACCCAGATTCGTCCGTCGGACTGCCAGATGGTGAAGCGTGAGTCATCACTCCAGAGAAAGCGTTTCCACTGCTCCAGAGTCCAATGATGGCGAGCTTTAACCCACTCCAGCCGACACTTGGCATTGAGCATGGTGATCTTAGGCATGTGTGTGGCTACGCGTCCATGGAAACGCATTTCATGAAGCTCCCGACGAACATTGCTTCCAGAGGCAATTTGGAACTGGGTAGTGAGTGTTGCAATCGAGGACAGACGATTTGTACGCACTATGAGCTTCAGCACTTGGCGGTCCCATTCTGTGAGCTTGGTTGGCCTACCACTTCGCAAACTGAGCTGTTGTTGCTCCTAGACCTTTCCACTTTACAATAACGGCACTTACAGTTGCCCGGGGCAGTTCTAGCAAGGCAGCATTTTTGACGAACTGACTTGTTGGAAAGGTGGCATCCTATGACGGTGCCATGTTGAAAGTCACTGAGCGATTCAGTAAGACCATTCTATTGCCACTGTTTGTCTATGGAGCTTGCATGGCGGTGTGCTCGATTTTATACACCCGTCAGCAAACGGGTGTGGCTGAAATAGTTGAATCCACTAATTTGATGACTACATACTTTTGTATATATTGTCCACCTTTGGACTGTTGGTGCCAACATGGCGACCATTATAACGTCCTGAATAAATATGCAAACTAAGTTTGCCAAATGTAATGTACATCAGTCCCTGGTCCCAGGCCTTGCCTTGAACTTCCACAGCCCCCCGATGTCATCACTGCTCTCAAAGCAGGTGGGCTCCAGACCCTCGTCCAGACAGCTCTTGATGCTGGTCAGACCTGAGGGACCCGCCCCAATCACTGCTACGGTACGCACCATGATGGAACTACAGAGAGAGAGAGAGAGAGAGAGAGAGAGAGAGAGAAGGTTAGTACCATGCTGGAACTACAAGGAGGAGGGAGAGTGATGGTTAGTATGGCACTACAGGGAGAGACACACTTCAAGCCCCTACCCCCAGACAAGGGAAAGGAGAGAGGGAGGAAGAGTAGGAGAGGAGAAAGAGAGGGAGGGAGAATATAGGAGAGAAGGATAGACAGCAGAGGTTGTAGGTAGAAGAACTCATTTTAAAAAGCAGTTTGTTGTGCAAACCTTAATTGCTCTAATTTAACTTACATACACTGAGTGTACACAACATTAGGAATGCCTGATCTTTCCATGACATCCTGACCAGGTGAAAGCTAGGATCCCTTATTGATGTCACCTATTAAATCCACGTCAATCAGTGTAGATTAAGGTGGAGGAGAGGGTGAATGGCCAGTACAAAAGATTTAAGTGCCTTTGAACAGGGTATGGTAGTAGGTGTCAGGTGCACAGGTTTGAGTGTGTCAAGAACTGCAATGCTGCTGGGTTTTTCCACGCTCAATAGTTTCCAGTGTGTATCAAGAATGTTCCACCATCCAAAGGACATCTAACCAACTTGTGGGAAGCATTGGAGTTAACATGGTCCAGCAGTGGAACGCCTTCGACACATTGTGCAGTCCATGCCCCCGACAAATTGAGGCTGTTCTGAGGGCAAAAGGGGGCGCAGCTCAATATCAGGAAGGTGTACACTCTGTGTAGATGATATCAGGCAGGAGATATGTTCTTTAGTGTTATGATACACATAGAATGCTGAAGACAAGGTCACAGCAATGGCTTCTCTCCAGGTCGTTTAGTTACATTTAAATGTAACAATCTGACTTTTGAGCGATAACTATGCCACACCCTGCAAACATTGACCAGTTTGAAATTAGGCTAAACATTAGAAAAAGCACAGGCCAAACTTGCACGCCTATTGTAATACCAGGTGCATGGAGAAAAATTGCATGCTGATTAGAAAACAAACTGCTGCATGCTGGTGATCTTAAAGGGGAATTCCACCCACTGATTTGGCCTAGTCTTTTGGCTTGCTCCTCATGTAATGCTGGCAGCCATGACACACCCATCTGTCAGAACCTTGCCAGCATCCGCTTCCCTCCACTCAATCACAACAAACAAACTTCCTGCAGGTTGCGTTCAATTCACATGACCAGACGTGAAATGGGTTTAGAATATTTTTTAAAGGAATGGCATGTGACCTGTTTGGTCAGGTTTAAGTAGGGGGGTAGTGGTGATTAAGAAGAGTGAAAACAGGGGTGGAGATTAGCAGTTAGTAGCATCTGGAGCGTGTTTGAGGAGTTACGTTCAAGGCAAACTAGTAAAGTGTTGCAAAAAATAGGCTGATTTGCAATGGTTAACAGCTGGTGCTTGTTGAGTTTATAGGCAACTAGTTGTGTTATATTCAAGTCTGGTCCCTTCTCCTGAATTTGTTTAATCCTTAACGCCATTTCACGAGTGTCAGGACTAGACATGAAATGAGTTTAGAATATTTATTGAGGAGGTGGAATGGATGCGAGAATGAGAATTCAGCAGGGAAATGAAAATGGACCGGATGAAGCCAAGGGCTGCAGATCAAAAATCCGGAGGGGCTGACTCTGTAGGGTTTGGCTTGGAGCCTCAGGTAAACATCACCGTCGTGGTACAGTAGTTAGGCAGTATCCCCAATAAGAGAGCACCAAGTTCGTTGGACCCTGGATAGGAAGTGAGCTGTTCTGGACTTCATGTCCTGAATGATTGGCGATATAGTGGAGGTAGAACAGTCATACGGACAAGGTGCCCATGGAGAAAGCTAACCATAGACCTCAGGAGAGCAAGCAGAAGTAACCGTGGAAAGGAAAAAACTCCCTTGAATGAAAAAAACCTTGAGGAACCAGACTCAGCTGGGGAACAAATACTCTTTTTGCAGGTTGGGCAGGATACAGTGCGTGAAGTAGATGGTGTCTGTGAAATGAGGCGGAGACTGGAGGACTGAGACTGAGTTAATGCAGGTTCTGTGAGATTAGCATGTTGTGGGCTGTCCTGATGTTTATGTCAGAGCGGATGTAGGAATGATAGACTTGAGAGGACCAGTGGCCGAGGAGTTGTACGGTGTGGTCTGCGATGCTGTGTCGGGATGCCATGGAGGCGGCAGGTGTGTCCAGAGAATTGGTCAACAAAATAACCGGACAGGGATAGTATTTGTCTCAGATGGGAATGGAATCACTGACGAGAGGCGATGGAAGCAGAATCAGTGTTGAATAGTGGGTCGGATGGAGAGGCATGTTGAGATTGTCTGAGCTGCAGGAAGTAGGTAAGTGGTTCACAGAGGCTGAGGGTAGATGGTAGATGGTAGAGGGTAGATGGTAGATGGTAGCCGGAACTGGTAGACTGGTGTGGTCCTGCCAAACTGATTGAGGATGGGAACGTCTGACAGACTAGGATATCGAGAAGGGTTGTAGATCGTAGATGAGGATGTAAACTCTGAACATTGCAGGAATCCCCCAAAATGCCAAAAGACACATTGATTTTAGTGTGGAAGAGACTGTGATGGAGATGTAACCAGACCGCAGCGTCTGGATGCAGGCAGACAGGATGTCGAGTGTTATGGACTGGTGTCGAGGGTGGGACTTCTGTGCGTTGGAAGCCCTTGAGGAGAAGGGAGACATGCAGGTGAGAGGAGGAACATGAAGACCCAGTAAGCAACTTGAGAAAGATGTTGATCCTGGCCAGATACATCCAGATGGATGATATCTGCATGAAGAGGGATGAGCTGGCATGGGTGAAGAAGGCAAACATGGTGACCAAGTCATTGGAGGAAAAAGGCAGGTGATAGAGGGCATTCGGAAAGTATTTAGACCCCTTGACATTTTCCACTTTGTTACGTTGCAGCCTTATTCCAAAATTGACTAAATAATTTCCCCCCTCATCTATCTACACATAATACCCCATAATGACAAAGCAAAAAGAGGTTTTTCAGAAATATATAAATATATATACAAATACAAAAACTGAAATATCACATTAACTTTTTTTTACCCTGTATTCTCCCCAATTGGTAGTTACAGTCTTGTCTCCTTCGCCCCAGTCTGAGGTCCTGAGCGCTCTGGAGCAGGTTTTCATTAAGGATCTCTCTGTACTTTGCGCCGTTAATCTTTCCCTCTATCCTGACTAGTCCCCCAGGCCCTGCCACTGAAAAACATCCCCACAGCATGATACTGCCACCACCATGCCTCACCGTAGGGATGGTGCCATGTTTCCTCCAGATGGGACACTAGGCCAAAGAGTTGAATCTTAGTTTCATCAGACCAGAGAATCTTGTTTCTCATGGTCTGAGATTCCTTTAGGTGCCTTTTGCAAACTCCAAGAGAGCTGTCATGTGTCTTTTACTGAGAAGTGGCTTCCGTCTGGCCACTCTACCATAAAGGCCTGATTAGTGGAGTGCTGCAGAGATGGTTGTCCTTCCGGAAGTTTCTCCCATCTCCACAGAGGAACTCTGGAGCTTTGTCAGAGTGACCATCGAGTTCTTGGTCACCTCCCTGACCAAGGCCCTTCTCCCCTGATTGCTTAATTAGGCCAGGCGGCCAGCTCTAGGAAGAGTCTTGGTGGTTTCAAACTTCTTCCATTTAAGAATGATGGAAGCCACTGTTTTCCTGGGGACCTACAATGCTGCAGACATTTTTTTGGTGCCCTTCCCAAGATCTGTGCCCCTGACTCAATCCTGTCTCGGAGCTCTACAGACAATTCCTTCGACCTCATGGCTTGGTCTTTGCTCTGACATGCATTGTCAGCTGTTGGACTGTTGTCTAATCAATTTAATTTACCACAGGTGGACTCCAATGAAGTTGTAGAAACATCTCAAGGATGATCAATGGAAAAGGATGCTCCTGAGCTCAATTTTGAGTCTCATAGCAAAGGGTCTGAATACTAAAGCACATAAGGCATTTCTGTATTTTTTAAGGTCATCATGGAATAAGGAGTGACTGGGGTTGGTAGGGGTTCTGCATTTGTGGCCAAGTGCCGTAATCTCTGAAATTGGAGACGGGACAGATAACATTGGCCGGTTACATGTCCAGCTCTGAGAAGAAACTGACAGACGTCTAACCTAGCTGTCTTAGGAAACTCTTGATAGGGAGGGAGTCAGAACGGCCCCGGTTAATGATGGCCCTTCTGGACTCTTCATTTCCTCAGAGAAAAGCGGCTACGGCAGCAAACCAATGGCCTCTGTAGAAACCTCCGTACCCAATGGAAGAGGCAGTGCAGTGAAAAGCTGTAAGTCTTCAGGAGAAGAGACAGTCATCATAGAAAAAGGTGATACTGTTCCAATGACTGAGGAGAAGGTGAGCTCCGAGAGGCATGAGGGATCTAAGACCACGGCGTGAAGCAGGAAAGGCACGGAGGTGGCCAGGGAGAGAAGGTGGGACAGGAAGGAACTGCCTTAAGGGGTGATCCTTTTTTAAATTTTAACTTAATTTTGACCTTTATTTAACTAGGCAAGTCAGTTAAGAACAAATTCTTATTTTCAATGATGGCCTAGGAACAGTGAGTTAACTGCCTGTTCAGGGGCAGAACGACAGATTTTGTACCTTGTCAGCTCGGGCGTTTGAACTTGCAACCTTCCGGTTAGTCCAACGCTCTAACCACTAGGTTACCCTGCCGCCTGATGGCAGAGATCAGGTGGCCCAGCAGTGAAAGCCGCTGACTTTTAGTGCAGTGTGGAGATTATAAGTAATTGGATAGCGGGAGGGAAATGTGTTTGTAGAGAGGCCGGGAGGCCTGAAAGGAGACTTTGTCCAGTATGATTCTGAGAAATCCGAGGTGAGTGGAGGGGCCTTCGGTCTCTCTTCAGAGAGAGGTACGCCAAGGTGGCTGAAGGTGGAATATTGAAGAATCTTACATATTCATACGCACTACCGTTCAAACGTTTGGGGTCCCTTAGAAATGTCTGTGTTTTTGAAAGAAAAGCAACATTTCTCCATTAAAATAGCATAAAATTGATCATAAATACAGCATAGACATTGTTAATGTTGTAAATGACTATTGTAGCTGGAAAAGGCAGGTTTTTAATGGAATATCTACATAGGCGTACAGAGGCCCATTATCAGCAACCATCATGTGTTCCAATGGAAAGTTGTGTTAGCTAATCCAAGTTGATACTTTTAAAGGCTAATTGATCATTAGAAAACCTTTTTACAATTGTTAGCACAGCTGAAAACTGTTGTTTTGATTAAAGAAGCAAAAACCTGTCCTTCTTTAGACGAGTTGAGTATGTGGAGCATCAGCATGTAGGTTCGATTACAGGCTCAAAATGGCCAGAAACAAAGACTTTCTTGTGAAACTTGTCAGTCTATTATTTTTCTAAGATATGAAGGCTGTTCCATGTGAGAAATTGCCAAGAAACCGAAGATCTCATACAACGCTGTGTACTACTCCCTTGACAGAACAGCGCAACCTGTCTCTAACCAAAATAGAAAGAGTGGGAGGCCTCAGTACACAACTGAGAAAGAGGACAAGTACATTACAGTGTCTAGTTTGAGAAACTGACGCCTCACAAGTCCTCAACTGGCAGTTTCATTAAGTAGTACTCGCAAAAAACACCAGTCTCAACGTCAACAGTGAACAGGTGACTCTGGAATGCTGGCCTTCTAGGTCAGAGTTGCAAAGAAAAAGCCCTATCTCAGTCTGGCCAATAAAAATAAAATATCAAGATGGGCAAAAGAACACACACTGGACAGAGGAACTCTGCCTAAGCCAGCGTCCAAGTCACCTCTTCACTGTTGGCGTTGAGACCGGTGTTTTGCGGGTACTATTTAATGAAGCTGCCAGTTGGGGACTTGTGAGGCATCGGTTTCGTAGGGACCGTTCATTTCACTAGGCAAGTCAGTTAAGAGCAAATTCTTATTTACAAAGACAGTCAAGGACCAGTGGGTAAACTGCCTTGTTCAGGGTCAGAACAACAGATTTTTACCTTGTCAGCTCAAGGATTTGAGTAACCTTTTGTTTACTTGCCCAATGCTCTAACCACTAGGCTACCTGCCGCCCCAGACTTGAGGACCGACGAACTCCATACTAGGGTCCTTTGGCAGGGTATGCAAACCATAGAAGTTTGGCTGCGGAGGCATGGTCAATCTGTAGCTATAGGACACATGATCCTTTCAACGCATTTGGGGGCGATAATGGAGCCCTATTCACTGAAGGGAAGCAAAGTGGGCGGAGGGGTGATTTGCAAATGGAGCTTGGCAAAAGAGGGCATCATTGTAATCCAAACCCAACCTTCTTTATGACTAAAATGATCCTATTCACACATACATTTTAACACTAGAATAAATGTTTCTGACTCATATAAATGTTACATGGGCTGTTTTGAAAAGGACGAGTTGCTCCTTAGGGGCAGTCGCTCTTTAATGCACCACAGAATTGAAGGCTCTTTTTTTACCCACGTTTTGATTTCAACAGACATTCATTGTTTAATTCAAACATGAAATCTAAACCTCGTGAAGATAATCCTACCTCTAACACTTCAATTTAGACAAAAGGTTTTTCCAGCATTAAGACATTAGGATTAAATATAACAGAACATCTACAGAATTCTTTATTCCACTGTAATTGCAGTATACATTCTGCATAATAGTGTACAGAGCACATGGCATTTCTACAAAGATTCTAGACAATTACATATGGTGAAGCAGTAATGTCTACCCTAATGAGACTTACCTTTGTGTTGTGTGTCGGCAGGTGAGGGTTGTGTGTGTGTGTGTGTGTGTCAAAAGGGAAGAGCTCATCACAGCCTTTATTGCCGAGCAAACACAGTGACGTTTTTAAAAAATCATTACAAAATAAGACCTGGATCAAAGTGAACATGTTTAACATTGACAGGAGTGCAATGACCTGGGTTATATTGGTGGAGGTTAGATATTACAGTCAAAACAAATATCTGGCATTGCACCACATCTGGTACATTTCCATGACGCAGATTTCTACCATACTACATATTCTAGATCAGATTTAAAACAAACAATTCTGCAGAATAGCGTCAAGCTCCATTTAAAATTCCACTTTGACATTTCTAGTTTTCAGCTACTTCTATTAGCCACAAAAGATAAAACTGATGTAATTTTGTCCCAGATATCTAAATATAAACCACATGGTAAGTCAATGACACAATTTGACACATTAAAAAAAAAACATATATACAGAATTAGTGCAATCATTCTGGAGTACGCCTCTAAAATCCATAGAATAAAGTCAAATTTGCTACAGTATACAGTCAACCCAAAATAACAATGTTTGTGTCGGCAAACTTTGTTTGACTGTACAGAGGCTGAGATGGCCAAACTGGTAGCGCACAGTTCCAAACAGACTACTAGCTCCAAGTCTGGGGCCTATAGGGTTCTGGCCAAAAGTAGTTTGGGACTAAAAGTTGTCAAACTCCAGTCACACAAGTCATAGACAGTTCTCTCTGCAAGCAGTATCAATGCAGTCTGGAACCAAAAGGAGCTCCTATTCACAAGCCATAAGACTGCTGAACAGTTTGTTAAATAGCTACCCGGACTAACTCTTTTGACTCATCACATACGCTGCTGCTACTGTTTAGCTAGCCTGTCACCTAGACACTTTATCCCTAACTACAGTATTTTTATTTCTTTAATTGAATCTTTATTTAACTAGGCAAGCCAGTTAAAAACAAAGTCTTATTTACAATGACGGCCTACACCGGCCAAACCCGGTCGACGCTGGGCCAATTGTGCACTGCCCTACGGGACTCCCAATTACGGCCGGTTGTGTTTCAGCCAACCACTCCAAAAGTTTGGACACACTTACTCTTTCCAGGATTTTCATGTATTTGTACTATTTTCTACATTGTAGAATAATGGTGAAGACATCAAAGCTATGAAATAACACATGGCCATGAGGCCAGTGGTGACTAAAACAGAGTTTAATGGCTGTGATAGGAGAAAACTGAGGATGGATCAACAATATTGTAGTTTCTGGAGCTAAGCACAGGCAAAATCCTAGAGGAAAACCTGGTTTAGTCTGCTTTCCACCACACACACTGGGAGATAAATTCACTGTTCAGCAGGACAGTAACCTAAAACAAGGCCAAATCTACACTGGAATAGTTTACCAAGAAGACGGTGAAATGTTCCAGTGGCCAAGTTACAGTTTTGATTTAAACCTGCTTGAAAATATCTAGCAAGACCTGAAAATGGTTGTCTAGCAATGATCAACAACCAATTTGACAGAGCTTAAAGAATTTTTCAAAATAATAAAATGTTGCACAATCTAGGTGTGGAAAGCCCTTAAGAGACTTACCCAGAAAGGTGGTTCTAACATGTATTGACTCAGTGTTGAATACTTATCTAAATTAAAATATATTAGTGTTGAATCAATGCCTTTTTTGTTTATAGAAATGTTAGAATTTGTCTTCCACTGACAGAGTATTTTGTGTAGATTGATGACAAAAAAATTACAATTAAAACCATTTTAATCCCACTTTGTCATAAAATGTGGGGGGAAAAAATCAAGGGGTGTGAATACTTTCTGAAGGCACTGTATCTACCTCAATGACCTCGTACCCTGCACATCAACTCGGTACAGGTGCCCAGTATATACTGCCAAGTTATCCTTACTCATTGTGTATTTATTCCTTGTGTTATTATATATTTTTTTGCATTGTTGGTTAGGGCCCATAAGTAAGCATTTCACTGTTAGTCTACACCTGTTGATTACAAAGCATGTGACAAATAACATTTGATTGGGCATAATATTCTCAGACATACGTTAGTGAGTAGATAGGCAACACACAACAGAATGAGATGCGTTCTTCCTTATTGCAATGTTAAGAGAACCATGACTTTGGTTGGTTGTTGGTTGGTTGGTTGTTTCTCATCAGAAGATAACAGAATGCAGTTTCCGGGGATGCCATGTCATTGGTTCTTGAATCGGTACAATTCAACCAATCACTGGTTAGGTCTAATCTCTACTACTGCATTATTGCTAAAGAAATACAGCTTGTATGTATGCATGTATGAATATATATGAGAGAGAGAAATTGTTGTTTACAACAGTCAGAGACAAAGACCCTACTGATGTAGACCATCTCTCAGGGAACAGTACATGAAGACTAATCAAGATCAACTCATCATGTGTATCTGCACTCACTGCATTGTAACATATACCAAATCTTCACCATCAAAATATTTCTCAGCAAAATACTTAATGTTAAGTTTGGAGTCATACTTGAGCATGGATGTAACATAACAGTAGATAAGTGAGGGAGAGTCAAGGGAAAGTAGTGATTCAGCTGGAGGGAATACAAGATACATGGCGAAGAGCAGCTGAGGAATGGAGCGCTAAGGGAGTCTGACTCTTCTCTCCGAGAAGAAGTAGACACGGGGGGCCGAGAGGGAGGGAGGGAGAGAGGGAGAGAGAGAGAGAGAGAGAGAGAGAGAGGGGAGAGAGAGAGAGAGGGAGAGAGGAGAGAGAGAGAGAGAGAGAGAGAGAGAGAGAGAGAGAGAGAGAGAGAGAGAGAGAGAGAGAGAGAGAGAGAGAGAGAGAGAGAGAGAGAGAGAGAGAGAGAGAGAGATACAGCTGTAATAGAGTGAGGGTGAGAGACGGTAAGAGAGAGAGGTAGAGAGAGAGAGAGAGAAAGAAGGGGCTAATAAGCTGCTCCTCCATATTTAACCACGGCGAATGTGTTTGAGTGGGTGGCCTCCTCACTCACACACACCTCTTCCAGGTTTCTCTCAGTTACAGCAGAATCCACTCAGCTGAGAGGAGGATAGGAGAGAGAGTATTTTTGGTCTCAGAGTTGAGGAGATAGAGAAAAGTGGCTGGAGGATACAAGAGGGAATATTAGTCATCAGAGTCAACAAAATAATGTTCCGTCTGCCAGGATTAGGGTGTGTGCAGGATCTTCACAATGTGACAACAGCCAAATGACCACTGTCTGTAAACACCCAGGACACCTGAGAACTCTCTGACTGAGTCTCCCACTCCTGCCTCACATGCACCAGAGAATGTACATTCAAATAGAGGGGAGGCCATGAGTAGTCAGAGCAGAGAGCAGTTTAACAGTTGGGCAGTTAAGGACACGGTGAAAAGCACTTGGCCACTAGATCCGGCCCACAGCTAACTAGTGGCTAAGGCACGCACCATGGTTACACCATTACCACCCTTAGCGGAGTTGCCAACAGCCAGATGTATCCCTTTAACATTGAAGGGGGATTTGTATTTTATACCCAAGAGCAGGAACAGCACCATTTAGTGGCCAGAACCTGGTAATATCAGAATGTATTACAACTTCAAAGACTAATCTCTCTGAACAGGGGGAAAAAAACATCACCAAATTCACTGAGAATGTATTACATAGGATGAAGAAACAATACTCTGAGCCGCAGCTTCATACTACTTGTCAAACATATAAAACTGGTACTGTATACGTGTTGGGTTGAGAGTGGCGTGGGGTGTGGTGGTCTCTGGGTGGCTTTTCACCATTTCTTTGGAATCCTCATGTCTAACTCATTGTTTGAATTTTTGGGGGTCCAAATCAGATGCTATGTAGTATATTTATAGAATCCTATAATTTAAAAATGGCCAATTTGGGTGCAATCAATTAGCTTAATTTCTTAGAGATCAAATTATATTTCAACCAAATAATGTTGCAATAAGGCAAATCTCATCAGTTTCTAACTACAGAGACATTTTCAGAACAATCGGAGATGGTGGGCGTCATGGCTCACTGAAATGACATGGAATGACCCGCCTGCTACGCTAGGTTACACCGCTATTACAGCAGGCGTCACACAGGGGTTTAACCTGGACAAACATTAAATGATGCACCTCAGACGGGTGCTTTGTCTACACCTACACACAGACATTACAATGTGTGTGTGTGTGTGTGTGTGTGTCAGTTACACCTGTAACAAAACAGTACAGCAGGAATGAGCAACCAGTCTTGGACATTCACCGTCTTGTGATCTCAAATGTGGAAGACATATTTCAGTTGAAGGCATTCAGTTGTACAACTGACTAGGTGCCTTCCCTTTCTATCAGAAAGACAAAAAGCTATTCTACTTCTACCATCTCTGGGACTGAACTATAAAACCTGCCCTGGCCTCTCCGGTTTTCCCTGCAACCACTGCAAACCTGTTGCAAAACTATTTAGACTGTTACTATAAGGAATCAACTCTCCACAAGATGAGAACCATTTTCAGGATCAGGTCTCAGAGCCATAGATAAGGAGAGATCACGTTTAACACATTAAAAGGTTATAAAATGAATGAACTACATGTTTGATGTCAGCGTAGCTGTAAAGTTGTTGGGTAATCTAATTTGGAATGAAAACCATGCCTCCTGTCTCTGGTTAAAATATCATCAATGTTAATGATTTTTTAGCATTCACCCATCTGTAGACAACTGGTATTATTCCTCAAGATCTGCAATAACACATCCAGGGTGACTATATTTCAGTGAGAAATAAAAAACACAAACCATTTCATTTTGTGAACTTTACATAGAGTAGCGCAGTATGAGTCATAATACCCGTAAAACCAAATGGTCAAACAAGTTAATTGTTCCAAACATTTTTCCACCATTCACTTTAGAAACACTTCACTGTGTTTCATGTAGGCTTACCTTGGCATGACATTTTGATAACCGTGTAAATCTCTCTAGGACAAGGTGACTTTTATCAATATATTTGCCTGTATTTACCCCCCAAAATGTAAACGTTAATAATTAGCTGCTAATGTGACTTAAAAAGAACTACAAATGCCATGATGATGTGGACGAGAATGCCGAGTCGAGGCAAAGGTAAGAGTCTCAAGATTAACTAACTATCTAATGTTAGCTAAATATATATAGTAATGAATAAATTGGCTACATTTCTTTAAAATGGACAATTCTGTGAATGGTCTTGTGCAAGTTTTAAATTGGAAGGCCATAAAGGCCAGGAAGGCCATAAAGATCATCAAGGACAACAACCACCCGAGCCACTGCCTGTTCACCCCGCTATCATCCAGAAGGAGAGGTCAGTACAGGTGCATCAAAGCAGGGACCGAGAGACTGAAAAACAGCTTCTATCTCAAGGCCATCTGACTGTTAAACAGCCACCACTAACATTGAGTAGCTGCTGCCAACACACTGACTCAACTCCAGCCACTTTAATGATGGGAATTGATGTAAAATATATCACTAGCCACTTTAAACAATGCTACTTACTTCATATGTATACGTATATACTGTACTCTATATCATCTACTGCATCTTTATGTAATACATGTATCACTAGCCACTTTAAACTATGCCACTTTGTTTACATACTCATCTCATATGTATATATACTGTACTCGATACCATCTACTGCATCTTGCCTATGCCGCTCTGTACCATCACTCATTCATATATATTTATGTACATATTCTTTATCCCTTTACACTTGTGTGTATAAGGTAGTAGTTTCGGAATAGTTAGTTAGATTACTCATTGGTTATTACTGCATTGTCGGAACTAGAAGCACAAGCATTTCACTACACTCGCATTAACATCTGCTGACCATGTGTATGTGACAAATACATTTGATTTGATTTGATACCTGTTAGCAAAGGTGTCAGCTAGAGATGACTTGCTGGAGCTTACAGGGATTTGTAGTCTTGCATGATGTTCTAGTTTGATGCTAATTAGCATTGTCAAATTTTCAAATAGAGCCGAATATATTGATAAAAGTCACCTTGTATTTAGCCCCCAAAATGTAAACGTTAATAATTAGAGAGATTTAAACACAGCCCTTATTGAAGTGTTTCTAAAAGTCCGTATGAGAAAAATGAATGGTGGAAAAACGATTGGAGCCATTTCCCTGTTTGACCGTAAGGTTCTATGGCTGTTATGACACCTCCACTGTGAGGCTCTATACCATACACGTTTCAAATAAGTCAATACATGATGGGTCCTCCATAAATTACATTGCTCTTTTCAGAGCACCCCACAGACACCATAATCAATTCATAAGTTTTAACTTATAGCATTCATTCTCCCCTTTGAGAACACATCTCTCTGAGACACGCACACAGACACACACTTTCTCTCACTCCCTCTCTCTTTTATCGCAGTATGGAAGAGCACCCTGCTCCTAGGTACTTCTTGGTTCAAAGCCTTGGTTTTATGCATGTCAACATCAGAAGCCTCCTCCCTAAGTTTGTTTTACTCACTGCTTTAGCACACTCTGCTAACCCTGATGTCCTTGCCGTGTCTGAATCCTGGCTCAGGAAGGCCACCAAAAATTCAGAGATTTCCATACCCAACTATAACATCTTCCGTCAAGATAGAACTGCCAAAGGGGGCGGAGTCGCAGTCTACTGCAGAGATAGCCTGCAAAGTAATGTCATACTTTCCAGGTCCATACCCAAACAGTTTGAACTACTAATTTTGAAAATTACTCTCTCCAGAAATAAGTCTCTCACTGTTGCCGCCTGCTACCGACCACCCTCAGCTCCCAGCTGTGCCCTGGACACCATTTGTGAATTGATCGCCCCCATCTAGCTTCAGAGTTTGTTCTGTTAGGTGACCTAAACTGGGATATGCTTAACACCCCGGCAGTCCTACAATCTAAGCTAGATGCCCTCAATCTCACTCAAATCATCAAGGAACCCACCAGGTACAACCCTAACTCTGTAAACAAGGGCACCCTCATAGATGTCATCCTGACCAACTGGCCCTCCAAATACACCTCCGCTGTCTTCAACCAGGATCTCAGCGACCACTGCCTCATTGCCTGTATCAGCCACGGAGCCGCAGTCAAACGACCACCCCTCATCACTGTCAAACGCTCCCTAAAACACTTCTGTGAGCAGGCCTTTCTAATCGACCTGGCCCGGGTATCCTGGAAGGACATTGACCTCATCCCGTCAGTTGAGGATGCCTGGTCATTCTTTAAAAGTAACTTCCTCACCATTTTAGATAAGCATGCTCCGTTCAAAAAATGCAGAACCAAGAACAGATACAGCCCTTGGTTCACTCCAGACCTGACTGCCCTCGACCAGCACAAAAACATCCTGTGGCGGACTGCAATAGCATCGAATAGCCCCCGTGATATGCAACTGTTCAGGGAAGTCAGGAACCAATACACGCAGTCAGTCAGGAAAGCTAAGGCCAGCTTCTTCAGGCAGAAGTTTGCATCCTGTAGCTCCAACTCCAAAAAGTTCTGGGACACTGTGAAGTCCATGGAGAACAAGAGCACCTCCTCCCAGCTTCCCACTGCACTGAGGCTAGGTAACACGGTCTCCACCGTTAAATCCACGATTATCGAAAACTTCAATTAGCACTTCTCAACGGCTGGCCATGCCTTCCGCCTGGCTACTCCAACCTCGGCCAACAGCTCTGCCCCCCCCGCAGCTCTTCGCCCAAGCCTCTCCAGGTTCTCCTTTACCCAAATCCAGATAGCAGATGTTCTGAAAGAGCTGCAAAACCTGGATCCGTACAAATCAGCTGGGCTTGACAATCTGGACCCTCTATTTCTGAAACTATCTGCCGCCATTGTCGCAGCCCCTATTACCAGCCTGTTCAACCTCTCTTTCATATCGTCTGAGATCCCCAAGGATTGGAAAGCTGCCGCAGTCATCCCCCTCTTCAAAGGGGGAGACACCCTGGACCCAAACTGTTATAGACCTATATCCATCCTGCCCTGCCTATCTAAGGTCTTCGAAAGCCTAGTCAACAAACAGGTCACTGACCATCTCGAATCCCACCGTACCTTCTCCGCTGTGCAATCTGGTTTCCGAGCCGGTCACGGGTGCACCTCAGCTACACTCAAGGTACTAAACGATATCATAACCGCCATTGATAAAAGACAGTACTGTGCAGCCGTCTTCATCGACCTCGCCAAGGCTTTCGTCTCTGTCAATCACCATATTCTTATCGGCAGACTCAATAGCCTCGGTTTTTCGGATGACTGCCTTGCCTGGTTCACCAATTACTTTGCAGACAGAGTTCAGTGTGTCAAATCGGAGGGCATGCTGTCCGGTCCTCTGGCAGTCTCTATGGGGGTGCCACAGGGTTCAATTCTCGGGCCGACTCTTTTCTCTGTATATATCAATGATGTTGCTCTTGCTGCGGGCGATTCCCTGATCCACCTCTATGCAGACGACACCATTCTATATACTTTTGGCCCGTCATTGGACACTGTGCTATCTAACCTCCAAACGAGCTTCAATGCCATACAGCACTCCTTCCGTGGCCTCCAACTGCTCTTAAACGAAAGTAAAACCAAATGCATGCTTTTCAACCGATCGCTGCCTGCACCCGCATGCCCGACTAGCATCACCACCCTGGATGGTTCCGACCTTGAATATGTGGACACCTATAAGTACCTAGGTGTCTGGCTAGACTGCAAACTCTCTTTCCAGACTCACATCAAACATCTCCAATCGAAAATCAAATCAAGAGTCGGCTTTCTATTCCGCAACAAAGCCTCCTTCACTCACGCCGCCAAGCTTACCCTAGTAAAACTGACTATCCTACCGATCCTCGACTTCGGCGATGTCATCTACAAAATGGCTTCCAACACTCTACTCAGCAAACTGGATGCAGTCTATCACAGTGCCATCCGTTTTGTCACTAAAGCACCTTATACCACCCACCACTGCGACTTGTATGCTCTAGTCGGCTGGCCCTCACTACATATTCGTCGCCAGACCCACTGGCTCCAGGTCATCTACAAGTCCATGCTAGGTAAAGCTCCGCCTTATCTCAGTTCACTGGTCACGATGGCAACACCCATCCGTAGCACGCGCTCCAGCAGGTGTATCTCACTGATCATCCCTAAAGCCAACACCTCATTTGGCCGCCTTTCGTTCCAGTACTCTGCTGCCTGTGACTGGAACGAACTGCAAAAATCGCTGAAGTTGGAGACTTTTATCTCCCTCACCAACTTCAAACATCAGCTATCCGAGCAGCTAACCGATCGCTGCAGCTGTACATAGTCTATTGGTAAATAGCCCACCCATTGTCACCTACCTCATCCTCATACTGTTTTTATACTGTTTTTTATTTATTTACTTTTCTGCTCTTTTGCACACCAATATCTCTACCTGTACATGACCATCTGATCATTTATCACTCCAGTGTTAATCTGCAAAATTGTATTATTCGCCTACCTCCTCATGCCTTTTGCACACATTGTATATAGACTGCCCATTTTTTTCTTTCTACTGTGTTATTGATTTGTTAATTGTTTACTCCATGTGTAACTCTGTGTTGTCTGTTCACACTGCTATGCTTTATTTTGGCCAGGTCGCAGTTGCAAATGAGAACTTGTTCTCAACTAGGCTACCTGGTTAAATAAAGGTGAAAAAAAAATTGCAGTTACATATGGGTGGATGGTTGGTGCGGGGTAGGCTTTGTAGTAGTTGTTTGTCTTGAACAGGCAATGATGAGTGACCACAGTGTCAGTATGGGACAGGATCGGTCAATGTTTCATACATATTGGGACAGGGCGTCTGTCTCCCACCTACCACACCCTCCTCTCCTCTCCTCTCCTCTCCTCTCCTCTCCTCTCCTCTCCTCTCCTCTCCTCTCCTCTCCTCTCCTCTCCTCTCCTCTCCTCTCCTCTCCTCTCCTCTCCTCTCCTCTCACCCCTGGATGAGCCCCAGGAGCCCCTGCATGCCCAGCGATGGTACCCAGAGCATCTCCACCAGGTTGTACTGGCAGTAGCCCATCAGGAAGCCAAACAGCACCTCGGTCATGTTGTGTCTTCCCAGCAGCACCCGGCTCAGCCCCACCAGACCAGACCACAGGAACACAAGCACCCGCAGGGGGGTGGCCAGCACCAAGTGGAGCAGCAGGAAACGGGCACACATGGCTGCGCGAGTGGCGTGCCCCGTGGGGAAGGAGTAGCGGTCCACGGAGAAGGTGGCGAATATGTCCATGCGGTTGTGGGATGGGCGGCGCCGACGGACGACCGCTTTCACGATGCCAACCAGGATCAGGTCAAGAATGAGAGCTGAGGGGAGAAGACGCAGAATGGGGTAGGAGATATGAGAGCTGAGGGGAGAAGACGCAGAATGGGGTGGGAGATATGAGAGAGAGGGGGAAAGAGATGAGAGCTGAGGGGAGAAGACGCAGAATGGGGTGGGAGATATGAGAGAGAGGGGGAAAGAGATGAGAGCTGAGGGGGAAGACGCAGAATGGGGTGGGAGATATGAGAGAGAGGGGGAAAGAGATGAGAGCTGAGGGGAGAAGACGTAGAATGGGGTGGGAGATATGAGAGAGAGGGGGAAAGAGATGAGAGCTGAGGGGAGAAGACGCAGAATGGGGTGGGAGATATGAGAGAGAGGGGGAAAGAGATGAGAGCAATTACATGGTTGGCAAACAGACCAGTCAGTAAACAGTATACAGTACCAAAACAAACAAATGTATGCACACACTAACAAATACACATTGCACCCAGCATATAGTATTCGGAGCAATACACATTGCACCCACACAAACGTATAATGTTATCACAGTATATGAGACAACAAACTCTACGCCTGTTTGAGCCGAACCTCCACACAAACACACACGCGCTCAGTAACAGCTTTGACCTTTTGCCATTGAGAGAAAATGTGTGAGGAAAGAGAAAGAAACAAAGACAGAGAGAGCTGCAGTCTTTTCGTCCTTATCTGGGCTGTAAAGTAGCAGCTGTCATTGGCTTCTCCAGCCCTTCTGGCTACATCACACAGTCACACAACAGGGACTGCCTCTCCCGTCTGCTTATGTCACACAGCAACAGACTTCTGCCGACTGAGCTGTACTGACACACTCTGCTACTGTACTGCAGATTCTAGCTCAGGCTGAACCTTGTGAATACTTAAACTGCACAGAGGACCCCTCGCTCTCTGTAACTCTCTGTAACTCTCTGTCTGTTTATTTTTCTGTCTGTGAGACAGGCAGACATTCAGACACTCTTTCACCCCCGGACCACACCACCACTACACATCAACAGGGGACATTCTCTGTCTCTTCTAGTGTCTGACTGTTCATAGCGTTGGAAGACTTGTGACGACAAAAGATGGCACACTCTGCCTGATCCCCCCTGGATGTGTATTTCTAGCATCAGCATTGTAAGTGTGTGTGTGTGAAAATCTGGCACCAGCGTTGTAAGTGTGTGTGTGTGAAAATCTGGCACCAGCGTTGTAAGTGTGTGTGTGTGAAAATCTGGCATCAGCATTGTAAGTGTGTGTGTGTGAAAATCTGGCACCAGCGTTGTAAGTGTGTGTGTGAGAGAATCTGGCACCAGCATCTGAAGAGTGTGTGTGCGTGTTTACTAGTGATGCGCGGGTCAGCCGTTTGTTCACACGCATTTGTTAATAACACATCCGAAACCGCCTGACTATGTGATGAAGTGAAACTGAGTCCTGCACCCAACCCTAACCTGCAAATAGGCCAATAGAAAATGCTCTGTACAGATGGAGACAGCACATTATCCTGAACAGGTGGTGCGGGATCATTTTTTTATACTTAATTTAGATATGTTTCTGCTTATAATTTCTGACATTTTGGTAGAATATTTGTTAGTCAACTTATCTATAATTAGATACAAAAAATGATTTTTCGGGATGTACTGCAACCCCCCTACCCCCCACGGCTATGCCAAAGGGCTAAGCTTAGAGTGCATTGACTGCAATACATTTTTCTATTTGGGCTAGCTAGTAATCTTAATCAAAATGTCTTTATATATGAAAAGGAAGCATTTGAAACTTTACACTAATCACCTCTGCCTCAGTGAGATCGCTGCTTTGATTGGTGGGGGATTTTACATGCATGTAATTATTTGAATCAGTTGTGTAGTGCGCAGGCAAAAAACAAAACGTCCTCCCAGGAGCAGCCCCAGGACCGAGTTTGGGAAACTCTGGCCTAGACATAGAGACAAAAGGCCAATTTGCGTCGGCATTTATGTAGTCAACTGAGTGGGACTACCAACTTCATTAGCTGATCCTTTCTAGTGACCAACTGGGTCATCAGGAGGAATCAACAAATCGTGAAGAAGAAAATAAAGATTATCTCACTGGCGCTGCCCATGCAGTCACTGATGCTATAAATTGTACAGATATGAGCCAGAGCCTATTTTATGTCTGCTACATTAGGCTACCTAGCCTATAACCTACTACAGCCACAAAGTCATTAATCCCAACTATTTCTACAATTTATATTATTAAAATATTATTTTAACATTAGCTTAGCCATAACCTTAAATGAAGACCTTTAACGTTTTTACGATACAGCCAATTTTGACTTTGTGGCTGTTATAACTAGTGGAAACTATATAACATCTATATCACATCTCCTCGCCGCTGAGAGAGGACCATACCTGGGATACTGCAACTTTGAAGCCGAGACAACCATCGGGAAGATCAAATTCCATGACTTCCTAGGAAACTAGATAGTGCTACATGTTGTAGGCTAAACAAGTCGGTGTGATGATCTGCGGTAGCCTACCTGTACCTCAACTGTTATTTTGTCAAATCAAATGTATTTATAAAGCCCTTCGTACATCAGCGGATATCTCAAAGTGCTGAACAGAAACCCAGCCTAAAACCCCAAACAGCAAGCAATGCAGGTGTAGAAGCACGATGGCTAGGAAAAACTCCCTAGAAAGGCCAAAACCTAGGAAGAAACCTAGAGAGGAACCAGGCAATGAGGGGTGGCTCGTCCTCTTCTGGCTGTGCCGGGTGGAGATTATAACAGAATATGGCCAAGATGTTCAAATGTTCATAAATGACCAGCATGTTCAAATAATAATAATCACAGTAGTTGTCGAGGGTGCAGCAAGTCAGCACCTCAGGAGTAAATGTCAGTTGGCTTTCCATAGACGATCATTAAGAGTATCTCTACCACTCCTGCTGTCTCTAGAGAGTTGAAAACTGCAGGTCTGGGACAGCTAGCACGTCCGGTGAACAGTTCAGGGTTGCATAGCCACAGGCAGAACAGTTGAAACTGGAGCAGCAGCACGGCCAGGTGGACTGGGGACAGCAAGGAGTCACCATGCCAGGTAGTCCTGAGGCATGGTCCTAGGGCTCAGGTCCTCCGAGAGAGAGAAAGAAAGAGAGAAAGATAATTAGAGAGCATACTTAAATTCACACAGGACACCGGGTAAGACAGGAGAAGTACTCCAGATATAACAAACTGACCCTAGCCCCCGACACAAACTACTGCAGCATAAATACTGGAGGCTGAAATAAAATAAATACATTTTGATTTGAACTGTTATTTTGTATCTGCAGCAGACTGTCATCAATTGCATAATCAGTAGCCTAATTCACTGATGGTGTGTTTGTATAACATTTGACATACAGACAATAAACAAATATACTTGCTTGGCTGCATGCTCATTGCCACGACAGTTTCAGTTCCATTGCCAGTTTCAGTTTTTAACATGTAAATCCGTGTTTCGGGGTCATATGGAAATTGGAGAACGCTGATCCCATATCAGATCTTAAAACCGTGGAGGCAAGAGGTCACGCAAAATATGTTGTCCCTCAATCCCTATTAAAATGTCAGTCAATCGTTTAGAGGAACACAATAGCACCAGTGTGTTAAACCAGCCTGCACTGAGAGTGTGTGACTGACCAGACAAGGTTGCCATTGTTTAGGAGTGTGTGCTTCAATTCGCTTTTGTCTCCGAGCCAGGTGACCATCCAAAGTATTTTTCTTTTGTATAGTTTATTAATCCGACCATTTAAAAAAAACACACACAACTTGAAAAAGCTTAAGCAAAGTCATCAACGATATGACAAAGTCTGGGACTTATTTCCAATGTGGTCCTCTTGAAACAAGATGGCTAGGCAAGATTGAACACTGTTGAACACAGTATAACAGCGAGATAATAAAACATAAAAACAAAGAACAACTATCTATCATTGCAGTTACATCGTAGGGTACATTCGTATGGGCAGTTTTTTTACTTTATTTTTAAAGCTTCGCAGAGAGGATGTCGTTTTTGTGGGCAGAGGCAACTCATTCCACTCTGAGGCTCCAGTATACAAGAAAGTACCTTCCCAGCATTACTCCTGAACCTGTATAAGCACACATTAGCAACACCTGATCAGGTGCTGTGATTGTGTGCAACTTTAGCATGGGGAAAGTAATCACTTAGATATCTCAGTGCAGAACCATAAATACTCCTGTAAACCTAACCCAGTCTGATCTAAGACACCCTCAACAGGCAGCCAGTTAAGTTCCTGAAAGCTGCTCCTGTCTATGTGAGTACGTAGACTCACCTTCAATACTACCCCGATCAGCTTATTCTGGGCTAGCTCGAACCAGGAAGTACTAGAGTAGTCAAAATGGCATTGAATTGGGGCAGTGGCTGGCGCTCTCATGGAGTTCTTGTCATGCAGCTTGGACTTTCTAGCCCAAAACTTAGTCCTGGTATTACCCTTCCCTAGCACTTTAGTGGCCATACTCACACCTCCCAAGTTTCCATAGAGGATACATACAAGGTAGCTAACAGAGGTTTTAGTAGTCCGCACCTCACCTCCTAACGCCACTTTGATTTCAGAGGACCTACACAATTTAGGTCTGAACCCAAAAATAATTGCCTCCGGTTTACCTAAGTGCAGAGATTAGCGTATTAGCTCAAAGCCATTTGCTAATGTTAGTAAGCTCTGTGCTAAGTATGCGCTCCAACATAGTTTTACTTTTGTGAGACACCAGAAGAGTAGAGTCATCCGCATAAAGGAAAAGATGGCAACACACATTTTTTATACAGTAAAAATAGAAGAGACCCAACCACGCTCCCCTGTGGAATGCCACAACTCATTGGTTTTGCCTTAGTGAACCATTAACCTCTACCACTTGCTAACCCCCTTTCCCTTTCCAGTTTGGAGATTGGGAGACAGTGGTTAACCTTCTGCAGGTCAAGCAGTACCATTCCACAGATATTTCCCTTATCAATCGTTTTCCTGATTGAAGTCAGTCACGTAAAGTGCAGCTGGCTAGTTTAGTTACTCAAACACTTGGCTCAAACAGAGGGAGTTACCTCAAAATGTAATTAAATTACTAGTTAAACTACATGTAGTTCACTACTCTCCAACACTGAATACAGAATGATGTGTAAATTGTGGTACTTCAGTAAAAACATCAGACGGTGGTCACAATTACTGTCTTGACCTGTCCTACCAAAGACCACCTGTTACACTACTTTGAATAATTTTTCCAACCTCCATACTGTCCCAGTCTGACACAATGAGTGGTGAAGGGATGGGAGGAGAGCAATGTTTAGAGAGCTTGCTTTAATAGCCCATGACCCAGTTTATTGTTTTGATGTAACATGATACTAAAAAGGTGTGGTTCTATGAAGCATCTGTTACCAGTCCACAAGTGTTCCTGTTATTTTCTTCACACTTACACACTCCACACACTGTTGCATCATTGATTAACCATATATTCCAAAGACTGGTCACATAATTTTCAGTCTTTCCATCCACCTGCCTTTACGTAGTCCAACGTGTTAACGGCTAAAGTGAAACACGAACACTGTGTAATGTTTTAGGCCTGAGTCTGTTCCCACCCCTACCCACTTGTTGCTCTCTGGCTGCAGAGCATTTGGACTGGTATTTCCTCTACTCTGCCTTGAGACCTACTGATAGCTTCTCTCCTCCAGATGGGGAGTTCTGTTCTCCCACACCCAGGACTTTACTCCAGTGTGTACCACAGAACTGGCCTGTGCTGCCAAGATCAACTTTGAGTTTAAGAAACACAACTTCAAGAAGATCGCTCTGTCCATAGACAGCGTGGCTGACCATCTTGCCTGGAGCAAGGTTTGCCTCAACCTGTCTCTCTGCATCCATTGCCTAAGTGGTTCAAATGTAGAGCACATTGCCTAACTACAATATGGGAAGCCACTCTCTCACAGATTTACTACCATATTGTAACACTGTCAGCCATGTCTAAATGAAAATTACATGCACAAACCCTGTGTAATCCCCCAAGACTGGTTTAGTCTGCACAGCTGTTACTCTGGCTCAACTGCATTCACAGATGGCCATTTCTTTACAAAAATATATTGTGTAGAACATGTTTGTCTGTCATGTAGAACAGTTAGTTCTATTCATTACATTTCTATCTGCAAGTTCCTAAACATTTGACCTCCTCCCGCCAAAGCCTCTCTCAGGTCCAACAGGGAAAGAGTTCCTCTGGCCTGCCAAGTTATCAAATCTTACACTGGGGTATTGGTGATGGGCCATATGGATAGGTTGCTAGGTTACAGCAACACTGCCCCTGTCTTCCAAAGTTCGCAACAACAAGTTTTTGGGAAGAAAAGTTAACTACGTAGTGAAAATCTGTCCTGTGAAAACCACTTGCCCCAACCCCCTCTACCAACACATACATTTCTGTAACCGTGTGACTAATGGCAGCCTTCCTTCCCACAATGAGGAACAGTATTAATTTCATCTGAAGTCCAGCCATTCTACTGCTATTTATACTGCTGTTGTGAACACAGGAACGTTCTCCACAATTTTAACACTTGAAAAATAAAAACATGCACTCTGGCCACAACCTGCTCTAACCCAGTCACCCTAATGTTGATGTGTCTGAAAGAGCAGAGTGTCAGGTTCTATAGTTTACATTTCAGACTAGTTCTGTAGATTATACTACAGATACAGTCAGTTTCTGTTTGTAGTTCACACCATGATTACATGAGTGAGTTACTGAGCAAAGAAAGGACACTTTTACCCTACTAGCAGTGGTGTAGTCTGTAAAGATTAAAATGATCAAAATCGGTGCCACTAAAGGTGATACGGTCCCCTACCCTTCCCCCTCATTGCTGACCCCTGAATTCTAACCTCTCTCTGTCTGTAGGATGTGATGCCGTTTAACAGTGAGAGTGGGTGCTCTCTCCTGCCCTTCCCCATCATCGCTGATGATGAGGGAGCTCTGTTCAGCTGGGCATGCTGGACCCTGATGAGATTGACAAGGATGGCATGCCCCTCACCACACTCTGTGTAAGTGAGGTCACACACACACACCCATGAGACGTAAAGGGCAACATATTTTTGCTGAAAGAAATTAAGGTCCAATTGGTGTTTGTGACACTTCCCCTTTGGTCCCTCCCCCAGGTGTTTGTGGTTGGTCCAGATAAGAAGATGAAGCTGTCCATCATGTACCCGGCCACCACTGGTAGGAACTTTGACGAACTGCTTCGTGTCATCGACTCTCTGCAGCTCACTGCTCTCGAGAAGTTGGCCACACCTGTTGACTGGAAGGTACACAGGTTGACTGGAAGATAAACACTCAATCTCATTTCGATATTGGTCAACTTGAAAAGGTATGACACATTTTTTTAAAGTGAACTTTATAGGTGCCATCTTGGGTTTTTACTTCATATTTCTCCTTCTGTTGCGCTCTGCCTGGTCAGAAGTGTATGGTTATTCCCGCTCTTTCTGGTGCCGAAGCCGCTGAACTGCAATAATCAAATGATCTCACTATTATGGTTTTAAGGAGGTAGCATTGAATTGGGTACAGTCATATCTAACTGACAGGAAACATTCCACCTATAAATGGTTCATTTTCTTCCCCTAATGTGTTAAACTGT
Organism: Oncorhynchus gorbuscha; assembly: GCF_021184085.1. Lineage (NCBI taxonomy): Eukaryota > Metazoa > Chordata > Actinopteri > Salmoniformes > Salmonidae > Oncorhynchus > Oncorhynchus gorbuscha. The sequence goes on from NC_060187.1 coordinate 29,205,237, forward strand.
GGAATACCGCAGGGCAGCTGCCTTGGGCCACTTCTTTATTTAATATATACCAACGACCTTCCCTATGCCTTGGTTGAAACTCAATTTACTATATTTGCAGATGATACTACAATTTATGCAGCAAGACAATCGGTTCAACAGGTACAGCAGGCTTTACAAGGAGATTTGGAAAATATCAGGAAGTGGGTTTGCCAAAACAAACTTGTTTTAAACACCAAGAAAACCAAAAGTTATGTTGGTCTGTTCAACTAGGAAAAGGCCAAAAGGCATGGGATACAATTAAGTATGGGAGGAGTACAAATTGAAGAAGTGGCAGAAACCAAACGATTGGGAGTGCAGCTAGACAACTGCTTATCATGGTTGTCTCAAATAACTAATCTATGTAAAAAAAAAAAAAACATTAAAACAGCATGCATAATCAGAAGGATAGCTAAATATTTACCAGGAAAAATTATTCAGCAAATAACACAAGCATTAATTGAGAGTCAGGTGAACTACTGTTCGGTGGTCTGGGGAAATGCATCATCTAGTGAAGTTAGGAGACTGCAGAATGCACAGAATAAAGCAGCAAGGATTGTTTTAAGGGGGAGATGTGGCTCTTCTGTTGCAGTCATGCGCAGTGGTCTTGGTTGGTCATCAATCGACAAGGTAATTGAAAAACATGCTTATTTTATTTTATAATATACATAATTTAAAACGGCCAAGTTCTATTCACAACGGTATTCAGTTGGTAAGAGACAGACATTCCGTAAATACTAGGAATAGATTGTCCACCATCTATGCGTTATCCAGACAGGAAATAGGCAAAAGAACATTTCGATTTAGAGCAATACAGAAATGGAATAAATTAACTGAGCAAACTAGAAACTTTTCAATATATACATTTAAACATTATTTTAAAACATTTTAAATATAGTTTATAGAAATGTTGTGGGATTATAGTAGATTGAGCATTTATTGGGTCATTATGCTAGTATTATGTATGTTTGTAATAGTGTGTTATATGGGAAAGTGTGTTTGTATTATAAATTGTATTTTAATGTTTAAGGACTCTTGGAAGATTAGTCCAAATGGGGACTAAAAGAGATCCAAATCAAATCACTAATACTTACATCTCGACTAAGCATCCATTCATTCATTCTTCTGTGGAGCAGGGCTTTAATGTCCGTATTGTTTGTACAGTGCCTTACTACCCCAATAAACACACGTTTGTAATGACCACTGTGGGGTGTGTGTTTTTGGTGGTGAAGTTGGAAAGCCATTTTGAACTTGGTACAATACAGGTCTGCTTCAATACTTAGTTAAATAACTTAAAGAGAAGCCATGAGCTTACCACAAAGGAAATCAAGCTCATGAATTGATGTAATGTATCCAAGTGAGCAGACACGTAAGGCAATTGATTCATGAATGGTTCACTCCTGATACTCTCAATTGCCCCTTCATGCCTGCTCCCATAACCCATAATTCAGTATTTCTTTGTGCTTATCATGTATACAGATACACCAGAGAAGCCACATCCCTGCTTGGTAGATGAGTGACAACCCTGATTAGAAGCACCTGGTGCTCACCTGTGTTCACTACAAATGCTGTTTTGAATTAAAAAGATATCTACCAACACACTGAAAAAGGCTGCAAAGCTGAAATGTCTGTGTACACTATCTGTGATGCAGTGAAAACACTAAAAATAAATACAATTGAAGTAAGCTTTATGCAACATATGATTGCGGAAAGATCCCACCTTCTTGTTTGTCTGCTTCAATACTTGAGGAAGGCATCCTTCTTTCCGGTAACTGAATAGTAACTTTGCTTTCACTTGATCACTTATTTAATCTCCTACAGACCATTGATGACCTCAAGGAAGGATCCATTTGACCAGTATACAAACAGGCCCAGTCATTTCCTCTGAATTACCTCCTGTAATGATTGTGTTATCAGATGGAGTACCGAGGCCTTAGAAAATAACAAACCGTTATTTAAGTGTTTTGATAGAGGCTAGGTAAGATTGAACACACCGTCCACCCACAGGCCAAAGCCCTGTTGTAGTGTATAGTCTGTGGGCTATTATTCCTGTAGGGCACTGGTGCCTAAATGATGGGTTGGGTCCCTGTAGAGGTGGACAACTCCAGTCCTTGAGGGCCTGATTGGTGTCACACTTTTCTCCATCCCTAGCAAACACAGCTGATTAATCAAATTGCATTCTAAACTGATTAAGTGATTATTGGAGTCAGGTGTGTTAGCTGGGGTTGGGGCTAAACTGTGACACCAATCAGGCCCTTGAGGATTGGAAATGCCCACCCCTACTAGTGGGTTCTCCTGGGTCACAGCGCAATACTGAGTTATGCATGGAAACATGAATTTGGTTAGGTACTTGAGTCACGATAAAGACCAGAAGCTTTAGTTGGGTCCAAGCACCCTAAAAGATAGGAAACCACTGATCTAGAGCTGTTGCTGACACACTGCTGAAACCCTCCAATGCTTTACTGTTTTACCAGCAGATGGCAGTACATCCACTAATGTAAAGGAGGACTTCAGAGCCATAGATGGCTACAGTAAACTTGAGTTTGGCTCTGTTTTTAATCTGAGATGTAACCGTTTAGAACTCACTGACTGGTAATACTTTGTTTTCTGGAACCAGATGGAGAATAGAGAATAGGGAATAACCATTTGAAATTGAGTTATTATATACTGTATATAAGTCCAGGTAAATACTGACTGGGAAAGTAGCTTTCAGTGTGGCATGAGAGGAACTCTAGTTAATAATTGACATGTGAACCTGATCAAGTGTTCTAACTACGATGGTGTGTGTGTTACCTAACAAAGGTAATCAACCCACAGAGCATAGTACTGTAAAGGACCCAGAGGCCTGAACACACGCACACGCACCCATAGAGGACACTCGCTGCCAAGGATTATTTTTCCTGCTGAACTCCAAGGACAAAGAGGAGGGGGTTAGAATGTCTTTTTAGACTTAGGCCATGCCCCCTGACCCATCCTGTTGCCAGGACACTGCGAATCAGAGAGCATGGCATCTTTTCACAGTTCTACTCCACTCATCTCCACTGCCATTCCCACAAAGTAATTTTTTACTTGCTCCTGGTAACTACATGCTCTGATGTAGTGCACACTGTCAGGATAGTCCCAAGTACCGGTGAGCGCATGGAATCTCCTGTCTTTGTATTACCAAAGTCTTCTAGATCCTGACTGTTCTGAGAAGGGGTGTGTATGGACAGTAAGCCTTTCCTTACATGGTGTATCCTCTAGATAGCAATGGTACAACAGTTGACTCACTGGGGCAACAGTACATGCATACTAATAATTTGATGTTAAACTGATTATGGCATTAGTCATGTAAAAACCTTACTGTGCTTATCTCAGTCGGCATGAAGTCATAATCATTGCATTTTATTTATTTATTTAATTTAACGAATCAAATTCTTGTTTACAATGATGTCCTACCAAAAGACAAAAGGCCTCCTGCAGGGACGATGTGCTGTGATTAAAAATAAAAATATAGGACGAAACACACCTCATGACAAGAGAGACACCACAACACTACATAAAGAGAGACAACAACATAGCATGGCAGCAACACATGACAACACAGCATAGTAGCAACACGACATGACAACAACATGGTTGCAGCACAAAACATGGAACAAACATTATTGGGCACAGACAACAGCACAAGGGCATGAATGAAGAGACAACAATACATCACACGAAGCAGCCACAACGGTCAGTAAGAGTGTCCATGATTGAGTCTTTGACTGAAGAGATGGAGATAAAACTGTCCAGTTTGAGGGTTTTTTGCAGCTCGTTCGAGTCGCTAGCTCCAGCGAACAGAAAAGAGGAGTGCCCCAGGGATGTGTGTGATTTGTGGACCTTTAACAGAATGTGACTGGCAGAACGGGTGTTGTATGTGGATGAGGGCTGCAGTAGGTATCTCAGATAGGTCTAGGATCGAGCCTTGGGTATTCCCTTGGTGACAGGCAGTGGCTGAGACAACAAATCAAATCAAATTTTATTTGTCACATACACATGGTTAGCAGATGTTAATGCGAGTGTAGCGAAATGCTTGTGCTTCTAGTTCCGACAATGCAGTGATAACCAACAAGTAATCTAACTAACAATTCCAAAACTACTGTCTTATACACAGTGTAAGGGGATAAAGAATATGTACAAAAGGATATATGAATGAGTGATGGTACAGAGCAGCATACAGTAGATGGTATCGAGTACAGTATATACATATGAGATGAGTATGTAGACAAAGTAAACAAAGTGGCATAGTTAAAGTGGCTAGTGATACATTTATTACATAAGGATGCAGTCGATGATGTAGAGTACAGTATATACGTATGCATATGAGATGAATAATGTAGGATAAGTAACATTATATACGGTAGCATTGTTTAAAGTGGCTAGTGATATATTTACATCATTTCCCATCAATTCCCATTATTAAAGTGGCTGGAGTTGGGTCAGTGTCAATGACAGTGTGTTGGCAGCAGCCACTCAATGTTAGTGGTGGCTGTTTAACAGTCTGATGGCCTTGAGATAGAAGCTGTTTTTCAGCTGTTTTTCAGTCTCTCGGTCCCAGCTTTGATGCACCTGTACTGACCTCGTCTTCTGGATGATAGCGGGGTGAACAGGCAGTGGTTCGGGTGGTTGATGTCCTTGATGATCTTTATGGCCTTCCTGTAACATCGGGTGGTGTAGGTGTCCTGGAGGGCAGGTAGTTTGCCCCCGGTGATGCGTTGTGCAGACCTCACTACCCTCTGGAGAGCCTTACGGTTGAGGGCGGAGCAGTTGCCATACCAGGCGGTGATACAGCCCGTCAGGATGCTCTCGATTGTGCATCTGTAGAAGTTTGTGAGTGCTTTTGGTGACAAGCCGAATTTCTTCAGCCTCCTGAGGTTGAAGAGGCGCTTCTGCGCCTTCTTCACGACGCTGTCAGTGTGAGTGGACCAATTCAGTTTGTCTGTGATGTGTATGCCGAGGAACTTAAAACTTGCTACCCTCTCCACTACTGTTCCATCGATGTGGATAGGGGGGTGTTCCCTCTGCTGTTTCCTGAAGTCCACAATCATCTCCTTAGTTTTTTGACGTTGAGTGTGAGGTTATTTTCCTGACACCACACTCCGAGGGCCCTCACCTCCTCCCTGTAGGCCGTCTCGTCGTTGTTGGTAATCAAGCCTACCACTGTTGTGTCGTCCGCAAACTTGATGATTGAGTTGGAGGCGTGCGTGGCCACGCAGTCGTGGGTGAACAGGGAGTACAGGAGAGGGCTCAGAACGCACCCTTGTGGGGCCCCCGTGTTGAGGATCAGCGGGGAGGAGATGTTGTTGCCTACCCTCACCACCTGGGGGCGGCCCGTCAGGAAGTCCAGTACCCAGTTGCACAGGGCGGGGTCGAGACCCAGGGTCTCGAGCTTGATGACGAGCTTGGAGGGTACTATGGTGTTGAATGCCGAGCTGTAGTCGATGAACAGCATTCTCACATAGGTATTCCTATGGGTTAGGGCAGTGTGCAGTGTGGTTGAGATTGCATCGTCTGTGGACCTATTTGGGCGGTAAGCAAATTGGAGTGGGTCTAGGGTGTCAGGTAGGGTGGAGGTGATATGGTCCTTGACTAGTCTCTCAAAGCACTTCATGATGACGGAAGTGAGTGCTACGGGGCGGTAGTCGTTTAGCTCAGTTACCTTAGCTTTCTTGGGAACAGGAACAATGGTGGCCCTCTTGAAGTATGTAGGAACAGCAGACTGGTATAGGGATTGATTGAATATGTCCGTAAACACACCGGCCAGCTGGTCTGCGCATGCTCTGAGGGCGCGGCTGGGGATGCCGTCTGGGCCTGCAGCCTTGCGAGGGTTAACACGTTTAAATGTCTTACTCACCTCGGCTGCAGTGAAGGAGAGACCGCATGTTTTCGTTGCAGGCCGTGTCAGTGGCACTGTATTGTCCTCAAAGCGGGCAAAAAAGTTATTTAGTCTGCCTGGGAGCAAGACATCCTGGTCCGTGACTGGGCTGGGTTTCTTCTTGTAGTCCGTGATTGACTGTAGACCCTGCCACATGCCTCTTGTGTCTGAGCCATTGAATTGAGATTCCACTTTGTCTCTGTACTGACGCTTAGCCTTGCGGAGGGAATAGCTGCACTGTTTGTATTCGGTCATGTTGCCAGACACCTTGCCCTGATTAAAAGCAGTGGTTCGCGCTTTCAGTTTCACGCGAATGCTGCCATCAATCCACGGTTTCTGGTTAGGGAATGTTTTTATCATTGCTATGGGAACGACATCTTCGACGCACGTTCTAATGAACTCGCACACCGAATCAACGTATTCGTCAATATTTTTATCTGACGCAATACGAAACATGTCCCAGTCCACGTTATGGAAGCAGTCTTGGAGTGTGGAGTCAGCTTGGTCTGATCAGCGTTGGACAGACCTCAGCGTGGGAGCCTCTTGTTTTAGTTTCTGCCTGTAGGCAGGGATCAGCAAAATGGAGTCGTGGTCAGCTTTTCCGAAAGGGGGGCGGGGCAGGGCCTTATATGCGTCGCGGAAGTTAGAGTAACAATGATCCAAGGTTTTACCACCCCTGGTTGCGCAATCGATATGCTGATAAAATTTAGGGAGTCTTGTTTTCAGATTAGCTTTGTATGCTATAAATGTATGAGACCAAGTAAAGAAATAGTGGGCCTATACTAGTTAATTAAAGTGTTTCTGAGTAAGCTCACGTAATTAGCTTCACAAGTTCTGACTTTATAGACTGCACTCTTTGAGAGAGGTAGTTAGAAAACCAGCCCAAAGACCCCTCAGAGACACCAATACTCCTTAGCTGGGCCACAAGATTGGAATGGTCTACCGTATCAAAAGCTTTGGCCAAGTCAATAAAAATATCAGCACAACATTGCTTAGAATCAAGAGCAAAGATGACATCATTTAAGACCTTTACGGTTGCAGTGACACATCTCTAACCTGAGCGGAAAGCAGATTTCATACCAGAGAGAATACTATAGACATCAACAAAGCCACTCAGTTTATATTGAACGTTTTTCCAACACTTTTGATAAACAGGGCAAAATAGAAATAGTCCTATAAAAGTTAGGATCAGCTTCGTCTCCCCCTTTAAATAAAGGATGAACCATGGCTGCCTTTCAAGCAATGGGAACCTCCCCAGAGAGGAGAGACAGGTTACAAAGGTCAGTGATAGGCTTGGCGATTATAGGGGTAGCAAACATAAAGAAGAAGGGCTCTAAACCATCTGACCTAGATGTTTTTGGCGGGGTCAAGTCTCAGTGACTGCCTGCAGGGAGAAACTTTGTAGTGGGGCAGGGGAAAAAGAGGGAGGAGCATCGTGGCTAGTCACATTAGAAGGGGTGGGAGATGAGGAAATGTTGGACGGGCAATGAGACATTGCTGAGTCAAATAGGAATTCTGACTTAATGAAGTGGTGATTAAACAGATCAGCCATGTGCCCCTTGTCAGTAACAACAACATCATCAACATTAAGGGACATGGGCAGTTGTGAGGAGGAGGGTTTATTCTCCAGGTCTTTAATCGTTTTCCAGAACTTCTTGGTGTTAGGCCCACAGAGAGAGAACTGCTCCTTAGACTAACTAACTTTGGCCTCCCGGATAGCCTGAGTGCACTTATTTCTCATTTGCCTGAACGAGAGCCAGTCAGCCTGAGCATGCGTGTGCTGAGCCTTTTGCCTAATGGAATACTTGAGGTGGAGTAACTCTGCCAGATCACGGTCGAACCAGGGGCTGAACCTGTTTTTAATTCTCATTTTCTATATGGTTGGCATTGAACAATACCACTGAAAATATTAAAAAGAAGGTCTAAGCATCTTCGACAAAGGGGATCAAGCAGATTCTATTCCAATTTACAGAGAACAGGTCATGGAGGAAGGCTTGCTTATTAATGTTTTTTAGCAAGTGTCTATGACAAATCAGCACAGGTCATTTCACTGAGCAGCAATTATGAACACAGGCTGTAAAACAGTGATCACTAAGGTCATTACTGAAAACACCAGACTGATACCTATCAGGATTATTTGTGAACATCAACGAGAGTAGCCTTTTGTGGGTGTTTGGAGTAATACCAAATGGGATTGGTAATAATCTGAGAAAGATTTATGGAGTCCCATTACTTTAGGACTCAGTCAGGTGGTTTAAGCATGTACCAGTTTAGGTAACCGAGCAGGACAAATTCAGACCTAGTGTAAGGGGCCAGGAGAGAGTTTAGGTAGAGTACAGGCCGGTACTGATGGTGGACGATAACACCCTGCAACAGTCAACAAAGAGCTATTTGAAAGTTTAATGCTTAAAACCAGCAAATCAATTTGTTTGGGGACAGACTTGGTGGAGACAACCGAGCACTGAAGGTGTTCCTTGGTAAAGATTGCCACTCCACCACTTTAGGATTATCTGTCTTGCCGAAAAGGTTATAACCAGAAAGGTTAACATCACTGTTCAAAACACTCTTTGTACATGCACATTTCCAGATATCATCAGCAGTAATACAATCAGGGCACGGCAGAGGACAGGGAGAGCTCTGCAGTGTTGATTGTTTATGACATTTGAATGCGCATCAGATGGCAACAAGATCATATTATACAGCAACTTCATCAGGTTACATGAATACAAAGCCAGAGAGAGGTGGTTAGACTAGGATGGGAGACCAAGAGTCTAAATAACCGATAGAGAGTCAGAGTCCAGAATGTGGGAACAAACATAGTCTGTCCCGCGGTTGGGAAAACAAGCAAGTTCATCGTCAACAAAGGCGTCATGAGGCAAATAGCATAAAGCAGAAGAAAATAAAATAAAATATTGCCATTGTTATTGCCCTACCTCCCTTATCTTACCTCATTTGCACACAATGTATATAGACATTTTTCTACTGTATTATTGATTGTATATTTGTTTATTCCATGTGTAACTCTGTGTTGTTGTATGTGTCGAACTGCTTTGCTTTATCTTGACCAGGTCACAGTTGTGAATGAGAACTTGTTCTCAACTAGCCTACCTGGTTAAATAAAGGTTAAATAAAACATTTATAAATAAATAAAAAGTGTAAGTTCAAAGAGTCACTCGCCCCAACAAGATAACTTGAGTGAGTAACTCTCTATGAGTCAAGTAGGCTATAAATGTATGAGACCAAGTAAAGAAATAGTGGGCCTATACTAGTTAATTAAAGTGTTTCTGAGTAAGCTCACATAATTAGCTTCACAAGTTAATTAGCCTACCTAACATTCAGATGAGTCCAATGTCTGCGGTGTGTGTTTAAGTGTGTGTGTGCTGGAGGCAAGTGAAAGCTCAGAAGAGAAGGGGAACTTGTACCAGACAGGGAGAGACAGGCCAGGGCAGACAGTCAACAGATTGCCAGGTGGAATCCAAGCAGCAGTGCTGCAGGCAACTGGAGTAGGTGTCACACCCGCTTGGGAGAAGCTTTTTTCAGGAGGCAGATTCCTTGTAGAAAATCCCAGCTAGCTAGCTAACATAGTTAGCAAGTCTTTGTCCACCATTTCTTTTCCATGTGCAAAAGGAGGTTGTTAGCTAGCTATTCTTTTCAGTTTTGGCAAATGGTCCTTTACGACATCCAAACAAAGTTGTCCTGTGGCTGTTGTATTTTGGAGATTGTGAGCAGGATATCTTCTGATTTGATCCAAGCAACAATATTGTTTCTTATTGAGGTAATTTACAATGGAAGTGCATATCAGTTCAAAATATAGATTAATCCAAGGGGTACTGTATTGTAATTACCTCTGCACAGAGGGAGGGGGCTTCAATGGCCTCTGCATTTGGGTGAAGGAGGCTGTGAAACCCCCTTGCAATTGTTGGGCTCAAGGGCTTTGACACCTCTCACTTCACACCTCAGTGCTAATTGAAGTTACAGCCGGATTTGTTTTGCCCTAGCAAGCTTGGTAGCCTGCAATTAGTATTCAGTCCTTATAAAGTAAAATATGTCAGTGTAATTTATTTTTATTATTGGCTTTATAAGTAGCTTCAGACTAAACATTACACACTCAGTTCCAGGTTGTATGGTGTTTTCAGGTTTCTGTTCTGATAATTTTGCTGGTCATTGGTTTGCCAGAGTATTACCTGTATATTACTTGGAAATATAAATATTTGGTAGTAGGATTCCTTCCAGGGATTTTTGTCCAAATCAGGTTGTAGTGAAGGTTGTGTTGTGGAGGGTAGTATCCTGTATACAGTATGTCCTTGTAGAAAAATATTTTTGTAAAAACATGCTAAAAATGCAGGATCCCATCTGCTCATGATCTCTCTCTATTCTTGGCAGCCTTGTAAGCATACACCGCTTAAAACACCTGGTTTCTGAACAATCTTTTGAATTATTAGGACTGCTTAAAGAGATTCTATGGTCATTTTGTATACTTAGCCAGTAGTTCTGAAAGTAGCTCTCCCTGGCCAAAAATGATCCATCATTGCTATCTCTCTCTGCTCATAGATTATGCATGAACTACACATAATTGACACATCCAGCCCAAAGAGGGATGTTTAAAAAACATTTAGTAGTTGTCAAAGTCCTGGAGCATATCTTTAATTGGAGATCCAGCAGTGTATTTGATCTGTGCATGTGCCAGCACCAGCAGTGCAAGCCTCCATCTTAAACCAATGTATGCTTACTCTGGCAATGCGGTCTGGAGGCTCCATATGGAGAGTGTGATGCAATTTCGGAGCTTCCGTCCGCTTGCAGAGGCAAAATAGAGCTCCTTACCGCATCCCTGTGCACCTCCCACATTTTTTACAATGTGGAGGGCTCCGTATTGCCATGTATAGCTCCGCATTGACATTATTGGTTGACGGTAGGTAGGGGCGGGAGGTCCTGTATAAACACAAACTCACTTCCTTGACAACTTCCTTCACAGAAGGAAGCATGGGAGGTCAGAAATAGCCAAACTTGTAAATTGGGCTAAGGAACCGAAGTGGGGTTTTGGAGAAACGCCATCACACATCTGCAAGCAATGCAGCGGATGAAGGCGTGGCAAGAGCGTGGGGAACAGATAGATGTGGTTATGGACAGCGAGGAAGAAGGAGAGGAGCCGAGTGTAGTGGGAAGATGTGTGTTGAGGAAGAATGGCGTCACACATGATAAAGAAGAATCTGAATCAGTGACGGTAACTTGTAGTGGACTTGTGACATTTGTTTGTGTTCTTTCCAACCCCAGGGAGCAGGCGCTTTGTGTCACGCAACTTGGGTCAAGATCTGTTTCTTGCTTTGCTCTTAGGAACAGGGCACCATTGAAAGGAGTGATTTCTGTGGTAGCGTTAAGTGTGGAGGAGTAATTGATGTTGAAAATTCCTGGTGTTTGTGACACCCCCCCTTTGGTGCGTTGCAGACCCGGCTTGGAGTGTGGTGAAACAGACTGTCAGTACTTTTGAGTTTTGAGTCAGTCTCTACCAGACAAAGTCAGGTTAAGATGTATCAGTTATCCTGTTAGTGTTACGGGGTTCTTCCGTTGAAGGAGAGGCGGACCAATACGCAGCGTGGTTGAAGTTCATGGTTTTTTAATAAGAAAAACTATACATGAACAAACTACAAAACAATAAATGTGAAAACCCGAAACCAGTCCCGTGTGGTACAAACACTGACACAGGAGACAATCACCCACAAACCCCAACACCAAACAGGCTAACTAAATATGGTTCCCAATCAGAGACAATGACTAACACCTGCCTCTGAGTGAGAACCATATCAGGCCAAACACAGAAACAGACAAACTAGACAAACAACATAGAATGCCCACTCAGATCACACCCTGACCAAACAAAACATAGAAACATACAAAGCAAACTATGGTCAGGGTGTGACAGTTAGAACTTTTGTTCAGAATCCACTGTGCCATTTCAGGTGCAATGTTTATGGTAATGTGCAGTAGAATGTAGGAGGGAGATTCCAAGATGTGGGAAGTGTGCAGGAGGGCATGGGACAGAGAATTGTGTAGTTTTGGTGGGTAAAGTTGCGTGTGTCAACTGTCTGGTTGCTGGGGATCGTAAGTGTCCGGTGAGAGAGAGGCAGGTTGAAGTGGCCAGGGTAGTGCAAAGGGTATTGTATGCTGAGGCAGTGAAGAAAGTAGCAGAGGATGGGTCAAAGGTGAGGGATCCTGAGAGGTTCCCAGTGAGAAGTAGATTTGTGCCAGCACGCAGGAATAGGTCAAAGAGAGATTTATAAAATAGTGGTATATACACTACAGTTCAAAGGTTTGGGGTCACTTAGAAATGTCCTTGTTTTTGAAAGAAAAGCAAAGAAAATTGTCCATTAAACTAACATCAAATTGATCAGAAATACAGTGTTGCCTCCCGGGTGGCGCAGTGGTTAAGGGCGCTGTACTGCAGCCCCCAGGTTCTGTCGTAACCGGCCGCGACCGGGAGGTCCGTGGGGCGACGCACAATTGGCATAGCGTCGTCCGGGTTAGGGAGGGTTTGGCCGGTAGGGATATCCTTGTCTCATCGCGCACCAGAGACTCCTGTGGCTGGCCGGGTGCAGTGTACACTAACCAAGGTTGCACGGTGTTTCCTCCTCCGACACATTGGTGTGGCTGGCTTCCGGGTTGGATGCGCGCTGTGTTAAGAAGCAGTGCGGCATGGTTGGGTTGTGTATCGGAGGACGCATGACTTTCAACCTGTCTCACCCGAGCCCGTACTGGAGTTGTAGTGATGAGACAAGATAGTAGCTACTAATACTTGGATACCACGGAATTGGGGAGAAACAGGGGGTAAAATTAAATAAAAGAAAATAAAAATAAATACAGCGGCTATTATAGCTGGAAACGGAAGATTTTTAATGGAATATCTAAATATGTTCCAATGGCACGTTGTGTTAGCTAATTCAAGTTTATCATTTTAAAAGGCTAATTGATCATTAGAAAACCCTTTTACAATTATGTTAGCACAGCTGAAAACTGTAGTGCTGTTAAAAGAGGCAAAAAAACGGTCATTCTTTAGACTAGTTGAGTATCTGGAGCATCAGCTGTTCTTTCAAAAACAAGGACATTTCTAAGTGACCCCAAACGGTGGTGTAAGTGTAGGGTTAGCTGGTGGTGCAATTTAAAAAAATATTTTTTGGAGGAACAGGAATAATGAAGATAATTTAATGTAGGTAGTCCGAGACTGGCCTCACACTTCAGTACATTAGGTGGCTGTGTATGCACTTTAAAGTTGGATGCGATCTGGCAACTCAATCCCAAAGACGAAGAACTTCCTTCACAACAGCTCTGCTCCGCAAAACGCAAGTATGAATGCGCTGACTTCTGCTGAGACCCCATCACAGTAAATGTTGTACTGCCAATGCAGATGCCGGATTGACCATGCAGAGCCATTCACAAGTTCAGAAAAAAATGAAGTATGCATGTTAGCCCTCTATTGCACATTATTGCCCTCAGGCAGCAACAGAAAATATTTTTGCCCCTCACACCCGCCTATATATATTGTCAATTACCACTATGACAACATGTGATGACATGTCCATAAACAATCTAATGAGGTGCAGAAGTTAGTATGATGTATCAATTAGGGAAGGGTCCTTCTTTCAGGAAGCAGAGTGACATGAGTGAATGGTGTGAGAAAAGATTTGCATTGAATTATTTTGCATGTTTAAATAGATAACTTCACAATAAAAATATGCTATTGTGTCGGAACCTCCAAAATAATTATATTTGATAGGTTTTGAACATATTTCTAGTTTTTATTAGAAAAACATGTATTTTATTTTTGTTGCCCCAGGGTACATTGCAGTTAAAGGCGGATTCAGATTTAGGAATTCTCACCTTTTCTAGCATGCCTTTTCTACGCACTTCTCAGTACTCAGACTTACCTTATTCAGCCATGTAACACGCTCTGTAGGTATGCCTACCTTGTGCACTCTGAATACATTTAATTCAACCGCTGAATACCCTCCCACTTGCTGGCCAACAGATTTTCTTATGGAGTTTTCATTCAATAGGGTTTTCAGTAAATGTATCTTAAGCCATCCCCTTAAATACAGTGTACCTTTTAATTAGAAGTTTGTCTACAGACTCTAGAATATATTGAGAAAATGGGTTCATAATATTGGGGGATCAATGAAAGAAAGCCATCTAAATATATGCATATTTGTCTCCATTTAGCACCAATTGGTAGATTTAAAAAAATACTCTAACCATGTAGTTTATTTAATTTTAGGAAAGTATTTATGAATCATAAATAAAATAGCTTTCAGAGTCCTTACGCACAAAAAGAAAGAAAACGGTGTTTGATTCATTCTGAAAATTGCCACATTCAGTTCTTCAACCCATGGTAATGTTGCAAGATAAGTGTACATATAATTATTATAGGGAGAATATTGTGCAATAGTAGGCAATACCCTAGTCTATTGCCTGCACTAACAATGGAACTGTGGGATGTGTCGGGTTGAAACATTTAGGGTTTGGTCTGCGCTTTGCATGTTTTAAAAAATACATATATTATCTACTGTTACTAATGATCCTCAGCAACAAACATACGGCAGTGACTGTGTTTACAGAAGAAGCAAACAAACGTAAATGAAACAATGTAATTAAATGGAGTGATAATGTATGCTATACCAACTGAAAGGAACTAACAGTAAATTGGCAGTTGAATGTGTGGTTATTAGGCCTACTGACTGTCGATAATGATTGGGGCTCATTTTTAACATGATAGAAATAGGAAATAGAGAAAGTCGGGTGTTATATGAATTTCGTTCTTATGTGTTCATTAACTAAACATTGAAAACCGTCTCATTCGACATTGGCTCCTCATTATTAGAAGACACAGAGCCTTCTCCTAGGCCTAGAAGTCTGTATTCTTCATCCCACTGGTCAGAGCTCGAAATCAGTCCGTATCTCACCATCTATTCCGTCATCGATTTCTCCAGTCCTAGGAATGAGAACCTTTCTCACAACATCCGCACAAAACTAACACAGTCGCACAGGTGAAGGTTGCCCAAAACACAGTGATCATGACGTTTATTAATATCCCAAACACACTATAAAACCAATTTGTTAGAGCATTATCTACCCCAGAGTTCTCTGCCAGGGCCTTGGTCACTGATCTGTTTGGAGCTGTGTCATTCTGGGATGAAACCTCATACACCCCCACCCTTTTCAGCCAGTAACAAATCCAAGGCTATTCTATCCTGACATCCCATCAACCTAGTTGCAGCCGTTATCACCATAAGATGCTTGATTCCAATCCAGAACTCAACAGGTAACCCCCTTTGAACTCCAATGCTATCAATGTAAACTCTATTGTCAAAAGATCCTGATGGTGCACTCCTTCTCTCTCTTCTACCTGGCTCTGGGTAAGGGTGAAGAGCATGCCTAGCTGCACTAGTGCACAACTAATGGTAGGCCGGTTAGGCCACAGCTTCATACCTCCACACTCTAAGCCTTTTCATCTGCCAGTCAGGTCCCTCATTGTCTTGTCGGTTGTGACATTCTCTGTCCTATGGCATGTTCTTACTTCCCCTACATCTCATCCGTGGGTGATGTAGCGAGTCATTTGATAATAATGTCCTCCTGTAACTGTGAAAAGGGGAAATCTGGATGTAATAGGCACATGGGGATACAGATAATGCAGATCAATGCAACTGTCATTGTCTGGTTTCCCTGCCTTCATGACCAGCTTTACCATACAGGCCATTCCCCTGGGTGAATCAATTCCACCAAATGGAAAGGGAATGGTTATTAACTGAAAACCTTACTTTCACTACACTCCATCTTCTTCCATACAGGGTATGTGGATTTATGTTGCCCTCTCTCTCGGTGTGAGCTATAACCAAATCAAATCAAATCAAATGTATTTATATAGCCCTTCGTACATCAGCTGATATCTCAAAGTGCTGTACAGAAACCCAGCCTAAAACCCCAAACAGCAAGCAATGCAGGTGTAGAAGCACGGTGGCTAGGAAAAACCTAGGAAGACACCTAGAGAGGAACCAGGCTATGTGGGGTGGCCAGTCCTCTTCTGGCTGTGCCGGGTGGAGATTATAACAGAACATGGCCAAGATGTTCAAATGTTCATAAATGACCAGCATGGTCAAATAATAATAAGGCAGAACAGTTGAAACTGGAGCAGCAGCACGGCCAGGTGGACTGGGGACGGCAAGGAGTCATCATGTCAGGTAGTCCTGAGGTAGTCATAGTCCTATGTGGTGGTGACCAAGATATAATACATTTCTGGATATGGACACATCTACCTGGTTCTTGCCGGGCCGTCTGTAATGGGCAGAGCTAAACATCACATAAGTACATAGCGGCTGAGGGCTCCAAAGCCAACCGCTCAGACAAGCTCCAGCTATTTTTTCAAGATCTTTCGTATCGCCGGATTCTGACCTGGCTACAGTGAAGATGTTATCTCTTGGTCACCACCACACAGTTGCACACCCACATTATCATGGTTGCAAAACTGCAGGAATTTTCCATAAATTCCCTGGTTTTTGAGAAATCCTGATTAGAGGATTCCAGATTTTCTGCTCATTCCCTTCTGAGTCCAGGTACTTCCAACTGGGATTTTGGGAAAACCAGGGAATTTATTTACATTTACATTTACATTTAAGTCATTTAGCAGACGCTCTTATCCAGAGCGACTTACAAATTGGTGCATTCACCTTATGACATCCAGTGGAACAGTCACTTTACAATAGTGCATCTAAATCTTAAAGGGGGGTGAGAAGGATTACTTATCCTATCCTAGGTATTCCTTAAAGAGGTGGGGTTTCAGGTGTCTCCGGAAGGTGGTGATTGACTCCGCTGTCCTGGCGTCGTGAGGGAGTTTGTTCCACCATTGGGGGGCCAGAGCAGCGAACAGTTTTGACTGGGCTGAGCGGGAACTGTACTTCCTCAGTGGTAGGGAGGCGAGCAGGCCAGAGGTGGATGAACGCAGTGCCCTTGTTTGGGTGTAGGGCCTGATCAGAGCCTGGAGGTACTATTTAAAGTTCCCGGAATTTTGATACCCTACGACTACACATCATAGAATAAACACACTGTTAACTTGGTAACGATAACTTTGAGCATAAGTGGGAGGGGCCAGAGTCCATTTGGTCACGCTGATTGGCTGAAAGGAAGGGACTTTTTTTAGGCTAGCCTTTGCACCACTAGCAGGATTTTAGCCACATGCTGTCATGTGCTGTCTAGTCTTTGTTTTATAAATGTGCAATGAGCATAAAAAGACACATTTATATAAGGAATTGGCAACTTGTTCTCATTCTTAGAAATAAGCATCTTGATTTCAATATCTTAACAAAAAGGGCATTTTTTTATAGACAGACTTGAAAGAAAGATAGGTGATTATTACACAAAAGCAGGTTTAACTATTTTGATAAAACAATGAAATTATTAGTGGGTCTTATGGGTGTGGTTTCTTATATTTAGCCTCGGTATAATTTTACAAGCCCTGAATTCATTAGATTATTTGAAATGTTTTTTTATTGTCCTTTAATTGTGGAACAAAGCTTACTCTGAGAAAACATACAACACATGTAGATACAGTATATATTGTGAAACGCTCATAAGTTTGAAATAAAATCTAGATATGATTTTTAGGTCATGTCGCCCAGCACTACCTCAGGGCAACATTGTGCAGCTACTTTTCAGGGCAATATCATGCTCAAAGAAAGACGTGGAAAATGATGGCCTTGGCCAATGTTTTGCCAACATATCCACTGACATTCACAGGCAATGGACACAGGGACATTCTATCGGTGAAAGTAGCCTAAACAAGTAGTTAGGATCATACCCTCTAATAGTGAGGAGAGTGGATAGAAACTTTAGGACAGCAGTTAAATACTAGTTTATGCCCAACTTGTATTTTCATATGAAAAGAGTGTCTGTTTCTACTATATTTCACTTAATAAATGTTCTGAAAATATTACGTTTTCGTTGGTGTTTTAGTACCCTTTTCATTAAGCAACGAACATGTTCTCGGTGTGGAGGGGCAGGGGGAGAAAGTCATTTCTTTTTTATATTATTGATGCATTTTCAGAAAGCTTAAATCTAAAAAAAAATCCAGGATGGAATATTTTATTTGAATGAAAAAACAAAATGTGCAGTAGAGTATAAAAATAGTTTTCACATTTTATATGTCCGAACTCAGAATCAAATATGCTTCCCAAAAATAACATGGTCGTTGTGGTAGAACTTTTATTCTGATTTATGATTTTCTGCATTTATCAAAGTCCCATCAGGTAGCCTGACTTCAGATGTATCCATGTAAACAGGATTATTAGGGAAATAGTTTTTCTTGCAAAGCAAGTAAACGTTTAAATCAAACTATTATATTATATTACCGTAGACAACCCTAGGTGCTTAGTGAAAGGTAATCTATCAAGTTTGGAATAATCATCCCTTTACGGAGACGAATGAAGAAGAGACCATAATTTACAGTGAGAGGCACTTCGTATTGTCAATGTACAGAGCAGATACAAAACACACACACGGCAGTGGAGCTGCAATACACAGACAATACCCATATTCCCAGCCCCAACAACAACCCCACCCCAATCAACAGCAGCAGATGTGTGTGTAATATAACCCTTCTCCTGGGCATGTCACTCTGAGCAACAAACCCAGCATCAGCAGCTGCTAGTAACACACATGCACGCACGCACGCACGCACGCACGCACGCACGCACGCACGCACGCACGCACGCACATACACACACACACACACACACACACACACACACACACACACACACACACACACACACACACACACACACACACACACACACACACACACACACACACACACACACACACACACACACACACACACGCACATAATCCATATCTTAATGCTGATTATCACAACAAAGAGGGCAACTAACAAGAGTTATGGCTGGGGGAGTGAGGTGTGTGTGATGTGCGCGAGTGTGCTTTTGTGTGTGTGTTGGAGGTTGTTATTCCCATGTTGAGTTCCAGGCACTGACTTCATCACCTGGATCTGCCAGTGACCTACAGGTTAACAAGCCATAGACGGGGAGGGAAAACACACACTCACACACACACAAAAACAAACACACTGCCCTGATGCTTTCCAGACCATCTCTCCCTTTCTCCTCCATTCCCCATCCCACTCTCCCACTCTTATCTCCCCCCCTCTGCCCTCTGTGCTCTCTCACATAACAAAAATATCCAAGTTCAATCAGCTCTTTCTCACTACCACTCTTTCTTCTTTCTTTTTGATATCAGCTGGATCCAACTGAATCCAGCTTGCAGACAGACGACCACTGTAAACACACTGCAGGGCTCCCACAAGACAAATGACTGTGTCCGATGCCCATTTAGTAAGAGCTGTAAGTTAGTGCTGCTTGAACCATGTGATAAATGTCCACATAAAGGTGCTATCATCTCTGCCCCCCCTCTCTCTCCACCCCTCCTCTGTAACTGGAACACATACATCATCACTAGTGGCGTATCACCTGAGTAGTGGTGTGTGTGTGTGTGTGTGTGTGTGTGTGTGTGTGTGTGTGTGTGTGTGTGTGTGTGTGTGTGTGTGTGTGTGTGTGTGTGTGTGTGTGTGTGTGTGTGTGTGTGTGTGTGTGTGTGTGTGTGTGTGTGTGTGTGTGCACTGCTGATTGATCATAATAAAGAGGATTTTGCCATTTAAAGGAGACATCAAACACAGGCAACATGCATCAGCCAGGCCACAGAGCAGAGCACTTTAGCAGAGCACTTTTTGGAGTGAGAGAGCCACTATGTTGGCATACAGACATACACATACCTAAAATATGTATGCATTCAAATACATATTGTATAGCCAGATAAAGAGAGAGACAAGCGGACAGAGTGTGTGGTTAGGACAGGAGAGTTTTGTTGGCTTGCTTTGGTAACTGTTTGGGGTTTAGGTTACAGGCTACAGTACAAAACCATAAAGACACATTTTAGTCCGTAATGAAACCAGAATGGGTCATGTACAGAGGCTGCACACGCATGCACACACGCACACGCACACGCACACACACACACACACACACACACACACACACACACACACACACACACACACACACACACACACACACACACACACACACACACACACACACACACACACACACACACACACACACACACACACACAGCTGGAGGAGTGAGAAGCACATGTTTTGATTTAGTAGATGTTTATGTTCATGCATCGAAGTGGGAGGAGGTTGATGGGGAACCATCAATTAAAACAATGATCATAAAACACACACTGGTAAACAAACATCGCAAAGTTCACAGAAAGACAGAGACAGACATATAGATAGAGAGATTGGGAGAGAGAGAGGGGGAAAGAAAGGAATTCTATAAAAGGAAATACTTCTTTATTGAATACAGGATCAAGTCTCTGCTGTCTCAGCCAGGTCACCCATGATATAAACCAGTATTCGACGTCCACCCATGTCTGAGGATGTCGGGAGATTACGTGGAAAATGGCCACTAGGGGCAACAGTGAGCACTGTTACCTTCAAGTAGATTTCGGTTTTGCTAGGGTGTTGTGGACGGTGATGGAGAATGGGCATAAACATCTGCCTCTGATGGTAAAGATTGTATTTTTGTATCCAAGAATAGATATTTTTTGTTTTAAGCCTATCCCAAACCTTAACCCTTACCTTAACTATTTGGAGTTTGACGTTTGGAACTACTTCGAAATTTGACGTTTGAGAAACATGGATGAACGTCTAATTCTGACATGAGACTGTGAGAGCCTGCTGCCTGTCTAGTTCAAGTCCTGAGAACTCAAAACATACTAGGGGCCTTTTGGGGTCCAGGGCTAAAGGTCATAGGCCCTCACTACCAAAGGGGTGTGTGTGTGTGTGTGTGTGTGTGTGTGTGTGTGTGTGTGTGTGTGTGTGTGTGTGTGTGTGTGTGTGTGTGTGTGTGTGTGTGTGTGTGTGTGTGTGTGTGTGTGTGTGTAATAACTCAATGTGTTAATGTCCCCTGTGCCCCCCACCCCTCCCTTCCCCTCCCTCCCCAAACTTAGCCCTATTAACCCCACTTCCATTCACAATGTTTATTTAGGTAGGTTGGTTTGTAGTTAGAGGGAGGAGAGGAGAGGGCGAGGAGGGGAAGGGGGAGGTGAGGAGGCTGCCTCTACACATGTTTATTTATGTAGGGCTGGTTTGCAGTCAGAGAGGGAGTGGTTGAGGAGGTGAGGAGGGATAGGGGAGAGTAAGCTGGTGTTTAGGTAGGAGTAGTTAGTGAGTTGATGGAGAAGAGGGTGGTGAGGACAGGTGAGGAGGGGTGAGGAGTGGGTGGGGAGAGAGTGCATTGGTGTCACTGTGCTGGCTACACTAGTTACTGACATCATATCACGTTTTCTCCATCAACCCTGTGAGCCCTGTCAGAAACACACACTGTTGTAAAGAAGGCACAACAGCACCCCTTCCCCCTCAGGAGGCTGATAATATGTTGCAGATCCTCAAAGTTATACAGCTGCATGTGTGTGTGTTTCTGTTGGGGTGTCAGTGTAAGTACAGTATGTGTGTGGGTAGAATCCAGTTTGTGTACATATAGTCAGTGCAAGAGTAAAAAAAGAGTCAATGCAGGTAGTCCGGGTAGCCATTTGATTAGCTAAAGCAACTGCAAGGCACCCGACCACAAGGTGCTACAGAGGGTGGTGAGTACGGCCCAGTACATCACTGGGGCAGAGCTCCCTGCCATCCAGGACCTCTATACCAGGCGGTGTCAGAGGAAGGCCCTAAAACAGGTGAAAGACTCCATCGACCCAAGCCATAGACTGTTCTCTCTGCTACCGCACAGCACGCGGCAGCAGCGCACCAAAAAGGACCCTGTACAGCTTGTACCCTCAAGCCATAAGACTGCTAAACTACAGTAGGCTGCTAAATAGCTCATCAAATGGCTACTCGGACTACCTGCATTTACCCTTTTTTAACTCTTGCACTGACACCATGTACACAAACTGGATTCTACCCACACACATACTGTATTTACCCTGACACCCCAACATACATAACATGTGTCACGTTCTGTCCATCGTTCGTGTGTGTTTTCCTTGTTTTAGTGTCGGTCAGGACGTGAGCTGGGTGGGCATTCTATGTTGTGTGTCTGGTTTGTCTATTTCTATGTTTGGCCTGATATGGTTCTCAATCAGAGGCAGGTGTTAGTCATTGTCTCTGATTGGGAACCATATTTAGGTAGCCTGTTTTGTGTTGGGTTTTGTGGGTGATTGTTCCTGTCTCTGTGTTTGGACCAGATAGGACTGTTTAGGTTTTCACTTTTCTTGTTTTGTATAGTCTATTCATGTATAATCGTCTTTATTAAAAACATGAATAACCACCACGCTGCATTTTGGTCCGCCTCTCTTTCACCAGAAGAAAACCCTTACAGAATCACCCACCAACCAAGGACCAAGCGGCGTGGTAAACAGAGGCAGCAGCAACAGCAGCAGCAGGAGAAGCGACAGGTGCAGCAAGAGCAACAGCAGCAGCAGCAAAGGCAGCAGCAGGAGAAGCAACAGAGGCAGCAGCAGCAACAGAGGCAGCAGCAGCAGTGGGAGAGGCTGCACTATTTGGATAAATGGACTTGGGAGGAGATCCTTGACAGAAAAGGACCCTGGGCAAAGCCAGGGGAATATTGCCGCCCCAAAGCCGAGCTGGAGGCAGCGAAAGCAGAGAGGCGGCATTATGAGGAGCTAGCGCGGCAGAGCGGCTGGAAGCCCGAGAGGCACCCCCAAAAAATTATTGGGGGGGGGCACAGGGAGAGTGTGGCAGAGTCAGACCTTAGCAAGCTCCCCCTGTTTACCGTAGGGAGCCATGGATGGAATTGGAGCTGTCGGCGAAGCAGAGTGCTGAGTCTGAGAGTGTGGCGGATGTATCGGACAGTGTAGATAGAAAACTGTTGGTTTGGCATAGTATGCACGGCATACCAGTGCCAGCACCACGCATCAGGCCTACAGTGCGTCCCGCCTGTCCAGAGCTGCCGGAGCCTTCCTCCTCTCCAGCGCAGCCAGAGTCTCCCGCCTGTCCGGCGCTGTCAGAGCTACCGCCCCTCATGCCAGAGGCGCCAGAGCCCCTCATTCCAGAGGCACCAGTGCTCCTCAGTCCAGCGCTGCCAGAGCCTTTTTCTCCAGTCAGCCCAGCGCCGTCTGAGCTATCAGTCTGCCCTGCGCCGTCTGAGCTACCAGTCTGTCCAGCGGCGCCAGTGCCGCCAGGATCCGCCAGTCTGCCAGGATCCCCCAGAACTGCCAGTCGGCCAGGATCTGCCCGGAGGCCAGGATCTGCCAGTAGGCCAGGATCAGTTAGATCCGCCATTCAGCCAGGATCCTCCAGTCTGCCAGGATCCGACAGAAGTGCCAGTCAGCCAGGATCTGCCAGGATCCGCCAGTCGGCCAGGATCCGCCAGTATGCCAGGATCCGCCAGTCTGCCAGGATCCGCCAGTCTGCCAGGATCGGCCAGGATCTGCCAGTCGGCCAGGATCTGCCAGTCTGCCAGGATCAGTTAGATCTGCCATTCAGCCAGGATCCGCCAGTGTGCCAGGATCCGCCAGTCAGCCAGGATCCGCCAGTCGGCCAGGATCTGCCAGTCGGCCAGGATCTGCCAGTCGGCCAGGATCTGCCAGTCGGCCAGGATCCGCCAGTCGGCCAGGATCAGTTAGATCCGCCATTCAGCCAGGATCCTCCAGTCTGCCAGGATCCGACAGAAGTGCCAGTCAGCCAGGATCTGCCAGGATCCGCCAGTATGCCAGGATCCGCCAGTATGCCAGGATCCGCCAGTATGCCAGGATCCGCCAGTCTACCAGGATCCGCCAGTCTGCCAGGATCTGCCAGAACTGCCAGTCGGCCAGGATCTGCCAGTCTGCCAGGATCAGTTAGATCTGCAATTCAGCCAGGATCCGCCAGTGTGCCAGGATCCGCCAGTCAGCCAGGATCCGCCAGAACTGCCAGTCAGCCAGGATCCGCCAGTCAGCCAGGATCCGCCAGTCGGCCAGGATCTGCCAGTCGGCCAGGATCCGCCAGTCGGCCAGGATCAGTTAGATCCGCCATTCAGACAGGATCCGCCAGTGTGCCAGGATCCGCCAGTCAGCCAGGATCCGCCAGTCAGCCAGGATCCGCCAGTCTGCCAGGATCCGCCAGTCTGCCAGGATCCGCCAGTCAGCCAGGATCTGCCAGAACTACCAGTCAGCCAGGATCTGCCAGTCGGCCAGGATCTGCCAGTCAGCCAGGATCAGTTAGATCCGCAATTCAGCCAGGATCCGCCAGTCTGCCAGAACTACCAGTCAGCCAGGATCCGCCAGAACTGCCAGTCAGCCAGGATCCGCCAGTCAGCCAGGATCCGCCAGTCAGCCAGGATCTGCCAGAACTGCCAGTCGGCCAGAACTGCCAGTCAGCCAGGACCTGCCAGTCAGCCAGGACCTGCCAGTCAGCCAAGATCTGCCAGTCGGCCAGGATCTGCCAGTCGGCCAGGATCTGCCAGTCGGCCAGGATCTGCCAGTCAGACAGGATCTGCCAGTCAGCCAGCATCAGTTAGATCCGCAATTCAGCCAGGATCCGCCAGTCTGCCAGGATCCGCCAGTCAGCCAGGATCCGCCAGAACTGCCAGTCAGCCAGGATCCGCCAGTCGGCCAGGATCCGCCAGTCGGCCAGGATCCGCCAGTCGGCCAGGATCTGCCAGTCGGCCAGGATCCGCCAGTCGGCCAGGATCAGTTAGATCCGCCATTCAGCCAGGATCCTCCAGTCTGCCAGGATCCGACAGAAGTGCCAGTCAGCCAGGATCTGCCAGGATCCGCCAGTATGCCAGGATCCGCCAGTATGCCAGGATCCGCCAGTCTGCCAGGATCCGCCAGTCTGCCAGGATCTGCCAGAACTGCCAGTCGGCCAGGATCTGCCAGTCTGCCAGGATCAGTTAGATCTGCCATTCAGCCAGGATCCGCCAGTGTGCCAGGATCCGCCAGTCAGCCAGGATCCGCCAGAACTGCCAGTCAGCCAGGATCCGCCAGTCGGCCAGGATCCGCCAGTCGGCCAGGATCCGCCAGTCGGCCAGGATCTGCCAGTCGGCCAGGATCTGCCAGTCGGCCAGGATCCGCCAGTCGGCCAGGATCAGTTAGATCCGCCATTCAGACAGGATCCGCCAGTGTGCCAGGATCCGCCAGTCAGCCAGGATCCGCCAGTCAGCCAGGATCCGCCAGTCTGCCAGGATCCGCCAGTCTGCCAGGATCCGCCAGTCTGCCAGGATCCGCCAGTCAGCCAGGATCTGCCAGAACTACCAGTCAGCCAGGATCCGCCAGAACTACCATTCAGCCAGGATCCGCCATTCAGCCAGGATCCGCCAGTCAGCCAGGATCCGCCAGAACTGCCAGTCGGCCAGAACTGCCAGTCAGCCAGGATCTGCCAGTCGGCCAGGATCTGCCAGTCGGCCAGGATCTGCCAGTCAGCCAGGATCAGTTAGATCCGCAATTCAGCCAGGATCCGCCAGTCTGCCAGAACTACCAGTCAGCCAGGATCCGCCAGAACTGCCAGTCAGCCAGGATCCGCCAGTCAGCCAGGATCCGCCAGTCAGCCAGGATCCACCAGAACTGCCAGTCGGCCAGGACCTGCCAGTCAGCCAGGACCTGCCAGTCAGCCAGGATCTGCCATTCAGCCAAGATCTGCCAGTCGGCCAGGATCTGCCAGTCGGCCAGGATCTGCCAGTCAGACAGGATCTGCCAGTCAGCCAGGATCAGTTAGATCCGCAATTCAGCCAGGATCCGCCAGTCTGCCAGGATCCACCAGTCAGCCAGGATCCGCCAGAAGTGCCAGTCAGCCAGGATCTGCCAGATCCACTAGTCAGCCAGGATCCGCCAGTCAGCCAGGATCTGCCGGAACCACCAGCCAGCCAGGATCTGGTAGATCCATCAACCTGCCTAAGCTTCCTCTCACTGCTGAGCTTCCCCTCGGTCCCGAGCTTCCCCTCGGTCCCGAGCTTCCCCTCGGTCCCGAGCTTCCCCTCGGTCCCGAGCTTCCCCTCAGTCCTGAGCTACCTCAGTCCAGTGGGGCCCGTTGTTAGGTTTCCTAGGCCAAGGTTAGCAGCGAGGGTCGCCACTCAAGGGACACTAAGGAGGTGGACTAAGACAATTATGGAGTGGGGTCCACGTCCAGCGCCAGAGCCGCCACCGTGGACAGATGCCCACCCAGACCCTCCCCTATAGGTTTAGGTTTTGCGTTCGGAGTCCGCACCTTGGGGCGGGGGGGTTCTGTCACGTTCAGTCCATCGTTCGTATGTGTTTTCCTTGTTTTAGTGTTGGTCAGGACGTGAGCTGGGTGGGCATTCTATGTTGTGTGTCTGGTTTGTCTATTTCGATGTTTGGCCTGATATGGTTCTCAATCAGTGTTAGTCATAGTCTCTGATTGGGAACCATATTTAGCCTGTTTTGTGTTGGGTTTTGTGGTGATTGTTCCTGTCTCTGTGTTTGCACCAGATAGGACTGTTTAGGTTTTCACTTTTCTTGTTTTGTATAGTCTGTTCATGTATAGTCGTCTTTCTTAAAAACATGAATAACCACCACGCTGCATTTTGGTCCGCCTCTCTTTCACCAGAAGAAAACACTTACAACATGAGCACACATGCATACTGACGCCAGACACAAACTCACACCACTATCACACTCACCACATACTCTGCTGCTACAGCTCAGTCTAATATCTATCCTAGCTTAGTTACTTAACCCCTACCTATATGTGCAAGAACCGACGCTGGAGATGAGAAGCAGGTATGGAGAGTTGAACATTTAATTTAACACAGACATGGAACATGACAGGAACAGCGGTAATACAAAGACATACGACAATCAATGCTGAAGCGGGGAACAGAGCTGGGGGGACAGACAGATATAGGGGAGGCAATAACACAGGTGATTTAGTCCAGGTGAGTCCAATGAATCGCTGATGCATGTGACAAGGAAAACAGGTGTGCGTAACGATGGTGGCAGGAGTGCATAGTGTTGGGAAGGAGAGCCAGTAAAAATTCCCTGTCTAAGGTCAGTTAGGATCACAACTTTATTTTAAGAATGTAACATGTCAGATTAAAAGCAGAGAGATGTATTTATTTCAGCTTTTATTTCTTTCATCACATTCCCAGTGGGTCAGAAGTTTACATGCACTCAATTAGTATTTGGTGGCGTTGCCTTTAAATTGTTTAACTTGGGTCAAACGTTTCAGGTAGCCTTCCACAAGCTTCCCACAATAAGTTGGGTGAATTTGGCCCATTCCTCCTGACAGAGCTGGTGTAGCCGAGTCAGGTTGGTAGGCCTCCTTGCTCGCACACACTTTTTCAGTTCTGCCTACAAATTTTCTATAGGATTTAGGTCAGGGCTTTGTGAAGGCCACTCCAATACCTTGACTTTGTTGTCCTTAAGCCATTTTGCCACAACTTTGGAGCATGCTTGGGGTCATTGTCCATTTGGAAGACCCATTTGGAATCAAGCTTTAACTTCCTGACTGATGTATTGAGATGTTGCTTCAATATATCCAAATTATTCTGCGCCTCATTATGCCATCTATTTTGTGAAGTGCGTCAGTCCCTCCTCCAGCAAAGCACCCCCACGACATGATGCTGCCACCCCCGTGCTTCACGGTTGGGATGATGTTCTTCGGCTTGCAAGCCTCCCGCTTTTTCCTCCAAACATAACGATGGCATTATGGCCAAATAGTAATATTTTTGTTTCATCAGACCAGAGGACATTTCTCCAAAAAGTATGGTCTTTGTCCCATGTGCAGTTGGAAACCGTAGTCTGGCTTTTTTTATGTTGGTTTTGGAGCAGTGGCTTCTTGCTGAGTGGCTATGTCGATATAGGACTCGTTTTACTGTGGATATAGATACTTTTGTACCCGTTTCCTCCAATATCTTCAAAAGGTCCTGTGCTGTTGTTCTGGAATTGATTTGCACTTTTCACACCAAAGTACTTTAATCTCCTGGAGACAGAACGCATCTCTTTCCTGAGCGGTATGATGGCTGCGTGGTCCCATGGTGTTTAAACTTGCGTACTATTGTTTGTATAGATGAACGTGGTAGCTTCAGGGGTTTGAAAATTGCTCCCAAGGATGAACCAGTCTTGTGGAGGTCTTTTTCTGAGGTCTTGGCAGATTTCTTTTGATTTTCCCATGATGTTAAGCAAAGAGGCACTGAGTTTGAAGGTAGGCCTTGAAATATATCCACAGGTACACCTCCAATTGACTCAAATGATGTCAATTAGCCTAACAGAAGCTTCTAAAGCCATGACATAATTTTAGGGAATTCTCCAAGCTGTTTAAAGGCACAGTCAACTTAGTGTATGTAAACTTCTGACCCACTGGAATTGTGATACAGTTAAATAATCTGTCTGTAAACAATTGTTGGAAAAATTATCTGTGTTATGCACAAAGTAGATGTCCTAACCGACTTGACAAAACTATAGTTTGTTAACAGGACATTTGTGGAGTGGTTGAAAAACAAGTTTTAATGACTCCAACCTGTGTGTATGTAAACTTCAACTCTAGCTACCTCTATTACCTTGTACCCCTGCACATGGCCATGTTATTGTTACTCGTTATTGTTTTTCATTCATTCATTCCTTTTGTCACTATTTCCATCTTTGTTGTTGGAAAAGGACCCGTAAGTATGCATTTCACTGTTGTTTGCGAAGGATCTGACCAGTTGCATTTGATTTATAAACACACAAATCTTATGTCCCAGGCTCCAAGCCCCTCTAATGATGTCTGTCATGCATACTGTACACTAAAAATGTTTTTTTTTTTGCTGTCCCCATAGGATGACCCTTTTTGGTTCCAGGTAAAAACACTTTTTGGTTCGAGATAGAACCCTTTTGAGTTCCATGTAGAATGCTCTGTGGAAAGGGTTCTACATGGAACCCAAAAGTGTTCTTCAAAGGATTATCCTATGGAGACAGCCGAAGAACCCTTCTTTAAGTTGTAGCTAGAGTGTATACTGTAGGTCAGTGCTTTCACACCTCAGTCCTCAGCTCTGCTGGCCAATGCGACCAGAGGCTAGCATGGAGCTCTCACACACAGAGGATAGTTTACCCCCATAGTGAGCCCTCAGACCAGGCAGGACTCAGCTCTCTGTGACCCCTCACACCTTGCCAGATGTCAGAGGCCAGGAGTTAGGACCTGACTTTTACTCAAGGTCCACAAATGTGTACTCACGCACAGATCACCTCATATTGTGGTGTTGGTCAATGATTTAATGTACAGGGAACTGATATGTTTGTCCAAATTTGCAAATAATTGCGAACTAAATTATTGTTTTAAATCAGCCTTATTAAATCCATGTGTATCCCTGAGTTATTTGAGGCATTTTCTTTGCGCACACCACCCTTAGGAAAGGGCATAAAAACAATAAAGCTGGTGTGTTTTTGTATCTTTATTTCTTATCCATTACCTCATACTGGTTGTGGTGTTTAGTCTATGATGTCATGTATAGTAATAATGTAGTCACTAGTTATGTATAAGGTGACTAGACGCTGTGTAAGCTTGACTTAGACACATTCTCTGGCAGGCTGCTGCTCTACATTTACATTTGACATTTGAGCCATTTAGGAGACTCTATTATCCACAGTGACTTAGTCATGAGTGCATACATCTTGGTACATCTTTGTACAAGTTGCATGCACCTTTCTCTACTAATTTAGAGAGAGAGAGATCCAAGTCAAAACTCTAATCCTCACTCTACTCACAAGTTTACAGGTTCATGAACAATGAGTCCACTCTGAATAAAACCAGGACCTTGGCTTGGCATTGATAAATCAATATGTTATAGATATCAATTTGTACATATGTATTAATTGTGTTCTGTGGGCAAATAGCAAGTTCTGGCAGGGTACGTGTGTGTAGATGTCATGCTCTCTGGCAACAGTCCGGTCAGTAGCATGAGGACAGTGGGGTGATGAGGGTGCTGGGTAACGGAGAGAGGGAGTGAAGGGAATTCCTGTAGATTCCTGTGGGGCAACTGCAGAAGCAGCACACAGCTCAGAGGGATCGACTAAGAATAGAAGCAGGGTGATTCAGCAGGGATTTCCTCCTTGCTGACTCCCTCCCCAACCTTACCCCTGCCTCCACCTCCCTCACCCCGTCCCCATCGCCTGATCCCTCTCCTCCCTCACCCCTGCCTGTTCCACTGAGGAATTTTCACACTAAATCCTGTCACTGTGGCCATGCTCTCTCTCTCTATCTATCTCTCTATCTATCTATATACACCTCACCCACAAGACTCTGCTGTAAAGGCTAACTGGCACCAGAGGGTGAGCTATTTCTGAGGTGCCAATTTCAATTTCCACCAACAGCCCTCTCTCTCTCTCTCTCTCTCTGAGTTTCTCGCAGAGCTGGAGGGAGGAGAAGGGGAGAGACAGAAGGAAAGGTTTAAAGTAGTCTGTATAATCACACAGGTATTTTTAACTGGTGCCCACTAACATTATGAGCTCCAAACCCCTGCCCAGTCTTCAATTTCTAGTGCATTCTCAGCACACATGTACATGCCCAATAGACCCATTCACGCAATAGAGGTGCCATTCGTTTTTGCTCTGTAGTTAAACTGGAACAGGAGCGACTCAGATAGAAACACAGCTAGAACAGTTCTGAGCCTCACATCATTATCCAGTAAACTGATTCTCAGTGGTATTTTTAGTTTCTGGTTTGTTTTCAGTTTAAGTTCGCTATATACAATGTGAAGCTCCTCTAGGAATGTGTTTGCGGGTGAGGGAGTATGGGGTAAAATACACTATATCGTACCTATTACTACCCAAACTGCAACTATTTGTAACTAGGCCACCACAACACAGTACAGCTATGCTGTGAAAAGGGTTCTCTGATGTGGGAACTTCCAGATGTAATGACCCCTGACCCCTAACTCCTCTCTCTTTCTGAGATGGCATGTTATGTCAATTACAGGTTAGAAGCCGGGAGGCACCGCAGCGTTTTAATACAACTTAACCAAACCCCTTGCTCTCCTCTCTCTCTCCCCTTCTTCTCCTCTGGAAACAGAGATAAGGAGATGAACTCGTACACACAGACACACACACAGAGGGGTTAGTGACAGATAGAGACATCCTTTATCTTTATGATGTCTGAGCAGGAAACTCTAAATTACATCTCTCTCTCTCTCTTGTTGCACAACAATACCAGGCTGAGAGTCTGTTCTTTGACAGTTTAT
The DNA here is from genome assembly GCF_021184085.1 of Oncorhynchus gorbuscha. NCBI lineage: Eukaryota > Metazoa > Chordata > Actinopteri > Salmoniformes > Salmonidae > Oncorhynchus > Oncorhynchus gorbuscha. The sequence continues at coordinate 29,236,381 of NC_060187.1, forward strand.
CACACACACACACACACACACACACACACACACACACACACACACACACACACACACACACACACACACACACACACACACACACACACACACACACACACACACACACACACACACACACACACACACACACACACACACACACACACACACGCGAACTATGAACAAACGCCTGCACCTACACACGTCAGGCTTGTTATAAGAGATTAGATGTTTTAAAAAAAAGGATTTTAACAAAGAGGTAGCAGGCAGCGGAAAGGGATCTTTGCCACTTGGCATGCTGCTATTTTCCATTTAACCTCCCTGTGTTCTCCTCCCTTCTCCGCCTCTTCTCCTCTCCTGTTCGTGTGTGTGTTTGTGTGTGAGGTGCCCCCATGTGCCTGTGTGGTCAGGTTTTAGAGCTATAAGACTAAGCTGTTGTCCAGTAATCATCACATCAGAAATGAGAGGTATCCTCCTGGAGATACCATTATCTACAGGATATCACAGAGGACAGAACAGAGTGCCGGTGTGTGTTTATCTGTGTGATAAAAACAACCATCAGCAGAACAAACACACCATTTATACTAGACCCTGTGTCAGTAGGCAGAACACGGAATGGGAGAGGGAAGGGGGATGGAGGGGGGATGGAGTTAAGGGGAGGACTCTGGGAAAACTGACTGACCCAGCTGCAGCCCTCTCTCTCTCTCTCTCTCTCTCTCTCTCTCCGATCATGGTGTTGTGTAGTATCTGCCCAGTGGCCCCAGCCAGTCTAACAGCCTTCACCCACTTGCTGTTCTGTCATGGAAATAAATGTACTTCCTGTTACCAAGTCATTTACGGTTTCTATGCCTTTAGTTTTCCATGTGGACCAATTTAGCGGTGAATTCTGAAAAGCTATCAATGATTGTTCCATAGGTTTGTGTTTTTAAGGAGTGGTATTGGTTGTTGTAGAATACGATTCATTTGTTATAGTGTTCTACCTATGAAGTTGTTCATGTTCTTAGCTTCATCCTCTGAAAATAGACAGGTAAAAATATTATGGGAATGAGCGCGCGCATCTTCAATATGTACCCATTGTTCCTCTTCAGTGTATTTAACTATATGTTGCAAGTAAAAGCCTTGGGTAGCGAGTTCAAACCACCCTCAGGCTTAGGAAGATGGAAAATGTTATTTTTTATTCTATTCATTTTATTTGCCCATATAAAGTCTGTTGTGACGGAGTATACTTTTTAAAGAATGTCTTTGGTGGGATAATTGGTATTACTGAAAATAAGTACAAAAACGTTGGGACCCATGCCATTCTGAAGAAATTGACTCTACCTATAAGATTTATGGGAAGATTGTTCCATTTAGTTTGATCAGTTTTCATATTGTTGAGTAATGGAATAATGTTATCTTTATATTTCTGCTGTTTGTTGTCATTTATTAAGCATCCTAAGTATTTCATGTTTTTTGTGGTCCATGTAAAGGATTGCTGTAACGCCTGAGTTATTCTTTTTCATATTATCAATATTTCGGGGATTTTCCACATTCATTTTATATCCTGAGATTTTCGAGTATCCTAAAAAATATTTTTAGAAAGGGGGCATTCAATATTGGCCAGGCATATCAGGATATAATCTGCAAATAAGTGTTGTTTATATTCATGTTTACGAATGCTGATAACTGTTACGTTTGGGTCCTGTCTAATTCTTTCTGCAAGTGATTAACCTTTTCACACCTACCAACATATCGGTGTGATAATTCTACAATGGTCCCTGGGGAGTAAGATCAAACCGGTGTGATTATTCTACAGTGGTCCCTGGGGAGTAAGATCAAACTGGTGTGATAATTCTACAATGGTCCCTGGGGAGTAAGATCAAACTGGTGTGATAATTCTACAATGGTCCCTGGGGAGTAAGATCAAACTGGTGTGATAATTCTACAATGGTCCCTGGGGAGTAAGATCAAACTGGTGTGATAATTCTACAATGGTCCCTGGGGAGTAAGATCAAACCGGTGTGATTATTCTACAATGGTCCCTGGGGAGTAAGATCAAACCGGTGTGATTAGAATGCTTATTTAGAACGACAAGTTTCGGTATGATGCAACAATCAGCATTTGAGCTGGCACAATGTTTTTTCAGAAATATTTTGCACAAACACAGTCCTTACAAAGTTATGTCCAGAATGTGAGCAGTTTATTTTTGGATGCAATGTTCAGACATTCACAGAAGTAGCTACAGCATAACACAATCATTCAAAGTGGGAAAATGTGGGCTACATTTGTCCTAGCGCTAACTGAGAAAAGATTGATGTAAAACAAGCGGTCATATTTTTATAACTCTCGGCTGACAGGAACTACAATATGAATTAGCTAATAGCAATTACTATTTATAGTTAATCACACCACGGGTGAGCTCACCATTGATCGAAATCATTGAGTAAAACACTTTCTGCCATTCAAGAAGTGCTTCTGCTTTTTCTTCTTCCTCGTTAGTGTGTCCTTTTCCCCTGTTATTGCTCTGCTGTTGTCATCACGTTCATAGAATCTAGTGATTTTCTCTTCTGTGGCAGTGCTAACTCTGTTACACTGATTTTTCCTGGAGTATTGAAGACTTATTGAAGTATTGAAGTATTGAAGGCCTGTTTTCATTTGCCCTCATTGCTTTTGCTGAACATCCTAATTCTCTGTTTGCAGCTTTGACCAGGCCATACTTTCTCAGGATGTTGCCTCTGACAATTTTTGAAGCCACTTGTTTGTCTTTGGCACTGCACATGTTTTTTATACTTTTGTTTTAACTCTGCAATGATGGCATTTTGAAACAATAAAATCCTTCTCAAGTTCTTCGGAGTTCCCTTCATTTGCTGTTCTGTATTTGTCTTTGGGGAATCTTGTCTCTTCATTTTGTTCATCAGTCGATCCTACCTTTTTTTTTTGTTGTATTTTTCACTTTCTGTAAAGCATATATTATTATTACATTAAGGTTGACATTTGTCATACTAAGATCTCTGTATGCTTTTGAACGACCTTTTCCAACATTTTTCCTTCCAGCAAGTATTCGACTTCTCATTCATGTTGCAGACGATAAGGAAGGGGTATCGGTGTGCATCAGGTATGCAGGTATGCAGGTATGTTAGCCTTATGTTCTGGCTGCAAGTCATCTGGTGACTGAGGTGGTGTGTTGGCTGATAGGTAGGTCTCCATTGCAACTGTTCTCTTTAAAGTATGTCTTATATTCCATTGGTTACATTTCATTGCCATCTCGTGTTTCTTTGTTCTCGCTTTGTAAGCTCAGAGATAGATTTCACTTCTCCCATCTCTTTTTTTCTTCCAGTATCTCTTCCTGTCTTTTTGCAGATGTTCCTGATATTGTATAGGATAATTTTTTATTTTGTTTCTATATGTTTGTGACCTCTGTGCTGTTTTATGTGGTATCTTCTAAAAAATTAAGACAAATACTAATTCGTTTTGAACTTGTTGTCATGCCCTGACCTTAGATATCTCTGTTTTCTATATATTTTGGTTAGGACAGGGTGTGACTAGAGTGGGTACTCTAGTGTTGTATGTCTAGGGTTGTTGGAGGTCTAGGGGTTTTGTATTTCTATGTCGGCCTGATATGGTTCCCAATCAGAGACAGCTGTTTATCGTTGTCTCTGATTGGGGATCATATTTTGGCAGCCCTGTTTCCCACTTTCTGTTGTGGGATCTTGTCTATGTTGCCTGTCAGCACTCGTTTGTATAGCTTCACGTTTCGTTTAGTTATTTTGTTAGTTTGTTCAGTGTTCATTCTTTTAATAAATTAGAATGTACGTATACAACGCTGCGCCTTGGTTCGATCCTTATAACCAATGTGATACTTGTGCACAGCTTGGAGAATTTTCTAGATTCAATTCATTTAAAACATGATTAAATAAGCCTAAAGCCTAACCTCTCACTCAACCTCTCACTGAGCCATTCAGTGTTGTAGTTTATGTGTGTAGCTAGTGAGCTAAGCTGTAGCATTAGCAATGTCTTTCAAAAGGAGACAACTCACAAATTCTGACTGAGTCTGAGTATGAAAGTCAGGAATCGGATTCTGACAGTGACAGTGACCGTGAGGAGCTGCCCCCCAACCTTGTAGCCATTGAGAACCCTGAATCTGAGGAACACTTGTCCACTGACGAAGTCCCAGGTCCCTTTTGAAGATGCTAATGGTGATGGAGGGAGACCGACAGTGGATGAAGTACAATAGCTCTGTGGTAGCTGGATGGCCGCCAGCCATTTCACCCCTCCTGGCCCTGCTGTTTGCTTGATGAGTCCCAGTCTGGAGTGCAAAGCCCCTTGCCATTTCCATCTGAGGCAGAGTGCTTCAAGTTGTTTCTGACAGAGGAGCTGGTGGGAGACATAGTAGAGGAGACCAATCACTATGCTTTGGAGCTACAGGAGAAGAGAGAGCCAGGAGTGAGGGGGGGAAACTTGTTAAATGGGTGACAACCACAATTAGTGAAATGTATACCTTCCTGGTGACAGTCCTTCTCATGGGGATAGTAAAGAGGAACTCCATAAGAGAATACTGGAGCACAGATCCTATGTTTGCAACTCCCTTCTTTGCCACTCTCTTTTTCCAAGACCGCTTCCTAGTTCTTCTGCAATGCCTGCATTTCGTCAACAATGCTACTGCCAACCTAAATGACCCGTTATACAAAATAAGAAATGTTCTTACCAGCCTGACATCAGCATTTGGTCGGGTCTTTGTGCCATACAAGGACCTATGCATTGATGAGTCCCTGATGTTATGGAAAGGTAGACTGTTGTTGCGTCAATATATTCCCTCCAAAAGGCACAGGTTTGGGGTCAAGTTCTTTGTCATGTGTGACGTGAAGACAGGATTTGTCTAGGACATTATAGTTTACACAGGGTCCACCACTGACATCCAACATTACGAGGCTTGGGGTGTCCGGGTCCGTGGTGATGACCATGCTGGCTCCTCATCTCAGCAAGGGACACACTTTGTACGTGGACAATTGGTACAGCAGTCCCACACTCTTCCAGCTTCTGCTCTCCCACAGCACAGGGACCTGTGGCACATTCAGGTCGAACAGGAAGGGGATGTCGGCATTTGGATGCAGGAAGTTGCAGAGAGGGGAGGTGGAGTTCAAGGAGAACAGTCAACAACTGGCAATAAAGTGGCATGACAAACGAGACAGCCATGTCCTTTTCAATGTCCATACAGCAACAATGTCGCCCACAGGGATGGTGGACCACCTGACGGGAGAGAGAAAGATCAATCCAGACTGTGTGCTTGACTATAACCTCAAAATGGGGGTAGTGGATAAGGCGGACATGATAACCAGCTTTGTGGAATGCACTCGGAAAAGGACCAAGTGGTATATGAAGATATTTTTCCATCTGATCGACACTGCTGCCCTTGATGGTCACATAGTTCTACGCCAACTAACAGGTGAGATGAAAAAAAATAGTAGTTGATTTCTTTTGATTTTCAAAAGAGACACTGAGTTTGAAGGTAGGCCTTGAAGTACATCCACAGGTACACCTCCAATTGACTATCATAAGCTTCTAAAGCCATAACATAATTTTCTGGAATTTTCCAAGCTGTTTAAAAGCACAGTTAACTTAGTGTATATAAACTTCTGACCTATTGGAATTGTGATACAGTGAATTGTAGGTGAAATAATCTGTCTGTAAACAATTGTTGGAAAAATGACTGGTGTCATACACAAAGTAGATGTCCTAACCAACTTGCCAAAACTATAGTTTGACAACAAGCCATTTGTGGAGTTGTTGAAAAATAAGTTATAATGACTACAACGTAAGTGTATGTAAACTTCCGACTTCAACTGTATGTGTTTCACCATGCTTTGGGAGTATCATATGCTCAAGCACTATTGGGCACATCTGCATCAATTACTGACTGACTGACCTGACAGGTGACTTGACAGGTGACCTGCCATGATACTATGCCTTCAGAGGTGGGGGTGGAAATTCAGTTGTTGTTCAGTCACTGCATAAATATGAAATATGAGTTATGCATATTTAGTTTTTTCCCCCTCTAGTTAAACACGTTTTTGTTGTTGTTGTTCAACCAACCACCACCAATACTGCAATAAAATAGACAACTATTACATATTGGCCTATGTGTTTTCTTGCTGTGTTTTCATCCAGTACAACTGTTAAAAACTTCTTAAGTCTATGGGTTCCCCTACAGGAACTCCCCCCCCCCCCGGTTCAGCTGAAACGGTGGCGCAGGGAATGCAAAAATGTTCTTAGGAATATTTAACCTCCACACATTAACAAGTCCAATACCTCAAATGAAAGATAAACACCTTGTTCATCTACCCAGCGTGTCAGATTTTTAAAATGTTTTACGGGGAAAACACAGCATATATTTGTGTTAGACCACCACCAAAACAAAGAAAAAGCGTAGCCATTTTGTCCAACAAAATATAAAATGACAAAAGCAGGATAAAAATCATTCACTAACCTCCTGAAAATCTTAATCAGATGACAGTCATATGACATGTTACACAGTACATTTATGTTTTGTTCGATAATATGCATTTTATATCCATAAATCTCGGTTTACATTGACGCCATGTTCAGAAAATTCTCCAAAATATCCGGAGGAATTATAGAAAGCTACGCCAGATAACAGAAATACTCATCATAAACTTTGACTAAAGATATATGTTCTACATATAATTAAAAAGATACACTGGTTATTAATGCAACCGCTGTGTCACATTTTTTTTTACGTTACGGAAAAAGCCCAACATTGCAATAATCTGAGACGGCGCTCAGACGTAACAATATTTCTCCGCTATTGTTGGAGTCAACAGAAACACAAAATTACAACATAAATATTCCCTTACCTTTGATGATCTTCCATCAGAATGTAGTGCAAGGAGTCCTAGTTCAACAATAAATCGTTTTGTTTCATAATGTTCAATTCTAGTGTTCCAAGTAGCAGCATTTGCTACCACTTTCAGCTCAAATGCCCCAAAAAATTACTTCTGGTCCAGGATAACTTTGCATCAAAAGTTCCAAATTACATATTATAGGTCGACGAAACTGGTCAAACTAAGTGCAGAATCAATCTTCAGGATGTTATAATCATACAGATCTAATAGCATTCCAACCGGACCATTCATTTTCATCTGGGGCTGATTGGAACAGCTGAAGCACTCAAACGCAAACGCGCCTCAAGCACATGGAAATCTTTTGCGACACTTACTACTTTCCTTCCCATTAGGTCAAAGTTCACAGCAAATGCTCCATTACACTTTCTACTGAATGAGGACATCTAGTGGAAGACATAGGAAGTGTTTCCAGATCCATATCTTGTTGGGAAGGGAGGGGGCGATGACGTCAAAGTTGCCCCAACTTTCAGGATTTCAAGACTAGTTTGGAAGATTGCCTGCCCTGTGAGTTCTGTTATATTCACAGAAATAATTCAAACGGGTTTAGAAACTTCAGTGTTTTCTATCCAATATTAAGAATAATATGCATATATTAGCAATTTAGGACAGATTTTGATGCAGTGGGCACGCAATTCATCCAAAGGGGAAATACTGCCCCCTATCTCTAACAGGTTTTAAGGAGTGTACGTTAGCATACAAAAATCTCCATCTTCAGCTCCAAACATGTCCAGTTCCAGTTATGATATTGGCAAATAACGTTTGTGTGTTTGGTTTCTGAAAGTACAGAATAAAGAGGAATTATTAGTAATTGGAATACAATATCAGGATATAGCAATAAAACAATATTACAAAGAAGTAACGTAATAAACACCGCAATGAAAATAATAAAATCACAAATTTGAGTTATAACAGTAAGAAACTGTCACGTTCGTCATAAGGATCGTACCAAGGCGCAGCGTTGTATGCATACATTCTTGTTAATTAAAAGAATGAAACACTGAACAAAATAACAAAACGAAACGTGAAGCTATACAAACGAGTGCTGACAGGCAACATAGACAAGATCCCACAACAGAAAGTGGGAAACAGGGCTGCCAAAATATGATCCCCAATCAGAGTCAACGATAAACAGCTGTCTCTGATTGGGAACCATATCAGGCCAACATAGAAATACAAAACCCCTAGACCTAAAACCCCTAGACCAAAACCCCTAGACCTAAAACAACCCTAGACATACAAACCCTAGACATACAAAACCCTAGACATACAACACTAGAGTACCCACCCTAGTCAGACACTAACCTAACCAAAATATATGGAAAACAGAGATATCTAAGGTCAGGGTGTGATAGAAACAGTAACAGTAACTGTTGATCTCCACAAGGGGGCAGGACAGGGCAGAACAGAGCTATGCTAAATAGGCTAAATAGGCCAAATGAAAACAAACCATGGTCATATATGTTTTATTTATTTAACTATGCAAGTAATTTAAGAACAAATTATTGTTTACAATGACAGCCTACACCTTCCAAACTTGGACGATACTAAGGCAAAATGTGCGTCGCCCTATGGGACTCCCAATCACGGCCGGTTGTGATACAGCATGGATTCAAACCAGGGTATATATAGTGATGCCTCTAGCACTGCGATGCAGTGCCTTAGACCGCTGAGCCACTTGGGAGTCATAAGGCCAATGTAGCTTCAAAATACAACACAAGCTAATACTTCCCTGATGCAATTAGCATTGTTTTACAGCGCTAATAGAATGTAGCAAGCTACATAAGTACGATTGAATATTACACCATAAAGGTTATGAAATGAGTAACGTTACCTCACGTGTCTACGGTTATAAGGAATATACACAAATATATTATGCTCCATACATACAGTGAGCTACAGTAGACGACATACAGAAAATATTATGACGTAATAAGGCACTAACTTTGATATAAACACACATATTTCCAAAGTTAGTATTATTAATGAAAACAACAATGACTGCGATGCGGGCACCAGACGGGAAATGTGAAGACCTGGGTACAGATCCTGCTGAAGAAATTTGGCTTGTCACCAAAAGCACTCACAAACTTCTACAGATGCACAATCGAGAGCATCCTGGCGGGCTGTATCACCGCCTGGTACGGCAACTGCTCCGCCCACAACCGTAAGGCTCTCCAGAGGGTAGTGAGGTCTGCACAACGCATCACCGGGGGCAAACTACCTGCCCTCCAGGACACCTACACCACCCGGTGTTACAGGAAGGCCATAAAGATCATCAAGGACAACAACCACCCGAGCCACTGCCTGTTCACCCCGCTATCATCCAGAAGGCGAGGTCAGTGCAGGTGCATCAAAGCTGGGACCGAGAGACTGAAAAACAGCTTCTATCTCAAGGCCATCAGACTGTTAAACAGCCACCACTAACATTGAGTGGCTGCTGCCAACACACTGACACTGACTCAACTGCAGCCACTTTCATAATGGGAATTGATGGGAAATGATGTAAAATATATCACTAGCCACTTTAAACAATGCTACCTAATATAATGTTACATACCCTACATTATTAATCTCATATGCATACGTATATACTCTATATCATCTACTGCATCCTTACGTAATACATGTATCACTAGCCACTTTAACTATGCCACTTTGTTTACATACTCATCTCATATGTATATACTGTACTCGATACCATCTACTGTATCTTGCCTATGCTGCACTGTACCATCACTCATTCATATATCTTTATGTACATATTCTTTATCTCCTTACACTGTGTATAAGACAGTAGTTTTGGAATTGTTAGTTAGATTACTTGTTGGTTATTAGTGCATTGTCGGAACTAGAAGCACAAGCATTTCGCTACACTCGCATTAACATCTGCTAACCATGTGTATGTGACAAATAAAATTGGATTTGATTTGATTTGTTCTGACGGGAGATGCGCAAATGTCTGCAGACTTGAACTGCACAAACATATGGGAAGTGCTTGGGGAATTTTGTCCAGGTCAGAAATTCCCCCCAAAATAATTGTCCGCAAAAGTAAAAAGGCCTACTTTTATGTGAATTAATGAGTAAGCAGAGCACACCTCAATTCAAATTGTTCTTAGGAAATAAAAACTACCAACAATTAGAAATGTACAAAAAAACAGGCAGCGTTCCTTGGTTTGAGGGCAGCGCAGATTAAATGTCCTGTTGCGTAACAATAATATTTTGGAATGGTGAGGGCATTCAACATCACAGGCATAAAAAAACTCATGCTGGGGTGACCGTTAGAGATATTTGGAACTCACATATGAAAAGGTTAAAATTCCAGTGTAAACAGGAGGGAGGAAAGGGGACAGCTCTGCCTTGTGCCCCTTTTTAAAGCAATTTCATCAGATAATATATTATTTGTGTATATTTTTGCTTGAGAACACTTATATAATATGTATATACAATGCATTATTTCAGCTGGTTAGTTGATAACTTCCTATGTTTTGAATAGAAAAGGCCATTCAAGACGGTCTAAAGTGTTTTCAGCATCAACAGCCATTATTGACAAATCTATATTTAGTTTTTTTGCATATTGTATTAAATTGAAACATGTTCTTGTATTTTTTTGCAAGTGTAGATTTTTTATAAATCCTGTTTGATATTTATCAAGTCTGGTAATACTTTTCCATTCTATTGTTTTTGTTATTATTTTTATTATTTTGTCACAATTTATTAAACTTATGGGTCTATAACCAGCAGGGGACTATCCAGATTTTCCTGGTGTTAATATAACTGAAATAACAGTTTGATACATGGAACTAGGAAGTACTGAATACTTTGTCCCAAAATGTTGAATAGAATTCTACGCGGAAGCCATCCATTCCTGGTCCTTTTTTCTACGCATTTTTTCTACACATGAAATAACTATTACAAAATACAAAACAACAAACGGAACGTGAAACCTATTACAGCCTATCTGGTGAAACTACACAGAGACAGGAACAATCACCCACAAAATACAAAGCGAAACTAAGGCTACCTAAATACGGTTCACAATCAGAGACAACGAGAATCACCTGACTCTGATTGAGAACCTCCTCAGGCAGCCAAGCTTATACAACACCCCTAATCAGCCGCGATCCCAAATACTACAAACCCCAATACGAAAATACAATAACATAAACCCATGTCGCACCCTGGCCAGAACAAATAATTAAAGAAAACACAAAATACAATGACCAAGGCGTGACACTAGATATTAACCAGGTTTACTTGAAATTAAGTAGTATGCTTTATTTGAGTTTAACCTGAAGCTGTTGTCTCTCTTCAAAAGTAAAATATCGTATTCCTGCTGAAGTTTAGAAATTGTATTTTCTTCTTTACCTTGTAAAACATTTTTAATGGACTTTTTCTAAAATTATTTTTTATTTTATTTTAATTTCTAAATAAGATAATCTCGTACTCTGTAAATGTTTTATCATTCCACCTAATGTATGCCTTAAAGTTATCACATATTTATATTCGGGGTATAATTTTTTCTGTCCTCTGTCTACATTTCTAATGGTAAACTTTTTTAGTTTTTGTTTACTTATTTAATACATTTCGGGTCCAGAGTATGAGCTCAGTCATTCTCCAAATTCTGTCACTATGTGTATTTTCTATAATTTAGGATGATACTGGAGAATGATCCGACATCACTATATCATACATTTTTTATCCAGCAAATTGGAAATAAAGATGTAGTCAATTATTGAATATGTTTTCTTATTTTGAGAAAAAAAAGTAACATGGAATGAGGCCATGCAACTTATTATGTGATTTGTTAAGCACATTTTCACTCCTGAACTTATTTAGGCTTGCCATAACAAAGGGATTGAATAGTTATTGATTTAAGACATTTCAGCTTTTAATTTTGTATTAAATTCCACTTAGACATTATGGGGTATTGTGTGTAGATCAGTGACACAACATCTCTGTTTAATCAATTTCAGGATGTAACAACAAAATGTGGACTAAGTAAAGGGTGTGAATACTTTCTGAAGGCATTGTTAACGTGCTGAATAAGACTCACACACCTTTCAATCTTTTACCCAGATTTTAGCAGAGATGCAGAGAAGCATACCTGGTTTCTTTATAAAGAGAACCACCACTCAGCGATACAGACAGCTCAAGATATTCTTAGATATAGAAAAAGCTGTTTCAGGTGTTCGAAAAATAAAGAATTCTCCAACTTATGGTCAGGGGTCCTATTCCCTCTTCGGTCCACCCCCAACCATCATCGCGTACTTTGTTCCCCCTCAGATTTTTGGGGTGCATAATGCCCCTGTATACAAGTGTTGTATATGGCCTTTGACCTCTCCTTTGCCTGCCTATCTGTCTCTGTGTCTCTGTGAATAGTAGATCATCAGTCTCAGAGTGCCTCAGTGACAGTTATTACTAAATCAATGGATCTCTATTCTGAACATCCCCAAGCATCTGGTGACATGAAACACTATACAGCAACACGACGGCAGAATACACCATATAATCTATAGTTTGAGGTGTGTGTGTCTGATACAGGAAGTTATCACAAAAATATCTTTACTTGAAAACAGTCCTTCAATTGCTCCCAACTCAAACCCACAATCCCCTCTACTCTGCAAATCCTCGTTCTGATTCTCATCTGTCAGGGGAGAAGGGGTTCCACCGAGCGAGATACCCCTGTCCCCCTGCCACCCTGAAGGAAACCCAATCTCTTTCATATGTGCAGTTCAAACACAAGGAAAAATGTGCTTTAGAAATTCTATCTAACCCCTCACCACTAACAACATTAACAGAAAAATTACTAGAACTTTGTGGGAAACAATGATAAGAAATTAGCAGGATAGCATGTGCTGTGTGAATGTACCCTGATGCTGGTTCCCAAAGATGAACCTGACCTGGTGATAGCTCCCTCTGCGAGGGAGCCCAGAAGCAGTTGCACATAGCTTCAAGACTTATTGCTAAGGATGTGTGTTTATCAACACAGTAATCTTGACTTATCATCAGACATAATGATCCAGTAACAGTCATTACAGTTAGTTAGGTGATTAAAATAGCTGTGTAATAGTGGATCTAGAGATGAAGACCAATTTCTCCCAAAGGACAGCCAAGGAGGGTGAGTATACGATGAGTAATGCCCATGCTTTCTACATATATCCTTATGTACATGTTCCTTATCCCCTTACACTGTGTATAAGACAGTAGTTTTGGAATTGTTAGTTAGATTACTTGTTGGTTATCACTGCATTGTCGGAACTAGAAGCACAAGCATGCATTAACATCTGCTAACCATGTGTATGTGACAAATAAAATTTGATGTGATTTGATTTGATTTGATTTGAACAAAGACCCTGAGAAGTGCTCTACTAAAGCCACAGTCAATTTCAACCATTCACTCTCCTATGCTTTAATTTTCGAAACAACCTCTAAAAACAGTTTAAAAGTAGTTTCTATACTAGGTAGTCCAACCTTAGAGCTTTTTCTCAGCAATCAATTAAAAACCCGTTGTGATTGAAACAACCCTCAGTGTGGCTTGTTGTCATTTGAATAGTGAGTCATCATCCCATTCCCTCAATGTTTCTCTGCATCTCCAGTCAGTCGTCCCATTCCAACCTCCTGAGGGGCCCCTTAAGGCCATAAAGGCAGGGGGAACACCAGGGCATCATGGGGCCCAGTCACCAACAGTTACAGGCTGATTAAAACCAGAACTGAGCTACGTTAGCACGTAGAATCATTAGCAGCCCTGCCTGTGATGGAATGGGGTTTAGTGGACCACAGAGACCATAACAAACCAGCATGGGCAGGGGGGGGGGGGGGGGGCTGGGTGAGGGGGAGGTGACTGGGATGGGGGAGAGAGGGAAAAAAAACAACCGAAGTGCCCAACTAATCTCTTCTCAAGGTTTTGGTTTCACTGTATGTTGTATTCCTGATGTGAAATAAAGTACAGGCTAGTATCCATAGTTTTTTTCTCCTTCAATCAGATGAATGGCTGTGTGCAGTCCAAGCCAGTTCAGGCTGGCTCTTATCTGAATAGTGTGGCTGAGGCTGAGCCAAGCTATAAACCCCAGAGCCAGGCTGCCATAAAACATACCTAAAGAATCTCCACAACCCACTGGCTAGCCACTCACATGTTGTCCAGATGGGCATAACAGGAACACAATGTATTGCATCCCAACGCTATCATGCCCACTCTCTTTCTGTTTCTCTCTCTCTCTTTCCCTTTTCATGGAAGTATGATTGTTTTACATCAAGGTGAAATAGTGCCAATATTTATTTATCTGTTTCTCTCTCCCCCTCTCTGATTCTCTCTCTCTTCCCCTTTGTCTCTCTCTCTTCCCCTTTGTCTCTCTGTTTTTAGAAACATCTGTGATTAGTTACATACATTTGTGCTTTTTCTGCCAGTGTATTCAGATATGCACTGAGTATACAAAACATTAAGAACATTCTCTTTCCATGACATAGACTGACCAGGTGAATCCAGGTGAAAGCTATGATCCCTTATTGATGTCACTTATTAAATCCACTTCAATCAGTGTAGATGATGGGGAGGACACATTAAAGAAGGATTTTGAAGTCTTGAGACAATTGAGACATGGATTGTGTATGCGTGCCATTCAGAGAGTGAATGGGCAAGGCAAAAGACTTAAGTGCCTTTGAACTGTTTACGGTAGCAGGTGCCAGGCGCACCGGTTTGTGTCAAGAACTGCAACGCTGCTGGGTTTTTCACACTCAACAGTTACCCATGTGTATAAAACATGGTCCATCACCCAAAGGACATCCAGCCAACTTGACACATCTGTGGGAAGCATTGAGTCAACATGGGCCAACACCTTGTAGAGTCCGTGCCCCATTGAATTAAGGCTGTTCTGAGGGCAAAAGGGGGAGGGGGGGTGTTTGGTATACTCAGTGTATTGGCGATATGTGTAGCAGAGGGAGGGATGGTCTATGGGTATGGGCCACTTCCCCTGCAGTGCCAAAACCCAGATGTAAATGACAAGTTTAGAATTTCACATACTTTTCTTTATTTTTCAGTCTCCAAACCCCCCACCCTCACATTCTGTAACTCCTCTTACCATTTCTCTTTCTCTCCCTGTCTCCCACCTTTCTCACTTTCTGTCAAACCCTCTCCCTCTGTCTCACTCCATACCCCCCCACTCCGTCTTGTGAAATGGATCAGTAGTAAGAGGGGCCCTAACGTGTCCCTCAGTACCTATCTCTGCTAAAGGCTTTCTCCCCTGGGGCCCCTCAGGTCTACTGTTGGCCCCAACCCTGTCATAAAACCTTGGGTGGAACCAATGGCTTCACCTGTTGCTGTTTAAACATTGTATTCATAACACTATATTTTCAGACATTCAAATGGTTCATTATTGTTTACTTCTCTTAATATAGACTACCGTTCAAAAGTTTGGGGTCCTTAGAAATGTCCTTGTTTTTGAAAGAAAAGCTCATTTTTTGTCTGTTAAAATAACATAAAATTGATCAGAAATACAGTGTAGACATTGTTAATGTTGTAAATTACTATTGTAGCTGGAAACGGCTGATTTTATATGGAATGTCGACATAGGCGTACAGAGTACAGGTCGACCGATTAATCGGTATTTTTGGACACCGATTTGGCCAATTTTTTATTATTTTTTATTTTTACACCTTTATTTAATCTTTATTTAACTAGGCAAGTCAGTTAAGAGCACATTCTTATTTTTAATGATGGCCTAGGAACGGTGGGTTAACTCCCTTGTTCAGGGGCAGAGCGACAGATTTTTACCTTGTCAGCTCGGAGATTGAATCCTGCAACCTTACAGTTAACAAGTCAAATCAAAATCAAATCAAATGTATTTATATAGCCCTTCGTACATCAGCTGATATCTCAAAGTGCTGCACAGAAACCCAGCCTAAAACCCCAAACTACAAGCAATGCAGGTGTAGAAGCACGGTGGCTAGGAAAAACTCCATAGAAAGTCCAACGCTCTAACCACCTGCCTCTCATTGCACTCCACGAGGAGCCTGTCTGTTACGCGAATGCAGTAAGCCAAGGTAAGTTGCTAGCTAGCATTAAACTTATCTCATAAAAAAACAATCAATAAATCAATCATAATCACTAGTTAACTACACATGGTTGATGATATTACTAGTTTATCTAGTGTCCTGCATTGCATATAATCGATGCGGTGCGTATTCACGAAAAATTACTGTCCTTGCTCCAATGTGTACCTAACCATAAACATCAATGCCTTTCTTAAAATCAATACACAGAAGTGTATATTTTTAAACCTGCATATTTAGCTAAAATACATCCATACACACGTATTTCTGTGTGCTATTATGTTATAATTAAGTCTATGATTTGACAGAGCAGTCTGACTGAGCGATGGTAGGCACAAGCAGGCTCTTAAGCATTCATTCAAACAGCACTTTCGTGTGTTTTGCCAGCAGCTCTTCGTTGTGCTTCAAGCATTGCGCTGTTTATGACTTCAAGCCTATCAACTCCCGTGATTAGGCTGGTGTAACCGATGTGAAATGGCTAGCTAGTTAGCGGGGTGTCACGCTAATAGCGTTTCAAACGTGACTCGCTCTGAGACTTGGAGTGGTTACTCCTCTTGCTCTGCATGGGTAACGATGCTTCGAGGATGGCTGTTGTCGATGTGTTCCTGGTTCGAGCCCAGGTAGGGGCGAGGCAATACTAGAGTGCCTATAAAGTCCCTATAAGAACATCCAATAGTCAAAAGTATATGAAATACAAATGGTATAGAGAGAAATAATCCTATAATTCCTATAATAACTATAACCTAAAACTTCTTACCTGGGAATATTGAAGACTCATGTTAAAAGGAACCACCATCTTTCATATGTTCTCATGTTCTGAGCAAGGAACTTAAACGTTAGCTTTCTTACATGGCACATATTGCACTTTTACTTTCTTCTCCAACACTTTGTTTTTGCATTATTTAAGCCAAATTGAACATGTTTCATTATTTATTTGAGGCTAAATTGATTTTATTGATGTATTATATTAAGTTTAAATAAGTGTTCATTCAGTATTATTGTAATTGTCATTATTACAAATAACTAAAAATAATTGGCCGTTTAATCGGTATCAGCTTTTTTTTGGTCCTCCAATAATCGGTATCGGTGTTGAAAAATCATATTCGGTCGACTTCTAGTACAGAGGCCCAATAGCAGCAACCATTACTTCTGTGTTCCAATAGAAAGTTGTCTTAGCTAATCCAAGTTTATCATTTTGAAAGACTAATTGATGATTAGAAAACCCTTTTGCAGTTATGTTAGCATAGCTGAAAACTTGTTCGGATTAAAGAAGCAATAAAACTGTCCTTTAGACTAGTTGAGTATCTGGAACATCAGCATTTGTGGGTTAGATTACAGGCTCAATATGGCCAGAAACAAATAACTTTCTTCCGAAACTCGTCAGTCTATTCTTGTTGTGAGGAATTAAGGCTATTACATGCGAGAAATTGCCCTGACTGATGTCTTGAGATGCTTCAATATATCCACATAATTTCCCCTCCTCATGATGCCATCTATTTTGTGAAGTGGACCAGTCCATCCTGCAGCCAAGCATACCCACAACATGATGCTGCCACCTCCGTGCTTCACGGTTGGGATGGTGTTCTTCGGCTTGCAAGCCTCCCCCTTTTTCCTCCAAACATAACGATGGCATTATGGCCAAATAGTAATATTTTTGTTTCATCAGACCAGAGGACATTTCTTCAAAACGTACGATCTTTGTCCCCATGTGCAGTTGCAAACCGCAGTCTGGCTTTTTTTATGGCAGTTTTGGAGCAGTGGCTTCTTCCTTGCTGAGTAGCCATTCAGGTTATGTCGAATAAGGACTCATTTTACTGTGGATATAGATACTTTTGTACCTGTTTCCTCAAGTATCTTCAAAAGGTCCTTTGCTGTTGTTCTGTGATTGATTTGCACTTTTCACACCAAAGTATGTTAATCTCCAGGAGACAGAACGTGTCTCCTTCCTGAGCGGTATGACAGCTGCGTGGTCCCATGGTGTTTAAACTTGCGTACTATTGTTTGTACAGATGAACGTGGTACCTTCAGGCGTTTGGAAATTGCTCCCAAGGATGAACCAGTCTTGTGGAGGTCTTTTTCTGAGGTCTTGGCAGATTTCTTTTGATTTTCCCATGATGTCAAGCAAAGAGGCACTGAGTGTGACGGTAGGCCTTGAAATATCTCCACAGGTACACCTCCCATTGAATCAAATGATGTCAATTAGCCTAACAGAAGCTTCTAAAGCCATGACATAATTTTCTGGAATTTTCCAAGCAGTTTAAAGGCACAGTCAACTTAGTGTATGTAAACTTCTGACCCACTGGAATTGTGGTACAGTGAATTGTAAGTGAAATAATCTGTCTGTAAACAATTGTTGGAAAAATGACTTGTGTCATGCACAAAGTAGATGCCCTAACCGACTTGCCAAAATTATAGTTTGTTAACAAGAAATTTGTGGAGTCATTAAAACATGAGTTTATATATATATATATATGGTACACCGTACCAGTCAAAAGTTTTGACACACCTACTCATTCAAGGGTTTTTCTTTATTTGACTATTTTCTACATTGTAGAATAATAGTGAAGACCTCAAAACTGTGAATATATATAGCCATCCTTTGCCCTTATGCACACTCTTAGCATTCTCTCATCCAGCTTCGTGAGGTAGTCACCTGGAATGCATTTCAATTAACATGTGTGCCTTGTTAAAAGTTCATTTGTGGAATTTATTTCCTTCTTAATGCATTTGAGCTAGTCAGTTGTGTTGTGACAAGGTAAGGGTGGTATACAGAAGATAGCCCTATTTGGTAAAAATATTAAGACAAGAACAGCTCAAATAAGCAAATAAAAATGACAGTCCATCCTTACTTTAAGACATGAAGGTCAGTCACTTTGGAAAATTCCAAGAACTTTGAATGCTTTGTAAAGTGCAGTCGCAAAAACCATCAAGGACTATGATGAAATTCGCTCTTAAGGGGGCCGCCACAGGAAAGGAAGACCCAGAGTTACCTCTGCTGCAGAGGATACGTTCATTAGAGTTTACTGCACCTCAGATTGCAGCCTAAATAAATGCTTCACCGAAGCATGAACAGACACATCTCAACATCAACTGTTCGGAGGAGACTGTGTGAATAAGACCATCATGATTGAATTGCTGCAAAGTAACCCTTACTAAAGGACACCCACAAGAAGAAGATCATTGATTGTGCCAAGAAACACAAGCAATGGACTCTTCCAATGTCTTTGTGAGAGTAGGTGAACGGATGATCTCCACATGTGTGGTTACCACCGTGAAGCACAGAGGAGGAGGTGTGATGGTGTGGGGGTGCTTTGTTGGTGACACTGTCAGTGAATTATTTAGAATTCAAGGCACACTTAACCAGCATAGCTACCAAAGCATTCCAGGTGAAGCTGGTTGAAAGAATGCCAAGAGTGTGCAAAGCTGTCATCAAGGCAAAGGATGGCTATTTTGAAGAATCTAAAATATATTTTTATTTGTTTAACACTTTTTTGATTACTTTAAGATTCCATATGTGTAATTTAATAGTTTGTCTTCTCTATTATAATACAATTAGAAAATAGTGAAAATAAAGAAAAACTCTTGAATGATTAGGTGTGTTGAAACTTTTGACAGATAGTGTGTCTCAATCACAGAATCTTAATTTGTTAATTCTGATATTTCAGATAACAACTGCAAATCTGTGAACCAATACACTTCAATTTGAAAACACAATAATACACATAACACAACTAATTCTATCAAGTGAAGCTCCTAAAATTGTGAGGACTGCCATTGTACACCCCTGAGTCCCGTCCCTTGGCTCATCTAGTCCCCAGGTTGGGTGGGGGCCATCTACCACGGCGGTCCCTCCTCTGGACCTTTGCGAAGGGAAGTGGTAATGTACAGTAGACATCTGCAGCAGAATGGTGATGTGGAGCTGGTATATGTATGTGTGAGCGTCTGTGTGTATGTGTGAGAGAGAGAGAGGTACTGCTGGTGAGGCTGCATCTAGGGTGGGGCTGGGTAGGACAGTTAGATCTGTGTGTGTGTGTGTGTGTGTGTGTGTGTGTGTGTGTGTGTGTGTGTGTGTGTGTGTGTGTGTGTGTGTGTGTGTGTGTGTGTGTGTGTGTGTGTGTGTGTGTGTGTGACAGTGAAGGGGGGAGGTGTTGGGGTTAGTTGGCTGTCTGCCATGCTAATGAATGGAGCTAAAAGCCTGGAGTTATGGCCCTATTAGATACTAATGGTGTCTGAGACAGCTGAGACCCTGGCACACACACAGGGCTCCTTACCGCACCCAGCACCACCACACCCCAACCTGTGTAACCCCTCCCTCCTTTTCCCTCCCTCCAGTTAAAGGTATTTATGAGAGGCAGGAATGGTGGAGGGGGATAAGGGGGTTTCACATTCCTAGCCATCGCTGTAGTTGAATAAGGGTCAAGGACTCATTTTTCATCCAAACCAATTACTCCCCATTCCTGCCATCATTCTCTCCCTCTCTGTCTCTCTCCCTTGTTCCCATCTCCCTATCTCTCTCGGAGCTCTGCTTCATCCCGCCCCTATTGACATCCACTGGGACGTACACATTCATACACACACACACACACACACACACACACACACACACACACACACACACACACACACACACACACACACACACACACACACACACACACACACACACACACACACACACACACACACACACACACACACACACTCCTCTTCATATCTCCAGCACAGACAGACACACTGACTGAGGGGAGAATGAGAGAAACGAGTGGAATTCCAATTGGAATTTCTCTTCATCCATTTATTCCCCAAATGCTGCTTTCATTCCAGAGATTTTGTGTGTGTGTGTGTGTGTGTGTGTGTGTGTGTGTGTGTGTGTGTGTGTGTGTGTGTGTGTGTGTGTGTGTGTGTGTGTGTGTGTGTGTGTGTGTGTGTGTGTGTGTGTGTGTGTGTGTGTGTGAACCCAGTGCAGGGATGTGGGAGACCCTAGGGGGAGGTTGAGTGAGAGAGGGCGAGGGGTAGGGGGTTAGTTAGGGGCAGGGGGGTGACCTTGTTGCTTGCAGCGGCATGCTAAGTATGCAATGGGAAAGCAGTGGAGAGCATCTATTTAGCTGCAGACATAAAGACTAGCTTGTTGGACTGGTGGTTGTAGTGGTTGTGTATGGGAGATGGGGTTGTGTATGGGAGATGTGAGGGGGGGGCAGCTCATGGAGAGGGGTAGAGTGGGGTGGACAAGGCGTGGGTGGGGGGTCGATTATGACTTCTAAGAGGGTTTGTGATTAACCCTGTAACCTCTTCGTTCCCATACTTAACCCCGCACAGGGGTCAGAGGTCATGGGTAATAGGCTGTAAGTGGTCTCTCTCCCTCCTTCTCACTGTCTTTTCACCATCTCTCTCTTTCTTGTTCTCCCTCCTCTCTCTGTGCACCCCCTCCCCCACACACACACACATATTTCCAAGAACAGACTGAACAGACAACTTCTACCAAACTCGCCACATAGAGCAGATTTTCCTAATATAACGCCCACAGAGTGAGGCTGATTGAGGATTATTCCCTTGGTGATCACAACACACGTGAACCTTCTCCTCCAGCATACCAGGGTGATGAGTGTCCTAGTACCCCAGGGAGGGTGACACTACTGTGACTGCAAGGCTAGAATACACCGAGACCTAGCCAGACTGAGGGGGTATCAGTGGGCATGGAGAAAGCGAGTAGGGGGTTGGGATGGATGGAGCCAAGCCACAAGTCCACTGTTCCAACCAACAACATATGGAAAAATAATATCTGGGTAATGGAGTGGCATGGTGTGATAGAAGGGTTCATTCAGGGTTTGTCATGACCCATAGAACATTAGGAAAACACCATATTGTGTATGTATGTATGTATGTATGTATGTATGTATGTATGTATGTATGTATGTATGTATGTATGTATGTATGTATGTATGTATGTATGTATGTATGTATGTATGTATGTATGTATGTATGTATGTATGTATGTATGTATGTATGTATGTATGTATGTATGTATGTATGTATGTATGTACAGTGGGGCAAAAAGTATTTAGTCAGCCACCAATTGTGCAAGTTCTCTCACTTAAAAAGATGAGAGAGGCCTGTAATTTTCATCATAGGTACACTTCAACTATGACAGACAAAATGAGAAGAAAAAAATCCAGAAAATCACATTGTCGGATTTTTAATGAATTTATTTGCAAATTATGGTGGAAAATAAGTATTTAATCAATAACAAAAGTTTATCTCAATACTTTGTTATATACCCTTTGTAGGCAATGACAGAGGTCAAATGCTTTCTGTAAGTCTCCAGAAGGTTTTCACACACTGTAGCTGGTATTTTGGCCCATTCCTCCATGCAGATCTCCTCTAGAGCAATGATGTTTTGGCGCTGTTGCTGGGCAACACAGACTTTCAACTCCCTCCAAAGATTTTCTATGGGGTTGAGATCTGGAGACTGGCTAGGCCACTCCAGGACCTTGAAATGCTTCTTACGAAGGCACTCCTTCATTGCCAGGGCGGTGTGTTTGGGATCATTGTCATGCTGAAAGACCCAGCCACGTTTCATCTTCAATGCCCTTGCTGATGGAAGGAGGTTTTCACTTAAAATCTCACGATACATGGCCCCATTCATTCTTTCCTTTACACGGATCAGTCGTTCTGGTCCCTTTGCAGAAAAACAGCCCCAAAGCATGATGTTTCCACCCCCATGCTTCACAGTAGGTATGGTGTACTTTGGATGCAACTCAGCATTCTTTGTCCTCCAAACACGACGAGTTGAGTTTTTACCAAAAAGTTATATTTTGGTTTCATCTGACCATATGACATTCTCCCAATCTTCTTCTGGATCATCCAAATGCTCTCTAGCAAACTTCAGACGGGCCTGGACATGTACTGGCTTAAGCAGGGGGACACGTCTGGCACTGCAGGATTTGAGTCCCTGGTGGCGTAGTGTGTTACTGATGGTAGGCTTTGTTACTTTGGTCCCAGCTCTCTGCAGGTCATTCACTAGGTCCCCCCGTGTGGTTCTGAGATTTTTGCACACCGTTCTTGTGATCATTTTGACCCCACGGGGTAAGATCTTGCGTGGAGCCCCAGATCGAGGGAGATTATCAGTGGTCTTGTATGTCTTCCATTTCCTAATAATTGCTCCCACAGTTGATTTCTTCAAACCAAGCTGCTTACCTATTGCAGATTCAGTCTTCCCAGCTTGGTGCAGGTCTACAATTTTGTTTCTGGTGTCCTTTGACAGCTCTTTGGTCTTGGCCATAGTTGAGTTTGGAGTGTGACTGTTTGAGGTTGTGAACAGGTGTCTTTTATACTGATAACAAGTTCAAACAGGTTCCATTAATACATGTAACGAGTGGAGGACAGAGGAGCCTCTTAAAGAAGAAGTTACAGGTCTGTGAGAGCCATAAATCTTGTTTGTTTGTCGGTAAACAAATACTTATTTTGCAAATAAATTCATAAAAAATCCTACAATGTGATTTTCTGGATTTTTTAAAACTTCATTTTGTCTGTCATAGTTGAAGTGTACCTATGATTAAAATGACAGGCCTCTCATATTTTTAAGTGGGAGAACTTGCACAATTGGTGGCTGACTAAATACTTTTTTGCCCCACTGTATGTATGTATGTATGTACAGAAGCTATAATATGCACCATTTTGTGATATATATATACAATGTGTTGTTTGGGGACGTAAGTTTTGTTAGCTCAGCTCAAAGTGAACAATGGTCAAAGAAACCATGAAAAAAAAGCACATGTATCGTTTGGAAAGGTTCTGTCAACACTTATTCTGAAATAAAAAGTGATATAAAGCAAAAGAGAGAAAAGTAGGGAAAAACAACAAAAATAGAGATGAGAGAGCACATCTTGGGTTTGAGCTGTGAAAACAGAGAGGGAGGGAAAGCCTTGGCACTTGTGCGTGTATGTGTGTGTTTGTAAGCCTTGCTATTGTGCCCTCAAAAGAGAAAGAACTTACGCCACGATCAAAGCTCCACTCACCACCCCTCTCTTTTTCTCTTAATTTTTTTTCTCTTAAATTTCTCTTAATCTGTTTCTCAACTAAACATGCTCATTTAAAAACCTTGCCCAATCAGATAGCCTAACCAGCTGTAATACTGCTAGTAAAGTTGGTCCCGTGGGACAAGCTAAGGAGGGAGGGTAGAGGCTGCATGCATGCATACACTTACACACACAGTAAATACCCCAACATGTGCACACCACACCCTCCTAGTTTCATGTAGGCGCTTGCACACACATTCCCCTAAAACCACCCTACACATTCCTCCTCTTGACATATAGAGCTATACACAAACCTCATACACAAAGCACCAGCTTCAAGCTAGTCCAAGCCCATCTGTAAACACCACTCAGAGAAACAGACAACTTGTTTTGTATTCTTCCTGCACTCAGACATGATAATAGCGTCTCTCCTAGTGTCAGTACTTCTAGAAGTAGTGGGTGGAGGAGTCAGGCGCAGAGAGCAGGGTAGTAGATACGTGGATCGTTTATTTCCATAGCAACAGTGTCGGTCAACGCCACACACACGGGCTAATAGACCCAGTCCAAAACAAACAGGACGAAACGTTTCGGGAAAATAACATCCACAAAAATCACACACACCAATAACAGAAAAACAAGCCCGCACAAAAGCCGGCGGGCCTACCGGGTTTAAATAGCCCAAAACCAAAACCTAAACAAGAAACAGGTGCAAATAATCAGACAACACTAAATGAAATAGAAAATGGGATCGGTGGCAGCTAGTAGGCCGGCGACGACGACCGTTGAGCGCCGCCCGAACAGGAAGAGGCACCATCTTCGGAGGGATTCGTAACACCTAGTCTCACTTATAGATTCAGCTCAATGGTACTTCCTGGTTTAGCTGAGGAGTAAATAAAAACTATGTAGTGGACTCTTTAGGGGGAAACCCATTCACACTGATTCTATACTCCCACCTTTACTGAGAAGTCCCACCTGCACTAGAATGGGCATTCACACATACACATTCCTCCAGTCAGTGAATGATCCGTCTGAAACTACCCAGAAGCACCTGGCCATCAGTTACTGGTGGGTTTACAACTGCTTTGGTGAGATACTGTAAATCAGTTGTCATTGGGGAGAATATATTGTTGAATATTCTTTTGATATATTCTGATCGGTGAAAATCCCAGATTTGACAAAATAATGCAAAATAAAAATTCACCTGATGTTACTAGATCGTTCCGAGAATACATGTAGTCTGTTCTTTATACGTTCCCAGAATGTTTATTTAGGTTGTGGGAACATTGTGGGGATATGACAAGAGATAAGTTCGCTAAACACTAAAACTGTTCAGTTGTGCTGACATTCAGATCAGTGGAGGCTGGTGACTTGAAAACTTAAGGAGGATTGGAGACCCACGGTATAGGCACGAACCACATGGAGACTACAAGCGTCTTTCAAAAATCGTTAAAGACTAATTATTTTAACATAAAGTATTTAATAAAGACGTTTATAGTGCAATATTACGAGGAATGGGAATGAGAGGGCTACTTACTGTACACAGTTGGGAAGGGATCACAGCAGTGATTAAATGAGGGTATGAGGCATGAGTTGAGGTGTTCAGAGGCTTGACTTCAGTGCAGGACAGAGGTTGAGGTGTTCAGAGGCTTGACTTCATTGCAGGACAGAGGTTGAGGTGTTCAGAGGCTTCAGTGCAGGACAGGCTCATTATGGATGGATGGTGTTGGAGAAGAAAGAACTCGTCCACTGAGGGCAGGACACAACACACTACAGTTAGACAAAAGAGCTACGAATGAGTTAGTCCAAGCAAGTAGTAAAATAATGTATGTGTAATAATGTGATTGTGTTTGCCTATGTGATTGACTCTACATAAAGTAATGAGAGAAAATTGACAGGTCTACTCACAGTGTTTGGAGAGGAAACATTCAATGTGCCAGTGGATGAGAGGGTGCATGAGACATGGCTTCAGTTCATGTCAGGAGAGAGTTGACAATGGTAGTGGAATGGAGTGTTCATCACCTCTTAATCAGGTTGCAAGCAGACTGGTGCCACCATAGGTCCCAGAGTGGCAGGGCAATTATTTCCCCCTGGGGCCCAGAGTTTTTCCTTATCTGGTAACCTAACCAGGAAAGCTCCGGACCTTAACCGATTAGAACACTTTTAAAACACGGAAGCCAAATGCGGAGACAACTTCCTCCACACTCGCTCGTTATTATAATTACACTAGAAATCCCTGCATTAGCATGTTCCTGTTAGCTGACACTGTACGCCATGACAAATGCACCATATTATTGTCCTGCTAATGTGCCTGGACTGTGTAGGCTAAACTGCAGAGAAAAACAACATAACTGATCCAAATGGCTGCCCAATCAGGCAACCTAGTTACACATATTTCGAACTGAATATGCATTTTAAATGTTAGACTTTTGAGCAGTTATTCAAATGAAATAGGCGATTCACTGTAGTTGACAACCTAGACTAGAGTTTTGTACTCACTTGAAAACAATAACATGATTCATTACATTGTGTTGTTATAGCCTAGGTCCCTTACAAAAATGTACCATGGTAGTACAATGAAAAAATTACCATGTTTTTTGGGTCATTACCATGGCAGGAAAATACCATGGTACTGGTGCAAATACCATGGTATTTTCTTTCCATGGTAGTGTCATTGTACTAGCTATCCTGGTACACAGGGGAACCATGGTAGTACAATGAAAAATATACCATGGTTTTGTACTAGCAGCATTTAGTGAAACATAAAAGCATGGTAGTTCTTTACAATGGATTATGGTGTCCCACTGCTTTTCAGGTAAAGTGACCAAAAACAGTCATTTATGGTACTCACATAATGCATCATTGACTACTTGCTCTGCAATGGCAAAGTGTAGGCCTTGTACCCTCTTAAAGCTCACAGTGAAAAACCACAACATGGTCTAGTAGTGTAGTGTACCCTCTTAAACCTAGGGTCCTGGATAGGGTATGGTGAGAAGAATGAAGGGAGTTTGAAACCTTGAATATTTAAAATAGTTTATCTTGTGCGTCTCTCTTCAATACAGTTTTCAGTTGTTTCTCTCTCATTCAACTGACTTGGCTACTCTGAAACAATTCTAAATAGCCAACATACAAAAAAATATATACAATTTGGAAAAAGGTTTCCATTATCCTCTTATCTCATAGATACATTTTCATCATGTAATTTCAAAGTATCCCTAAAAACAACAAGTTGGTCCTGTCGCCATGTCTACCACAGGCTAGCTTGATTGGGGCTAACTTTAGCCGACGTTCGCTTCTATGCTAACATACTTTTCTAAATTAATTAAACTATCAAAACATCATCAACAAATAACAACAATTATATCATTACACTCGAAACAAGCACAACACCCCCTGACTATAAATACTGTAAATTATTACAACATGTCAAAGATTAGGCTACAATATACTGTATCTAACATTCTCCCACATTTCAGGTTGGCAACACAGGGAACCCAAAAATGAGCAACTATTTCCCCTTTCTTGGATGTTACAGACAAACTATGACCAGCAATAGTAGCCTGCCTCTGACTTTATCAGAAACTTGCCCATACTGCTATATAAATGAATCAATATAATACCAACCAACCTCTTCTGACCTTGGGTGGGGGGGTATTTATTTAATGCATTATGCTGTCATTGTACTATGGTAAAGCACAATTGATAAAGATTGTACCATATGATACTTTTTGGTACAATTGATCATAATTGTGCATTACCATGGTAGAATGTATAATGCAGGTTAAAACCATGGTACATTTCCATGATTCAGATCTATAAAATTGTATAGATGATGCCATAACATGGTCATATGTAGGTACAATGGCAGTACCATGGTACTACCATCATACTTTAAGGCTAAAAACATGGTACATTTCCATGATTCAGACTATAACATGGTAGAAGTGAAAGTGCCATAGTGGTACCATGGTATTAATGAAAGTACCATAGTAGTACCATGGTATTAATGAAAGTACCATAGTAGTACCATGGTATTAATGAAAGTGCCATAGTAGTACCAGGGTATTAATGAAAGTGCCATAGTAGTACCATGGTATTAATGAAAGTACCATAGTAGTACCATGGTATTAATGAAAGTGCCATAGTAGTACCATGGTATTAATGAAAGTACCATAGTAGTACCATGGTATTAATGAAAGTGCCATAGTAGTACCATGGTATTAATGAAAGTACCATAGTAGTACCATGGTATTAATGAAAGTGCCATAGTAGTACCATGGTATTAATGAAAGTGCCATAGTAGTACCATGGTATTAATGAAAGTACCATAGTAGTACCATGGTATTAATGAAAGTGCCATAGTAGTACCATGGTATTAATGAAAGTACCATAGTAGTACCATGGTACATATCTGTAAGTGGGATACTAGTCAGACTCAATCTCACAGGTACAAACATGACTCAACTCACATTACCACGGTAAAATCCCACCCTTAAAGGGGCAGGTGAACATGTTTGTCTCTGTGATATTTTGGTTAAAAGACACAGGTTACAAAAAATGAAATGAAATGAAACAATATACCACATTACTTCTTACTAGTAATACATTTATTTTAGAAATATTACAACCCATGCTCAAACGTTTTTATGCGTTTTGTTGGTGTAATTTTAGTGGACCAAAAATATTTTTTCTTGTAAAAAATCTGAGTGGCTGCTAGATTTCCAAATCTACCTGCCACGGTGGCTGTTAGACCAAAAAGTACATTTTAGGTCTTGATTGTACCAATCTTAATGGTGCTAAATTAGGAACTTTCAAATGAAGTGTGACATACATTAGACATCTGTTATTGTTAACGTTAACATGTGATTAATTTTGTCTCACAGAAGTTTCTCCAACAAGCTCACCTGGCAGACCGTCCCCCAGCAGAGGTAAATGACTTAAAGTAACTTGATAATTTAAAAAAACATTGAAGCATTCACATCAAAACAGTGGACACTATTTTGTAGTGTCAAACTTTGGAGCCTGAACTCTAACATTTTTAAAAATGTATTTATTTATCCTATATTTAACCAGGTAGGCCAGTTGAGAACAAGTTCTCATTTACAACTGCGACCTGGCTGAGATAAAGCAAAGCAATGAGACAAAAACAACAGCACAGAGTTACACATAAACAAATGTACAGTCAATAACACAATAGAAAAATATATGTACAGTGTGTGCAAATGCAGAAGAGTAGGGAGGTAAGGCAATAAATAGCCATAGTGTCACGAGGCTCCTCTTCCTGTTTGGACGGCGCTCGGCGGTCTTCGTCACCGGTCTACTAGCTGCCTCCGATCCCCTTTTCCTTTTCTGTTAGTTTTGTCTTATTGGTTACACCAGTTTCTTGTTTAGGTTTTGGTTAGGGCTATTTAAACCGGTTATGCCCGCCTGCTTTTGTGCGGGCTTGTTCCTCTGTTCATTTTTGTTGTGCATTTTTGTTGTTTTCTCCGGACTGTTTGGGTCCTGATTTTGGGCCGGTCATTTCTATGTGCCTGGTGTTTTGGCGTGACCGTTTCTGTGCCGGAATAAACACGATTGTCCTTAACCCTCTGCTCTCTGCGCCTGACTCCGCACCCACTACTCCTAGAAGTGTGTAACAGAAGCACGCACCACACATGGAGTCAGCAGGAGCAGCGGCCACCCTCTTCCATCTATGGAGGAGCAGCGGCCACCCCTCTTCCATCTATGGAGGAGCAGCGGCCACCCCTCTTCCATCTATGGAGGAGCGCGTCCTCCATCATACAGCTATCCTCCATCATACAGCTATCCTCCATCATACAGCTATCCTCCATCATACAGCTATCCTCCATCATACAGCTATCCTCCATCATACAGCTATCCTCCATCATATCGGGTCGGCGATGGACCAAATGATGGAGAGAATGGACCGATGGGAGAGGAGTGGTCTCCCTACCTCACCTCCAGCTCCTCTGACGACTCAACCCACGCCTCCGGCGGCATCCGGCCCCAGCGCACTTCATCTCGCGCCCCCGATGGAGTACGATGGATGGGTGTCAGGGAATTTTGCTTCAGCTCGAGCTGTACCTGGCTACCGTTTGGCCAACTCCCTCGGGTGAAGAGAGTGTGAGCGTCCTCGTCTCCTGCCTGACAGAGCCCTGGAGTGGGCCAACGCAGTTTGGAATAGCCCAGACTCTGCTAGGGACCACTACCCAGAGTTCACCTGCCGTTTCCGGGCTGTGTTCGACCACCCTCCAGAAGGCCGAACTTCTGTTCCACCTTAGGCAGGAGATGAGGAGCGCGCAGGACTTCGCACTGGAGTTCCGGACCTTGGCCGCTGGGGCGGGGTGGAATGACAGGGCCCTGATGCAGACTCCGGGAGGACTTCCACAGGGAGCTAGCTTGTCAGGATGCACTCTCTCCCTCGATGAACTCATAGACATGTCGATCCGGCTGGACAATCTGCTAGCTGCTCGCGGGCGTTCAGAAAGGGCCCTGTCAGTTCCACCTCCTGGCCCTCCTGTTCCCATACCTATGGAGTTAGGGGAGGCCGCATCGAGGGTGACTGGAGGAGGAGGTTCCTCCTGCACCAGCTGTGGTCGGAGAGGACACACTTCTGACCGGTGCTGAAGGAGCTCGTCTGGGAGTCGAGACAGCAGGCAGAACACTTCTTGGTCACCCCAGGTGAGTCAGCACCAAACTCACCCAGAGCTCCCTGTTGGTCACATGTTTTTATTAATGTATTTTTCGGAGTTTTCTCCCTCTCTCCAGCAAAGGCGCTTGTCGATTCAGGCGCAGCTGGGAACGTTATGGATCTCCCGTAAGTTGGGGATTCCGCTGGTGCCAATAGATCCACCCTTCCCCGTGCACTCCTTAGATAGCCGACCGTTAGGGTCAGGGCTGATCAGGGAGTAGTAAGAAGAAGAAGAGCAAGAAGAGCGTGACAAATGCACCCCCCCACCCACCCACCCACCCTTCTCACCGATGCTGATAGAAATCCTAGTGGAAACACTGACACACACACACACACAGAAACGAAAACAGGCAAGCACACAAGTCCGCCCAGTTCCAGACTACAGTATATACCACCAGGGAAGTAATTGCCTGCATGCCACACTTAGAGGGGTGGCAGGTAGCCTAGTAGTTAGAGTGTTGGACTAGAGCCTTGAACCGAAAGGTTGCAATATCAAATCCCCGAGCTGACAAGGTAAAAATCTGTCGTTCTGCCTCTGTACAAGGCAGTTAATCCACTGTTCCTAGGCCTTCATTGAAAATAAGAATTTGTTCTTAAAACTGACTTGCCTAGTTAAAAAAGAGGATACAATGCACAGGTCACAGACAAACAGTCTATGATTATACAGGCTTATTGAGCTGTCTCATTTTAAAGACAGTTAATTACACACACCACACCTAACTTTAGGAGGATCAATTAGCCTAAACCATGACAAGACCAAACACAGGTATGGTTAACTAACCACTCAGCATCAGTATAGCTGTAGGCAATAAACATTCAGATGGCAATAGGGTTGATACAGGTTTTGCAGATGATTTTAATTCTCTCTCCATCTCCCTCAGGCCCTCTTCCTCGCTCTGGAAATTCTGTCTCAGCTCTGGTTACATGAGGCTAAATTGACTAATGGAAATCAACCTCTCTTTCATCCTGCTCTTTAATGCGAGAGATGGAGGAATTTCCAAGGTGCTGGAGAGCTGTGTTTTCTTGCCAGGTTGACGGTTGGAGGTGTTCTGTTTTCTTTAGAGGGTTACGGTACTTTTGGGGTTAGACTGGCTTGTTCTGTGAAGAGAGACGGATTAGCTCGGACCCCGAGGAAGGAAAAGATATGTGGAATACACACACATTTCCTTCCAGCTGAGATTCAAACTAGGGAGGAGAGGAAAGGAGGCAAATCCAAAACACATTTTCACCCTTCCTTGGACATGTGGAACTTGTCTTGCAAGTGTTTTCTTTTCATCAGGCTCGTGTTTGTCTGTGGGGTTTTAACAGGGTCTTTTCTCTCTCCAGGGGGATTAACCTGACCCAATTAATGCAAACCCTAACTTTGACCTTCTAACCACATCATCCCAATCTATGGTGAGAAGTCATCTACAGTGTAGACATTTTGGTCAACTTCAGAACTGGGTGCTTTTCTATCCAATCGACTCTTGATATTGTAAGCATGCCTGTATGGGAATGTTGTGACAGAGTGCACTAAACTGAAGCATGCCGTTACAAGGTCCAGAAATGGGATTGACCTGGTTGCCATACATACAGTGCATTCAGAAAGTATTCAGACCCCTTGACTTTTTCCACATTTTCTAACATTACAGCCTTGTTCTTAAATACACACAATACCCCCGAATGACAAAGCAAAAACAGGTTCAAAGAATTTTGGGCTAATAGATCAAAAATACAAAACTGATATATCATATTTACATAACTATTCAGACCCTTTACTCAGTACTTTGTTGAAGCACTTTGGCAGCAATTACAGACTAGAGTCTTCGTGGATATGATGCTACAAGCTTGGGGAGTTTCTCCCAGTCTTGGCTGTGTGCTTAGGGTTGTTGTCCTGTTGGAAGGTGAATTTTGGCCCCAGTATGAGGTTCTGAGTGCTCTGGAGCAGGTCTTCATCAAGGATCTCTCTGTACTTTCCCAGTCCCTGCCGCTGAAACACATCTCCACCGCATGATGCTGCCACCACCATGCTTCACCATAGGGATGGTGCCAGGTTTCCTCCAGATGTGACACTTCGCATTCAGGCCAAAGAGTTCAACCTTGGTTTCATCAGACCAGATCATCTTGTTTCTCATGGGCTGAGAGTCTTTTTAGTGCCTTTTGGCAAACTGAAAACGGGCTGTCATGTGCTTTTTACTGAGGAGTGGCTTCTGTCTGGCCACCTTAACATAAAGGCCTGATTGGTGGAGTGCTGCAGAGATGGTTGTCCTTCTGGAAGGTTCTCCCATCTCAACAAAGGCACTCTGGAGCTCTATCAGAGTGACCATCGGGTTCTTTCTCCCCCGATTGCTCAGTTTAACCAGGTAGCCAGCTCTAGGAAGAGTCTTGGTGGTTCTAAACGTCTTCCATTTAAGAATGATGGAGGCCACTGTGTTCTTGAGGAACTTCAATGCTGCAGAAATGTTTTGCTACCCTTCCGCAGATCTGTGCCTCGACACAATCATGTCTCTGAGCTCTACGGACAATTCCTTCGACCTTATGGCTTGGTTTTTGCTCTGACATGCACTGTCAACTGTGGGACCTTATATAGACCAGGTGTGTGCCTTTCCAAATCATGTCCAATCAATTTAATTTACCACATCTCAAGGATGATCAATGGAAACAGGATGCACCTGAGCTCAATTTCGAGTCTCATAGAAAAGGGTCTGAATACATATGTAAATAAGGTATTTCTGTTTCTTACATACATTTGCAAACTTTTCTAAAAACCTGTTTTTGCTTTGTCATTATGGGGTATTGTGTGTAAAACAATTCAATCCATTTTAGCATGAGGCTGTAACGTAACCCAATGTTGAAAAAGTCAAAGGGTCTGAATACTTTCCGAATGCAGTGCAACATAAGCCAGATATTCCTGGGAGGAGCAGAGGGGACCCACTGTTGGGGAGATTCTAGTTAAAAGCAGAACATAAAAAAAGGAGTGTTGATTGTGTGTATAGATGTGATATGGAGCACAGCATTTAGAAACCCCCTAGTGGGTGTGTGTTGTGGTCTGCAGCACAAGACGTGTGAAACAGACGCACCCCTATTCTCTTTTACCCCTGAGAGCGAGGAGGACAGAAAGAATGAGTGAGCAGAAAGGAAAGAGAGCAGGAAAGAGGAGTGTGGTGTGTAAATGTCAGGCTCTGTGAAAGAGCAGTGTGTCAGAGTGACACGGACTGCGACCACCAGCCCTTTACTCCCCGATCCCTCTTCTATGCCGGTGACCACAATCACCACACACACTCGAAACACACATACTCTCAAACACACACACACAGTGAAATGAGGGTGTCCCTGTCACCCAGCCGTGTCACAGCCACACCACAGCCGAGGGGCGAGAGAGAAAATCGTCACACTGCATGTCTGA
Source organism: Oncorhynchus gorbuscha (assembly GCF_021184085.1). Lineage (NCBI taxonomy): Eukaryota > Metazoa > Chordata > Actinopteri > Salmoniformes > Salmonidae > Oncorhynchus > Oncorhynchus gorbuscha. The sequence goes on from NC_060187.1 coordinate 29,270,395, forward strand.
GATGCTTCACTGGCTCATGTCTCGACTGGCCCATGTCTCTACTGGCCCATGTCTCTTCTACCCCGGGTTTCCCTATCTCATGACGCCCACACATCTTACACCTCTTCCCCTTATAATGAGTCAATACATATTTAAATGTTACACAATGACATTTGGACATTCACCCAGCTATAGGTTGAGGCCTTTCCAAAATGGCACTTTCGTAACTGTTGCACAACAAAGGCCAAAATGTACAGAAAATATACAGAAGTCCCACTGACACAATAAACACACAGAAACTGTCACAAAAAGTACCTGGAACAATACTCTGTTAAAAGCAACGGGGCTGATCTCAGGTGTTTGGTTTCAGAACAAAAATGTATATCATGTCTGCATGGTGCCACCAAAAGTTCCAAGAGAGTTATTTCATAGCTATGCTTGTTTGCAGCAGTGTATGCAGTTCCAAGCAAGGCATAGATATGGGGTTCTTCTCATACATATATTCTCATCACAGAGACTCTAAAGGTTACCTAACCACAACAACATGGTGTGCCACAATGCTCCTGACCCTCTGACTCACAGACGCTCACAGCACAACCACATGTGGGCAGAGAAAACTACAATAGAGCGGGGCCAGCAGAGAGAGAGAAGAAAGAGAAGCCATGAGGTGTGACAGAGCAATGTGTTGCTAGCTGGGAATCCCTCTGCTCTCAACAGGCCCGCTGAAAAAAAGGACGGCTCGCATGGGAGGATTCAGATGAGTGCACCTGGTGCAGGGGTAGACAGAAAAGTTAGAGCTAAATTACAGTAAATGCTCTCACCCTTCCCCTCCTGGCTATCTGTTTGACAGAAACCCCAACCCATGTTTGATAGGTCAAAGAGCAATAGGGGTGGGGGATATTGAGACCTATAGATTTGAGTAATTTATCAGATACTTAAAGTTAGTGTTGGTTGCACAATATTGTAACTTTTCCAACTAACCAGATCAAATCAAATCAAGCTTCAAATCAACTTTGATTTGTCACATACACATGGTTAGCAGATGTTAACGCGAGTGTAGCGAAATGCTTGTGCTTCTAGTTCCGACCATGCAGTAATATCTAACAAGTAATCTAACCTAACAATTTCACAACAAATACCTTATACACACAAGTGTAAAGGAATGAATATGAATATGTACATTAAATATTTAAATGAGTGATGGCCGTATGGCATAGGCAAGATGCAGTAGATGGTATAGAGTACAGTATATACATATGAGATGAGTAATGTTGGGTATGAAAACATTATATAAAGTGGCATTGTTTAACCTCTCTAGGGTAGGTGAGACGCTCACGTCCCACCAGGCGAACATCCGGTGAAACTGCAGAGAGCTAACATTTTAAATACACCATTCGTTGTATTAAACATTCTTGTAAATACATGGATCTTACATCATTTAAAAGATGAACGTCTTATTAATCCAGCCGCTGTGTCAGATTTCAAAAAGGTTTACTGCAAAAGCAAACAAGCCATTTACTGAGGACGGCGCCCCACACACACAAGTATTACTAGAATTTTCCAACCAAGTATTAGAGTCACGAAAGTCAGAAATAACAATAAAATAAATTGCTTACCATTGAAGATCTTCCTCTGGTGGCAATGCCAAGTGTCCTATCTACACAGTGAATGTTCGTTTTGTTTGATAAAATCCATTTTTATAGCCTAACACAAAACATTTGTAAACCGGTTGCATCGTGATTTCCATCTCATTCAACTTTGGACGAAGCGTTCGTGGTAATTACACATACTAAACAAATGTTTATCCAGTCATGGTTGGGTTCATTGCAATCCTCTGGTTGTTACTAACACAACCATACATGATGTTTATTTTCCCGGGACATATTGACCGAAACCAACCGATTTGAAGACACCAATCAATGACCTCATTGCGCACCAATGGTAGGACCGGTCTATCGTTGATTGACTGTATTTTGGCCCAAGGACCACTGATCATCTTGAAATCTAGCTTGGAAGATAGCCAATGAGCTGAGGTAAACGGCAATATGTAATGGTTATACGTTCGAAGACCAGCCTTTGTCGTAAACTCTGGCGTAAAAGAGGTTCATTCGCCATTGCATATCCTACTTGACGGAGCCACGAGTGTTACGCATAGCAGTACATATTAAATATAATTTTCAACAAGTTTACATATTTAAATTATGGCAAATAAATCAGGAAAAGCTCAAACAAAGTCTAGGTATACAGTTTTAACCCAAATTATAGAGGAAATTGATCGAGACAGAGTTTCTTCAGGAAGATGAATCTTTCAGCGAAGCTAGTTTTGCTAGTTTTGACTACCAGGCAGAAGACATGTTTCTGCACGGCAAGGATGCCATGCTGGATTGGTAAGTTCTAATGCTAATGTCATTGTTTGAAATTAATATGAAATATTATTAATTTGAGATTTTGGGGGGGATTTTCTTATTTTATTTGCAATATATAAAAAATATAATCTGTAATGAAATGTGTAAAGTACACATTGGCAATACTGTGTGTGTGTGTGATATATTTTTTACATTTATTTTACATAAACATGGAATGGAACAGCACTTCACCATAGTGATTATGTTCCCTGTACTCTATATATATCTGTTTATTTTACGTGTTGATACAGGGCTCATTACGTGAACGTATTGTTACTTTAAAAAAAATCTTTCACAGTGGCAGTGATTATGATTATGAGCCGCCAATGTCTAGGTGTCCATCTCCCTCTGAAGCTGGTCCATCCAGCCGGACCCCAGCTGTCTCCGGCTCCACACCTACCCGGCCATCTAGAGGTGTGAAGTCAGTAACAAAGAAGAGGAGGTGGGGAAGAGAGAAACCTGCAGACAGAGGGCCAGAGAGTCGTTGGCATTCTGTGTTAGAAGATGATGTGGAACCAAATCCACCAGTTTTTAGACCCAAAAGGCAGCCAGGACCTCAACTAGACATGACTGCAAAGTACAGCCCCCTTCAACTTTTTCAACTGTTTTTCACCTCATCAGTTGTTGATTCCCTGGTGTCGAACACCAATAAGTACGGGGCTAAGAAGCAGCAGGAAAGAAAGAGGCATGGAAGACCATTTCCATGTCAGACCTTTTCTGCTACTTTTCAATGGTCATTTACATGGGGCTGGTGAAGTTTAAAACTCTAAAGGACTACTGGAAAATGTCAGCTCTCTATCAACTGCCTTTCACCATGACTGTCATGTCTTGTAAAAGGTTCCTGACAATCTCATGGGCGCTTCACATCAGTGACCCAAAAGTTGATGGGGAGAATGACAAGAAGAGAGGCACACCAAGGTTTTATATGTTCTGTAAAATAAAACCTCTCTACTCCAGCATCGTTGATGCCTGCAAGACTTATTTTCAGCCTGCCCAAAACCTGTCCACCGATGAGAGGATGGTAGCCTTAAAAAGGCCAGAATCAGCCTCAAACAATACACGAGTAACAAACCAACCAAATGGGGTTACAAGCTGTTTGTTTTGGCTGATTCTGTGTATGCCTACACTTGCAATTCTTTTGTTTATGAGGGGAAAAACAGTTTTGCTACCGGTAATGGACTGAGTTAAGATTCTGTTATGGAGTTATTGGATTTTCAACTGCTGGAGAAGGGCTACAGACTGTTTGTGGACAACTTCTACACAAGCCCTACCCTGTTTACAGAGCTAAGGAAGCGGGAGATGTGGGCTTGTGGCACCATTCGTACCAACAGGGTGGGATTTCCAAAGACCAAGGTGAACAACATGCCTAAGCGGGCTGAGCGGGGTACCATGCGATGGATCCGTGAAGATGGACTGCTGTTTGTGAAGTGGATGGATACCAGAGAGGTGGTCATGTGCTCCAGTATCCACAAGTCCTTCAGTGGAGATCACGTCGTCAGGCGTGTGAAGGACGGTGCCGGGGCATGGACCACAAAAAATGTCCCCATTCCAGCTGCTGTGAAGGACTACAACAAGAGAATGGGAGGTGTGGACCCGTCAGACACGCTGATAGGATACTACAATGTTCTTCACAAGACCATGAAATGGTACAAAACATTTTTCTATCATTTCAATGACATTGCTGTGGTGAATTCCTTCATCCTCCAGAAGGAAATGGCCAAGAGCTGTGGACAGCCCCCCATCTCACAGCTAGCCTTCAGGGAGCTGCTCATCCAGGAGCTTGCTAGCTACAGCAAGTCCACTGCAGTACCTTCTGCTCCAACCAGTGGTGTTCACCTGTCCAGATTCACAGGGCAAAAAGAGCACAGTAGGGAGACGCCCTTTGTCACAGGAAATGCCCCATCACCTGCACCACCTGTTCAGTAAGCCTCTGCTTTACAGCAGAAAGAGACTGCTATGGGCCATGGCACCAGCAGCACAATATTGTGTAGAGGACTGAGGGTTCACAATATTGTAAATAGAAAATGTGTAAATAGTTACCCTTGTTATTTCTTTGTTTATTATAATTTTTTTTATTTTTTTTTATTCCATATATACATATATATACAGTGCCTTGCGAAAGTATTCGGCCCCCTTGAACTTTGCGACCTTTTGCCACATTTCAGGCTTCAAACAAAAGATATAAAACTGTATTTTTTTGTGAAGAATCAACAACAAGTGGGACACAATCATGAAGTGGAACGACATTTATTGGATATTTCAAACTTTTTTAACAAATCAAAAACTGAAAAATTGGGCGTGCAAAATTATTCAGCCCCCTTAAGTTAATACTTTGTAGCGCCACCTTTTGCTGCGATTACAGCTGTAAGTCGCTTGGGGTATATCTCTATCAGTTTTGCACATCGAGAGAGTGACATTTTTTCCCATTCCTCCTTGCAAAACAGCTCGAGCTCAATGAGGTTGGATGGAGAGCATTTGTGTCATGTTTTGTCTTATTTTGTCTTGTCATTTTGCTTTTCCCTCTGTTCGTTTTCCCCCTGCTGGTCTTTTTAGGTTCGTTCCCCTCTTTCTCTCTTCCTCCCTCTCTCTCTTCTCTCTATCGCTCCGTTCCTGCTCCCAGCTGTTCCTATTCCCCTAATCAATCATTTAGTCTTCCCACACCTGTTCCATATCTTTTTCCCTGATTAGAGTCCCTATTTCTCCCCTTGTTTTCCGTTCCTGCCCTGTCGGATCCTTGTCTATTGTTCACCGTGCTGTGTCTGTGTATCGCCCTGTCGTGTCGTGTTTCCCTCAGATGCTGCGTGGTGAGCAGGTGTCTGAGTCTGCTACGTTCAAGTGCCTTCCCGAGGCAACCTGCAGTTCAAGATCGAGTCTCCAGTCTGTTCTTGTCATTACGAGTGGAATTGTGCTTTATGATTGTATTTTTACTTTACTGGATTAAAGACTCTGTTTTCGCCAAGTCGCTTTTGGGTCCTCATTCACCTGCATAACAGAAGGATCCGACCAAGAATGGACCCAGCGACTATGGATTCTCTCTACTCTACTCTCGAGTTCCAGGGAGCGATGCTCGGCAGACACGAGCAGGAATTGTCTGCTGCTCGGCATGCCGTTGAGACCCTGGCCGCTCAGGTCTCCGACCTCTCAGGACAGTATCAGAGTCTTCGTCTCGTGTCACCAGCTACTTCCGGTTCTTCCGAGCCTCCGGAACCTAGGGTTAATAACCCACCATGTTATTCTGGGCAGCCCACTGAGTGCCGCTCCTTTCTCACCCAGTGTGATATAGTGTTCTCTCTCCAACCCAACACATACTCAAGAGAGAGAGCTCGGATTGCCTACGTCATATCACTCCTTACTGGTCGGGCTCGGCAGTGGGGCACAGCTATCTGGGAGGCAAGCGCTGAGTGTACTAACAATTATCTGAACTTTAAAGAGGAGATGATAAGGGTTTTTGATCGCTCAGTTTTTGGGAAAGAAGCTTCCTGGTCCCTGTCTTCCCTATGTCAAGGTAATCGATCCATAACGGATTACTCTATAGAGTTTCGCACTCTTGCTGCCTCCAGTAACTGGAACGAGCAGGCGTTGCTCGCTCGTTTTCTGGAGGGACTCCACGCGAAGGTTAAGGATGAGATTCTCTCTCGGGAGGTTCCATCCAGCGTGGATTCTTTGATTGAACTCGCTATTCGCATTGAACGACGGGTAGATCTTCGTCACCGAGCTCATAGAAGAGAGCTCGCATTAACTGTGTCTCCCCTCTCTCCGACACTACCGTCTTTCCCCACTGACTCAGGTGTTGAGCCCATGCAGCTGGGGGTATTCGCATCTCGACTAAGGAGAGGGAACGGAGAATCACCAACCGCCTCTGTCTCTATTGCGGTTCCGCTGGTCATTTTGTCATTTCATGTCCAGTTAAAGGCCAGAGCTCATCAGTAAGCGGAGGGCGACTGATAAGCGCTACTAGACGGTCCTCTCCGTCAAGTACATGTACTACCTTACCGGTCCATCTACGCTGGACCGGATCGGCAGCTTCCTGCAGTGCATTAATAGACTCTGGGGCAGAGGGCTGTTTTATGGACGAAGCCTGGGCGCGGGAACATGACATTCCTCTCAGACAGTTAGGGAGCCCACGGTCATGTTTGCCTTGGATGGTAGTCCTCTCCCCAGTATATTATATGAAACACTACCTTTAACCCTCACTGTATCTGGTAACCATAGTGAGACCATTTCTTTTTTGATTTTTTGTTCACCTTTTACACCTGTTGTTTTGGGTCATCCCTGGCTAGTGTGTCATAATCCTTCTTTTGATTGGTCTAGTAATTCTATCCTTTCCTGGAACGTTTCTTGTCATGTGACGTGTTTAATGTCTGCTATTTCTCCTGTTTGTTCTGTCCCCTCTTCTCAGGAGGAACCTGGTGATTTGACAGGAGTGCCGGAGGAATATCATGGTCTGCGCACGGTCTTCAGTCGGTCCAGAACCAACTCCCTTCCTCCTCACCGGTCGTATGATTGTTGTCCTGTTCTCTTCAAGAAGCGTTTTGCATCCGCTCCTATCCTTGTTGCACCTGACGTCACTAAACCTTTTATTGTTGAGGTTGACGCGTCGGGGGTGGGCGTGGGAGCCATTCTGTCCCAGCGCTCCGATACTGACGATGGGGTCCACCCTTGTGCGTATTTTTCTCATCGCCTGTCACCGTCGGAACGTAACTATGATGTGGCTAACCGCGAACTGCTCGCCATCCGTTTAGCCCTAGGCAAATGGCGACAGTGGTTGGAGGGGGCGACCGTTCCTTTTGTCGTTTGGACTGACCAAAAGAACCTTGAGTACATCCGTTCTGCCAAACGACTGAATGCGCGTCATGCTCGTTGGGCGTTGTTTTTCGCTCGTTTCGAATTCGTTATTTCTTATTGCCCGGGTACTAAGAACACCAAGCCTCATGCTTTATCCCGTCTCTTTAGTTCTTCTGTGGCTTCTACCGATCCCGAGGGGATCCTTCCTGTTGGGCGTGTTGTCGGGTTGACTGTCTGGGGAATTGAGAGACAGGTTAAGCAAGCACTCACGCACACTGCGTCGCCGCGCGCTTGCCCTAGTAACCTTCTTTTCGTTCCTGTTTCTACTCGTCTGGCTGTTCTTCAGTGGGCTCACTCTGCCAAGTTAGCTGGCCATCCCGGCGTTCGGGGTACGCTTGCTTCTATTCGCCAGCGGTTTTGGTGGCCTACTCAGGAGCGTGACACGCGCCGTTTCGTGGCTGCGTGTTCAGACTGCGCGCAGAAGAAGTCTGGTAATTTTTTTCTGCTTCTGCTCCTGGTCTTGCTGGGTCTCAGTCTGTTCCCTGCCATCGCATCTCTCCTGTTCTTGTTCCTGCCCTTGCTGTGTCTCAATCTGTCCCTAGTTGTTACTCTCCTGGCCTGTTTGGTCCTGTTTGCTCTAAAGCTTTCAGTTCTCTACCCGTGTCTCATTTTTTTTTTTTTTAGAGTAGTACCCTAGTTTCCCTTTTTATCGTTTTTCGTTACGGTCCTGAGGAGAGGAGTTGGGTTCTTTCTCGGGACGTGCTGGACCGTTTGTGATCTATGATTTCCTCCGTTGCCGCCAGTGTTCCTCCTCGAGAGCGCCAGGAGGCGCTCGGTGAGTGGGGGGGTACTGTCATGTTTTGTCTTATTTTGTCTTGTCAATTTGCTTTTCCCTCTGTTCGTTTTCCCCCTGCTGGTCTTTTTAGGTTCGTTCCCCTCTTTCTCTCTTCCTCCCTCTCTCTCTTCTCTCTATCGCTCCGTTCCTGCTCCCAGCTGTTCCTATTCCCCTAATCAATCATTTAGTCTTCCCACACCTGTTCCATATCTTTTTCCCTGATTAGAGTCCCTATTTCTCCCCTTGTTTTCCGTTCCTGCCCTGTCGGATCCTTGTCTATTGTTCACCGTGCTGTGTCTGTGTATCGCCCTATCGTGTCGTGTTTCCCTCAGATGCTGCGTGGTGAGCAGGTGTCTGAGTCTGCTACGTTCAAGTGCCTTCCCGAGGCAACCTGCAGTTCAAGATCGAGTCTCCAGTCTGTTCTTGTCATTACGAGTGGAATTGTGCTTTATGATTGTATTTTTACTTTACTGGATTAAAGACTCTGTTTTCGCCAAGTCGCTTTTGGGTCCTCATTCACCTGCATAACAATTTGTGAACAGTATTAACTTAAGTATTATTAAGGGGGCTGAATAATTTTGCACGCTCAATTTTTCAGTTTTTGATTTGTTAAAAAAGTTTGAAATATCCAATAAATGTAGTTCCACTTCATGATTGTGTCCCACTTGTTGTTGATTCTTCACAAAAAAATACAGTTTTATATCTTTATGTTTGAAGCCTGAAATGTGGCAAAAGGTCGCAAAGTTCAAGGGGGCCGAATACTTTTGCAAGGCACTGTATATATCAATTATTTTGGGGTGTGTTAGAATATCATTTATGTATTTTGTATATAGTTATTTCCTTCACAATGTATCACTGTACCAATTCGGCCACTTGGGTACATTTGGGTACATTTGTGTGGGACACCTGGGTGACTTCTTGCTCAATGTCATGTAGCTCGCTCATTTTTTAAGTTATCTGTCTAAAGCTTTGCTCAGCTATTGGTGCCATCTTATCTTCTTCATTCAAATCATCCACAACATCCTATCTGTATGTTTGGCTGTTCTTGGCCATTTGAAAGAAGATGCAGCAACAATAAAAAACAGAAAATGTATGTTTATTTCCTTGTATTGTATTCTACCAGATCTATTGTGTTATATTCTCCTACATTCAGTTCGCATTTCCACAAAATTCTGAGTGTTTCCTTTCAAATGACACCAAGAATATGCATATCCTTGCCTCTGGGCCTGAGCTACAGGCAGTTAGATTAGGATATGTCTTTAGGGTCGGAAATTGAGAGGAAGGGGGGGTACCCCAAAGAAGTTAAAGTGGCTAGTGATACATTTAATTACATCAAGATGGCAAGATGCAGTAGATGGTATAGTTTACAGTATATACATATGAGATGAGTAATGTAGGGTATGTAAACATTATATAAAGTGGCATTGCTTAAAGTGGCTAGTGATACATTTATTACATCAATTTTGCCATTATTAAAGTGGCTAGAGTCGAGTCAGTATGTTGGCAGCAGCCACTCAATGTTAGTGATGGCCTTGAGATAGAAGATGTTTTTCAATCTCTCGGCCCCCGCTTTGATGCACCAGTACTAACCTCGCCTTCTGGATGATAGCGGGGTGAACAGCGAGTGGCTCGGGTGGTTGATGTCCTTGATGATCTTTTTGGTCTTCCTGTGACATCAGGTGGTTAGGTGTCCTGGAGGGCAGGTAGTTAGCACCCGGTGATGAGTTGTCCAGACCTCACTACCCTCTGGAGAGCCTTGCGGCTATGGGCGGAGCAGCTGCCATACCAGGTGGTGATACAGCCTGACAGGGTGCTCTCGATTGTGCATCTGTAAACATTTGTGAGTGTTTTTGGCGACAAGCCGTATTTCTTCAGCCTCCTGAGGTTGAAGAGGAGCTGATGCGCCTTCTTCACTACGCTGTCTGTGTGGGTGGACCATTTCAGTTTGACCGTGATGTGTACGCCGAGGAACTTAAAACTCTTAAAACTTTCCACCCTCTCCACTACTGTCCCGTCAATGTAGATAGAGGGCTCCTCCCTCTGCTGTTTCCTGAAGTCCACAATCATCTCATTTGTTTTGTTGACATCGAGTGTGAGGTTATTTTCCTGACACCACACTCCGAGGGCCATCACCTCCTCCATGTAGGCCGTCTCATCGTTGTTGGTAATCAAGCCTACCACTGTAGTGTCGTCCGCAAACTTGATGATTGAGTTGGAGGTGTGCATGGTCACGCTGTTTTGCGTGAACAGGGAGTACAGGAGAGGGCTCAGAACGCACCCTTGTGGGGAACCAGTGTTGAGGATCAGCGGGTTGGAGATGTTGTTACCTACCCTCACCACCTGGGGGCAACCCGTCAGGAAGTCCAGGACTCAATTGCACAGGGTGGGGTCGAGACCCAGGGTCTCGAGCTTAATGACGAGTTTGGAGGGTATTATGGTGTTAAATGCTGAGCAGTAATCAATGAACAGCATTCTTACATAGGTATACCTCTTATCCAGATGGGCTAGGGCAATGTGCAGTATGATGGCGATTGCGTCGTCAGTAGACCTATTGGGGGGGTAAGCAAATTGGAGTGGGTCTAGGGTGTCAGGTAGGGTGGAGGTGATATGATCCTTGACTAGTCTCTCAACGCACTTCATGATGACAGAAGTGATTGCTACAAGGCGGTAGTCATTTAGCTCAGTTACCTTAGCTTTCTTGGGAACAGGAACAATGGTGGCCCTCTTGAAGCATGTGGGAACAGCAGACTGGGATAAGGATTGATTGAATATGTCCATAAACACATCAGCCAGCTGGTCTTCGCATGCTCTGAGGACACGGCCGGAGATGCCTTCTGGGCCTGCAGCCTTGCAAGGGTTAGCAAGTTTAAATGTTTTACTCACGTTGGCTGCAGTGAAGGAGAGCCCACAGGTTTTGGTAGCGGGCCGTGTCAGTGGCACTGTATTGTCCTCAAAGTGAGCAAAGAAGTTGTTTAGTCTGTCTGGGAGTCAGACATCGTGGTCCGCGATGGGGCTGGTTTTTCTTTTGTAGTCCGTGATTGATTGTAGACCCTATCACATACCTCTCGTGTCTGAACCGTTGAATTGAGACTCCACTTTGTCTCTATACTGACACTTAGCTTGTTTGATTTCCTTGCGGAGGGAATAGCTACACTGTTTGTATTTAGTCATGTTCCCGATCACCATGTTTCCGGTACTGATTAAAAGCAGTGGTTCGCGCTTTCAGTTTTGCGCGAATGCTGCCATCAATCCATGGTTTCTGGTTGGGGAATGTTTTAATAGACGCTGTGGGTACAACATCACCGATGCACTGGCTAATAAACTCGCTCACCGAATCAGCTTATTCATCAATGTTGTTGTTCGACGTTATGCGGAACATATCCCAGTCCATGTGATCGAAGCAATCTTGAAAAGTGGAATCCGATTGGTTAGACCTGAGCGTGGGTGCTTCCTGTTTTAGTTTCTGTTTATAGGCTGGGAGCAACAAATTGGAAGCATGGTCAGCTTTTCCGAAAGGAGGGTGGGGGAGGGCCTTATATGCATCGCAGAAGTTAGAATAACAATGATCCAGGGTTTTGCCAGCCCGGGTTGTGCAATCGATATGCTGATAGAATTTAGGGAGCCTTGTTTTCAGATAAGCTTTGTTAAAATCACCAGCTACAATAAATGCAGCCTCCGGATATGTGGTTTCCAGTTTACATAGAGTCGAATGAAGTTCTTTCAGGGCCGTCGATGTGTCTGCTTGGGAGGGAATATACACGACTGTGATTATGATCGAAGAGAATTCTCTTGGTAGATAATACGGTCGGCATTTGATTGTGAGGAATTCTAAGTCAGGTGATGTAACGGTTTTCTTGAGTTGAAGGAGAGGCGGACCAAAATGCAGCATGGTTTCTATTCATGGTTCTTTAATAAAGAAACTACACATTAACAAACTAACAAAACAAGAAACGTGAAAACCCAAAACAGCCCTATCTGGTGCAAACACAGAGACAGGAACAATCACCCACAAAACCCAACACCAAACAGGCTACCTAAATATGGTTCCCAATCAGAGACAATGACTAACACCTGCCTCTGATTGAGAACCATATCAGGCCAAACATAGAAATAGACAAACTAGACATGTAACATAGAATGCCCACTCAGATCAATCACACCCTGACCAAACAAAACATAGAAACATACAAAGCAAGCTATGGTTAGGGTGTGACAGGTGAACAAAAGGACTTGAGTTCCTGTATGTTGTTATGATCACACCACATCTTTATCTATACAGCACATCAGACATGGAATGCAACGCAATGTGCTTCACAGGAAAAAAACAAAAAATAAAAGCTTAAATATTTTCTACACAACAAACATAAGATAAAAAACAAAAGATAGTTGCTAAATGTCAAGGTGTTTTTGTGTGAGAGAGAGCGAGGAGTATTATAAGAGAGGTTATTTCTTTCCAGCTGAGAATCAAACAATGGAGGGGGAGAAAGTAAATCAGAAAAACATTTTCACACTTCCCTGGACATGTGGAACTTGTCTTGAGTGTTTTCTTTTCATCAGGCTCGTGTTTAACTGTGGGGTTTTAACAGGGTCCTTTCTCTCTCCAGGGGGATTGTACTGACCTAATAAATGCAAACCCTAACTCTGGCCTTCTAACCACAGCATCACAATCTGTGGAGAGAAGTCATCTACAGTGTAAAGATTTTGGTCAACTTCAGAACTGGGTGCTTTTCTATCCAGTCAACTCTTAATATTGTAAGCATAACAGTATGGGACTGTTGTGACTGTTTGAACTAAACCAGAGCATGCTGTTACAACAAAGTCCAGAAATAAGACTGATCTGTTTGCCATACATAACATAAGCCAGATATTCCTGGGAGGAGCAGAGGGGACCCACTGTTGGGGAGATTCTAGTTAAAAGCAGAACATAAAAAGAAGTAGTGTTGATTGTGTGTATAGATGTGATATGGAGCACAGCATGTAGAAACCCCCTAGTGGGTGTGTGTTGTGGTCTGCAGCACAAGACGTGTGAAACAGACTTACCCCTATTCTCTTTTACCCCTGAGAGCGAGGAGGACAGAAAGAATGAGTGAGCAGAAAGGAAAGAGAGCAGGAAAGAGGAGTGTGGTGTGTAAATGTCAGGCTCTGTGAAAGAGCAGTGTGTCAGAGTGACACGGACTGCGACCACCAGCCCTTTACTCCCCGATCCCTCTTCTATGCCGGTGACTACAATCACCACAAACACTCGAAACACACATACTCTCAAACACACACACACAGTGAAATGAGGGTGTCCCTGTCACCCAGCCGTGTCACAGCCACACCACAGCCGAGGGGCGAGAGAGAAAATCGTCACACTGCATGTCTGAGATGCTTCACTGGCTCATGTCTCTACTGGCCCATGTCTCTACTGGCCCATGTCTCTTCTACCCCGGGTTTCCCTATCTCATGACGCCCACACATCTTACACCTCTTCCCCTTATAATGAGTCAATACATATTTAAATGTTACACAATGACATTTGGACATTCACCCAGCTATAGGTTGAGGCCTTTCCAAAATGGCACTTTCGTAACTGTTGCACAACAAAGGCCAAAATGTACAGAAAATATACAGAAGTCCCACTGATACAATAAACACACGGAAACTGTCACAAAAAGTACCTGGAATAATGTAGAGCGAAAGAAAATAGAGAAATAATAGAAAAGTAAAACATGTAATAATAAAATGAATACTAAATACACAGTAGCTATATTTTGGCTATATACCCAGGGTACCAGTACCGAGTTGATGTTTAGGGGTACAATATGAGGACATTGAGATAGATACTGTATGTACATATAACTAGGAATAAAGTGACAGATACTAAACAGTAGGAGCAGCGTATGTGATGAGTCAAAAAGGATCAATACAAAAAGGCTGGGTAGCTATTTGGTTAATTATTGAACAAACTATTTAGCAGTCTTATGACTAGAGGGTAGAAGCTGTTCAGGGTCCTATTGGTTCCAGACGGCATTGGGACCGCTTGCCGTGCGGTAGAAGAGAGAACAGTCTATGACTTGGGTGGCTTGAGTCTTTGGCAATTTTTAGGGCCTTCCTCTGACACTGCCTGGTATAGAGGTCATTGATGCTCATAGCAGTGTGTGCAGTTCCAAGCAAGGCGTACATATGAGGGTTTTCTCAAACATATATTCCCATCACAGAGACCCTAAAGGTTATCTAACTACAACAACATAGTAACTCTACCTGATGGTAGAGAGAGAACAGACTAGAAGACAAACACAAACTCTGGGGGGGGGTCAAAGAAAGGGAGAGACAGGGTTGGCAGGTGTATAGAGAGGGTAGGATGGAGTGAAGGGGGAGTAGGAAGGAGTGGAGAAGGGAGAGTGTTGACTGAGAGAGAGTGGGATGGAGGGCGGGAGGGAGGGAGAGGGTGGAGTGGAATGGAGGTGTTCAAATGGGCCAACAGTTTAATAACACCATAGACGCGCACTTAGTTTCTCACCTTCTCAGACTCACTCATACAGTACATAGAACTACTGTTGATAATCCCCCTTTAGGAGAGTAGGTTGTTGTGGGTCTGAGGGGGAGAGAGGGAGACCCAGACACAAACAAATGTCAAAAGTGTAAAAAATGAGTGCCTATCACTGGGATTGAACACACAACCCTCAGAGCTGGAGCTCACGTATTACACATATCCACCAACCCTCTCCACAACACCCTAGCAAAACCTAAGCCTATTGATTATGGTGTAATTTCAGTGATTTGTTTACATAGCTGGTTAGGATAACTAAAATGCTGGTTAGGAGACAGGTTAGGTAAAATAGTGAGGTTAAGGTTAGGAAAAGGGTTAGGGTTAGGCTTAGCTATAATGCTACAGTTGTCAACAACTGTTGTCGCTGACACAAAATGAAAGTCCCCGAACCAAAGGTGAGCTTCACTGGGTGTAACTTGATATCAAGAAACGCCTATGGTGCCTTCAGAATGGATTCATACCCCTTGACTTAATCCATATTTTGTTGTGTTACAGCCATAATTCTAAATAGATTTTTTTTATATTACCCATCTACACACAATACCACATAATGATGAAGTGAAAATGTGTTTTTAGACATTTTTGCAAATTTATTGAAAATGAAATACAGAAATATCTAATTTACAGTACATAATATTCACACCCCTGAGTCAATACTTTATAGAACCACCTTTGGCAGCGATTACAGCTGTGAGTCTTTCTGGGTAATTCTCTAAGAGCTTTCCACACCTGGATTGTGCAACATTTACCCATTATTATTTTCTAAATTCTTCGAGCTCTGTCAAATTGATTGTTGATCATTGCTCGACAACAATTTTTAGCTTTTGCAATAGATTTTCAAGAAACTCATGTGTATATTTTGCCTTGTGATTTAGGTTATTGTTCTGCTAAAAGGTGAATTCATCTCCCAGTGTCTGGTGGAAAGCAGACTGAACCAGGTTTTCCTCTAGGATTTTGCCTGTGATTACCTCTATTCCGTAAAATTGTTATCCTGAAAAACTCCTCAGTCCTTAACGACTACAAGCATACCCATAACATGATGCAGCAACCACTATGCTTGAAAATATGGAGAGTGGTACTCAATAATGTGTTGTATTGGATTTGCCCCAAACACAACAATTTTTCTTTAGTACAAAAAGTTTATTGCTTTGACATTTTTTTTTGCAAACAGGATGCACGTTTTGGAATATTCTTATTCTATGCAGGCTTCATTCTTTTCATTCTATTAATTAGGTTCATATTCTGAAGTAACTACAATGTTGTTGATCCAACCTCGGTTCTCTCCTTTCTCAGCCATTCATCTCTGTAACTGTTTTAAAGTCACCATTGGCCTCATGATGAAATCGTTCCTCTCCGACAACTGAGTTAGGAAGGATGCCTGTATCTTTGTAGTGACTCGGTGTATTGATACACCATCCGAAGAGTAATTCATAACTTCACCATGCTCAAAGGGATATTCAATGTCCATTTTGTTTAGACCCACCTACCAAAGGTGCCCTTCTTAGCAAAGCATTGGAAAATCTCCCTGATCTTTATGGTTGAATCTGTGTTTGCAATTCACTGCTCAACTGTTGGACTTTACAATCATTTGTATGTGTGGGGTACAGAGATGAGGTAGTCATTAAAAAATAATGTTAAACACTATTGTTGCACACAGAGTGAGTCTATGCAACTTATCATGTGACTTGTTAAGCATATTTTTACTCCTTAACTTATGTAGGCTTGCCATAACAAAGGGGTTGAATTATTGACTTATTGACTCAAGACATTTCAGATTTTCTTTTTCTATACATTTGTAAAAATGTTTTGAACATAATTCCACTTATGGGATATTGTGTGGAGGCCAGTGACACAAAATCTCCATTTAATCCATTTTAAATTCAGGCCATAACTAAAAACCAAATTTGGAAAAAGTCAATGGGTGTGAATACTTTCTAAAGGCACTGTAACTTCTCTTTAAATTGGCTGGCCATGACATCGTACCCCTCCCAGAGAGCCCTGCAGGCACACTGCCAGACCTACATATTGTGAAAGTCCTGCTGTCCCACACACGCACTCACTCACTCACTCACTCACTCACTCACTCACTCACTCACTCACTCACGCACACATACATACACACACCTCCTTACACCTCTTCCTCTGGTTCATTCTTCCTCTTTCTCTGTACAGATTCCTCCTAGCTTGTGTGTCCCAAAAATAATATTGTAACATACCTAATGTAACATTGTAACATAACTACTGTCTTTTAAATTGTTTTCTGCCCCACCAAATAAACAAATCAATGCTTCCAGCCATTATTCAAGGAGAGCCAGCACTGACGATAGTCAGCCATTGTGCTCCCTCAGGACAGTGGAAGTGTATGAGACACACTGCACAGGGGCTGGTTCACACAACAATGGCCTTCAGACAGACATAACAAAGTTGTCCTGTTTATTTAGCTCTCCACAGTATGCCTCTACTCTTGGGCTCTGGATGCTACTGCCTACCTCTGAGTCTGAGACGGCACAGTGGAGCGGAAGGAAAGCGAAAGTAGGGTGTGTGTGTGTCCCTGTGTGTGTGTGTGTGTGTGTGTGTGTGTGTGTGTGTGTGTACCCCATGCCTGTGGGGTCAGGCTAAGTCAGCTGTTCTGAGGTGACGGAGTGAAACTCCTACATGCTGCCCACCTGAACCATGACCTTCAACAAGGGAGGCAAAAGAGGAGGAGGGAGGAGAGAGAGGGTAGAGAGGAGGAGGGAGGTTAGGAGAGAGAGAGGGGAGAAAGGGAGGGGAGAGAGGGCATGACGGGTTGGGGGTTCTACTACACTACATGGAATTGTTTTAAGAAGGTCATACCAAGGATCATTTTGTTATTTGATTTAGAATTTTAAGACCCTTTGAAGAATCTCCCCAAAATATTAAAACCATTATTTTATAAACAATTGTTATTTGGCCTTACGTCTTTCAGCCCATACAAGCACATTGAACAACAAATTCACTAAATGGAACAACAGATAGTCCCCACACAAAAATCTAAAGGAAGTTTGTTCTGAAGTGTCCATATATACAGCACTGTACTTCCATTATTTTTTTCAACTGACCTTCACACGAGTCTTGTGACAACAACCAACATGTACGTGAGAATCTCACCTTTCCATGGAGGGGTCACGTTAGTGTGTAGCCCAAAATGTTTGGACGCTACAGACAGAAGTTGGCAGGTCGGCTTCAGACAAGTGCCAAGACACTTGTGAGGGTCGTAGAGCGAAACAGATTAAGATGGTTAAAAGAACACAGACACTGGACAGAGAGACTCTGCCTAGAAGGCCAGTGTCCCGGAGTCACCTCTTCACTGTTGACGTTGAGACTGGTGTTTTGCGGGTACTATTTAATGAAGCTGCCAGTTGAGGACTTGTGAGGCATCTGTTTCTCAAACTAGGCACTCTAATGTACTTGTCCTCCTGCTCAGTTGTGCACCGGGGCCTCCCGGTTTCTATTCTGGTTAGAGCCAATTTGCGCTGTTCTGTGAAGGGAGTAGTACACAGCGTTGTACAAGATCTTCAGTTTCTTGGCAAATTCTCTCATGGAATAGCCGAACAAGAATAGACTGACAAGTTTCAGAAGAAAGTCTTTGTTTCTGGCCATTTTGAGCCTGTAATTGAACCCACAAATGCTGATGCTCCAGATACTCAACTAGTCTAAAGAAGGCCAGTTTTATTGCTTCTTTAATCAGTACAACACTTTTCAGCTGTGCTAATTTAATTGCAAAAGAGTTTTCTAATGATCATTTTAAAAGGCTAATTGATCATTAGAAAACCCTGATCAATTAGCCTTTTAAAATGATAAACTTGGATTAGCTAACAAAACGTGCCATTGGAACACAGGAGTGATGGTTGCTGATAATGGGCATCTGTACGCCTATGTAGATATTCCATAAAAATATGCTGTTTCCAGCTACAATAGTAATTTACAACATAAACAATGTCTACACTGTATTTCTGATCAATTTGATGTTATTTTAATGGATAAGAAATTTGCTTTTTCTTTCAGAAACCAGGACATTTCTAAGTGACCCCAAACACACATGCAGGCAAGCACGCACACACACAGTTCCAGCCATCCACCGGTTGCTGTTAGCTTAATATGGAATTTCAGTGTGAGGACAGTACAGTATATCTTGCTCAACAACCTCTCACAGTCTTACTTCAGAATGTGACGTTTGTCCATAAACGTCAAATTAAGTTTGTGCAATAATTCCGGGTTAAGGAATGAAAAATAATTGACTAGCACTGGAATTGAATACGCGAGCCTCAGAGCCGGAGCTTGCGGCTTACGCCCATCATCCATCTCTTTCCACAAGCCTACTTGATGGTAATAGAGCTCACCGTTGCCCCTAGTGTTTGGTTTTTAAGCAGGCTTCTGATGTCCTGGGGACCTCAAAGGACATCAAATTTCACGTTGGATCTTGAGCAACCAAGCTGATCCTGCTCCCATCTTTATATGGGAAGGTTAAAGGCGTAAGCATGTTTCAGTTCAGCTGGTGGCTAGCTGAAATTGGCTAGGCGAAGCGAACGAGTGTGGTCACATACTCCCTTAAGCCTTAAACCTTTTTTAAGCCTTTGGCTTGAAAACAAGAAAAAAGCAGCAATAGTTCTGTTTTGAGACACCGTAGCCAGTGTACACTTTCTCAAAATAGTTTGAATTAATCTAAGATAACTCAAGAAAATGTATCATTAATATTGACATTTTTGCCAAAGAAATCTTAGTCGCAGAATTTTACATCTAACTAAGATGTTTGGTGCAGTATTTTAGCCAAAGGCTTGAAAAAGCACCATTTACTTGGTAAATGTGAAGCAGCTATTTTGTCTTTCAGAGATATGCCCTCCACTAACCTCATTGCAACTCCCCTCCAAGTCTCCGACCACTACCTTGTATCCTTTTCCCTCTCGCTCTCATCCAACACTTCCCACACTGCCCCTACTCGGATGGTATCGCGCCGTCCCAACCTTCGCTCTCTCTCCCCCGCTACTCTCTCCTCTTCCATCCTATCATCTCTTCCCTCTGCTCAAACCTTCTCCAACCTATCTCCTGATTCTGCCTCCTCAACCCTCCTCTCCTCCCTTTCTGCATCCTTTGACTCTCTATGTCCCCTATCTTCCAGGCCGGCTCGGTCCTCCCCTCCCGCTCCGTGGCTTGACGACTCAATGCGAGCTCACAGAACAGGGCTCCGGAAGGCCGAGCGGAAATGGAGGAAAACTCGCCTCCCTGCGGACCTGGCATCCTTTCACTCCCTCCTCTCTACATTTTCCTCCTCTGTCTCTGCTGCTAAAGCCACTTTCTACCACTCTAAATTCCAAGCATCTGCCTCTAACTCTAGGAAGCTCTTTGCCACATTCTCCTCCCTCCTGAATCCTCCTCCCCCCCCCCTCCTCCCTCTCTACAGATGACTTCGTCAACCATTTTGAAAAGAAGATCGACGACATCCGATCCTCGTTTGCTAAGTCAAACAACACCGCTGGTTCTGCTCACACTGCCCTACCCTGTGCTCTGACCTCTTTCTCCCCTCTCTCTCCAGATGAAATCTCACGTCTTGTGACGGCCGGCCGCCCAACAACCTGCCCGCTCGACCCTATCCCCTCCTCTCTTCTCCAGACCATTTCCGGAGACCTTCTCCCTTACCTCACCTCGCTCATCAACTTATCCCTGACCGCTGGCTACGTCCCTTCCGTCTTCAAGAGAGCGAGAGTTGCACCCCTTCTGAAAAAACCTACACTCGATCCCTCCGATGTCAACAACTACAGACCAGTATCCCTTCTTTCTTTTCTCTCCAAAACTCTTGAACGTGCCGTCCTTGGTCAGCTCTCCCGCTATCTCTCTCAGAATGACCTTCTTGATCCAAATCAGTCAGGTTTCAAGACTAGTCATTCAAATGAGACTGCTGTTCTCTGTATCACGGAGGCGCTCCGCACCGCTAAAGCTAACTCTCTCTCCTCTGCTCTCATCCTTCTAGACCTATCGGCTGCCTTCGATACTGTGAACCATCAGATCCTCCTCTCCACCCTCTCCGAGTTGGGCATCTCCGGCGCGGCCCACGCTTGGATTGCGTCCTACCTGACAGGTCGCTCCTACCAGGTGGCGTGGCGAGAATCTGTCTCCTCACCACGCGCTCTCACCACTGGTGTCCCCCAGGGCTCTGTTCTAGGCCCTCTCCTATTCTCGCTATACACCAAGTCACTTGGCTCTGTCATAACCTCACATGGTCTCTCCTATCATTGCTATGCAGACGACACACAATTAATCTTCTCCTTTCCCCCTTCTGATGACCAGGTGGCGAATCGCATTTCTGCATGTCTGGCAGACATATCAGTGTGGATGACGGATCACCACCTCAAGCTGAACTTCGGCAAGACGGAGCTGCTCTTCCTCCCGGGGAAGGACTGCCCGTTCCATGATCTCGCCATCACGGTTGACAACTCCATTGTGTCCTCCTCCCAGAGCGCTAAGAACCTTGGCGTGATCCTGGACAACAAACTGTCGTTCTCAACTAACATCAAGGCGGTGGCCCGTTCCTGTAGGTTCATGCTCTACAACATCCGCAGAGTACGACCCTGCCTCACACAGGAAGCGGCGCAGGTCCTAATCCAGGCACTTGTCATCTCCCGTCTGGATTACTGCAACTCGCTGTTGGCTGGGCTCCCTGCCTGTGCCATTAAACCCCTACAACTCATCCAGAACGCCGCAGCCCGTCTAGTGTTCAACCTTCCCAAGTTCTCTCACGTCACCCCGCTCCTCCGCTCTCTCCACTGGCTTCCAGTTGAAGCTCGCATCCGCTACAAGACCATGGTGCTTGCCTACGGAGCTGTGAGGGGAACGGCACCTCAGTACCTCCAGGCTCTGATCAGGCCCTACACCCAAATAAGGGCACTGCGTTCATCCACCTCTGGCCTGCTCGCCTCCCTACCACTGAGGAAGTACAGTTCCCGCTCAGCTCAGTCAAAACTGTTCGCTGCTCTGGCTCCCCAATGGTGGAACAAACTCCCTCACGACGCCAGGACAGCGGAGTCAATCACCACCTTCCGGAGACACCTGAAACCCCACCTCTTTAAGGAATACCTAGGATAGGATAAAGTAATCCTTCTCACCCCCTCCCCCCTTAAAATATTTAGATGCACTATTGTAAAGTGGTTGTTCCACTGGATGTCATAAGGTGAATGCACCAATTTGTAAGTCGCTCTGGATAAGAGCGTCTGCTAAATGACTTAAATGTAAATGTTAACCTAGAACACACACACAGACACTTGTGGACGTAATTATTGGCACTGTCGCTCGCATGCACCCTTTGAAGAATCTAGATGTCAGTTAGGAGCCAATAGATATTAGAAAAGCAACCTGGGGTTGTAGTCTGAAACAGGCGTTTGAAGGACTTATAAGGGCAATAGTGTCAGTCTGCTATGGGAACTGCCAGACAAATATCCTCTCCGCTTATTTAACTTCTATATTTATGGGCACGTTTCAGCCTCCTGGCAGGGGCAACCAGGTTTTTGTTTAAAATGTCCTGGTACTGGTGCATGAATGATGCTGTTGACCTTAACAGGAGGCCAAAAGTACTGTAGGTATGGGGTTATTTTCTGCTTCTGTGTAACAGGTGTGAAATGGCTAGCTAGTTAGCGGTGCGCACTAGTAGTGTTTCAATCGGTGAAGTCACTCGCTTTGAGACATTGAAGTAGTTGTTTCCTTAGCTCTGCAAGTGCTGCGGCTTTTGTGGAGCGATAGGTAACGATGCTTCGTGGGTGACTTGATTTGTTCAGAGGATCCCTGGTTCGACACCAAACCCACTACTGGTGTGTGTTGTCAAAGAGCTCAATTTTCATGTCAAATTCAAGCACCTGAGTTTGCGAAACAGCATTGGTATTGGATTGGAACCGGTGCTATGGCCAGATGACATGAAAATGTAGCTCAAGGGCCATGCATAACAGTGGTGGGTTTGATGTCGAGATAGGGATGTGTGAGCAGAAAATAACCCCATGCCTACTGTCAAATATGGTGGTGGATCTTGACATTATTACCTTTTCCAGGATTTTCCAGCAAGACAATAACCCCAAGCACACAGCAAAATCCCCAAAGAAATGGTTGATTGACCACAAAATCTACATTTTGCAATGGCCATCACGGTCTCCGGAGTTAAAACCCATTGAAACCCTGTGGTTTGAATTGAAGAGGGCAGTCCATAAGAGCAGACGAAGAATATCAAGGATCTGGAAAGATTCTGTATGGAGGAATGGTCTAAGATCCATCCCAATGTGTTCTCCAATCTCATAAAACATTTGAGAAAAAGGCTCAGTGCCGTTATCCTCACAAGGTGAGGTATTGAAAGGAAAACAGGGCTGACAATAATTCTGACCCTTTTTGAGAGAAAAAAACTTGACTTGTTAATTAAACTAAATCTCTTTATCTGAGCAATTGTATTAGTATAAAATAATATAATTGTACCATTTTATTAAGCATACAATATAGATCACTATTTGTATAAAATATTTTCAACAGTCTTTTTTGCTCATCTTTATCAAGGGTGCCAATAATTCTGGACCTGACTGTACATAATCATGTCAAAACACTGACCCTCAGAAATTCAACACACAGACACACAGACACACAGACACACAGACACACAGACAAGCACACACATGCACGGACAAAGAAAAAGCCATCTCCGAGCCATCAGCTTCTACTGATCCCGAGCTGTCCAATCCAAATCCTCTGCATCATGGAGGATCTCTATTACAATTTGTTTATTAAACATTGCCAAGCTTGGCTGATATAAAACACTTGCCACACAAATGGCACACACACACACACACACACACACACACACACACACACACACACACACACACACACACACACACACACACACACACACACACACACACACACACACACACACACACACACACACACACACACACACACACACACACACACACACACACACACACACACACACACACACACACACACACACACACACACACACACACACACACACACGCACGCACACACACACACACACACAGTTATAATACACTCATTACATAAACACTAACATGTTACTCACTCTATTCTCCCCCAGGCCCTAAATGAGTCACTGCTATAAGTAGGAAAACATCAAGGAAAAATATGTGACAATACTGGAATGATACAGGGACAATACTTGCCAACTGCAGAACATTTTTGGCAGATGTTTTTATGGGTAGCTACTGCTGCTTTTGGCAAAGTCCTCTTGCTTCTCTGCTCAGCTCTCGGCCTTGGCCTCACGCACAGTGACTGATTAATGATTGTGTTAAGACTGTGTGTTTGTGTGTCTGTGTGTTTGTGTGTCTGTGTGTTTGTGTGTCTGTGTGTTTGTGTGTCTGTGTGTTTGCATCTGTTTACGTATGTGTGTGCATACAGTAAACCCAGAGATACCCTCTGAAACCCGGGAAAGATCATCAGCCACAACATTCAATGAGGGACAGGGAGAGAGAGTGATGTCATTAACAACTTATTATTGTTGTTATTCAACACAACACCTGCAGCCTTGGTGAAAGAGAGAACGCAAAATATCCAGTGAACCATGTAGAGAGAGGGAGGTCTGGGGAGGAAAGAAGAGAGAAAGAAAGTAAATATCCAGTGAACCGTGCACAGAGAGAGAAACTGTTTTTGCAATTCACGTCGATAGACAAATGCAGAAATAATGAAGGGAAGAGAAGAGGAGAGGATTAGGGGAAGTGGGGGTAGTCCAGAGTTAACCAGGAATAGTCCATATAAACTATGCATTCTGCATGAGTTTAATGGTAGTTTCTGCCCAATGCAGATTAGCAGACAGGCCTACACTGTTATGTTTATCACTGAGGGGTATAGATACAGTAGGTCTCTGGCGTGTAAAGATTTCAATGCCAGTAAAGATTTAAATGGGGCTTTCCTGCTTACAGTTCAGCAGAACCACAAGTGTAAATGCAATTGAAATTAAGAGGTTAATATCACAACAAGAGGCTTACATATATATGCATGGAGTGGGAAAAAATATATATATTTAACTATGTTTGAAGCTATTCCAACTATCTGAAAATACTTCACAGCAGCGTCAAAACTCATGCTAAAAAAAACACAAAGCTGAGAGGACATCCCAAAAGCTTAGCGATTAGCTTTTAGCGTTTAGCTCTCTCTCCTTAACACCCCTAACCTAGTGCTGGCTTGCCTCTCGCTAAAATTATGGTAAGCTACACTAGCTGGGTTGCCAAGTGTAGGGAAGGTGATTTCCATTTCCCAGGGGCTTGAGGCTGTGTGTGGATGGAAAATCACCTTCACAATGAAGTGTGTCACAGAACTTAGCTAGGCTAAGCCCATAGCACTTTTTTAAAAGATGTCATTTACAGTCCAAACTATAATGCTAATTCCTTTGTAACATATTTGTTGTGCCTATTGTTTACAGTCACTCAAGCGGTATTACTTGCCTCATTATCAAATGCTTTCATTTTTGCTCTAGCTAAGATATTGCAGCCTTGAGTAAGACCAAAACCAACAGAGCTTTATTTGGGTGACACTACAATACAATATCTTCACAAACCATGCTCTCTCTGGTCGCCAGCATATAATGCAGGCATACCTCTGTATACACATACAGTCCCGCATCATACTGTAGGCCTACAGCCCACTCACACCCAAACACTTCAAAGCCTTAGTAGTATTCAGTGTTATTAGCCAGCTAGACTGCATTTCTCACACCATGCAGGACACTGAGTAATACTGTGAGTAATGATAGAATGGCTCTAAAGTGGATTACCATTCATATTTATACTCTGATAAGCCAGACACACACATCCATCTCTGTTAGCCTGATCCTTTAACTGTTAGCCTGATCCTTTAACTCCAAACTAAAATAGCTGTGAATATGGTCACTAAACTAAAATAGCGATTTAGAGTTTTGGTAAAGCACTGCCGTACATCAATATTAGGATCAAATTCCCTGCTGTTATGCTCTGTTATGCTCTGTTATGCTCTGTTATACTATGCTATGCTCTGTTATGCTCTGTTATACTCTGTTATGCTCTGTTATGCTCTGTTATACTATGTTATGCTCTGTTATGCTCTGTTTTGCTCTGTTATGCTCTGTTTTGCTCTGTTATACTATGTTATGCTCTGTTATGCTCTGCTATGCTCTGTTATGCTCTGTTATACTATGTTATGCTCTGTTATGCTCTGTTTTGCTCTGTTATACTATGTTATGCTCTGTTATGCTCTGCTATGCTCTGTTATGCTCTGTTATACTATGTTATGCTCTGTTATGCTCTGTTATACTATGTTATACTATGTTATGCTCTGTTATGCTCTGCTATGCTCTGTTATGCTCTGTTATACTATGTTATGCTCTGTTATGCTTCCAAAACCCAGTTTCATTGTATAATAGTCCACCCATCTTAATATATTTGTGTTTCTAAACCATTGGGCTGTGTTTTTTTCCACCTGATGTCTAAATGAGGTAATTTGTTATGTTTTAATAAAGCCGCGGTTTGTCTTGGGTCAGAGCCGTCAGACAGCTAATTGCTTTCTAATCACATCATATGGAAACTCCAGCCGACTTCAGCGAGGGCAGAACGCTGCACTACACAGGTGGAGTGTTGACCTTTTGGGGTTTGTGTGTTTGTGTGTTATTCTGTGGTGTGTGTGTTATTCTGCCATTCGTGCGTGTTATTCTACGGTGTGTGTGTGTTATTCTGCCTTGTGTGTGTGTCAAGGTATTTTGACAGGGGAGTAGGACCCTGCTTTGCGCCAAACTCAAACAGTGTGTGTTAGTATTAGCACAGCTCTGCTTCCATTACAACAACAAAAAACATGTTGCTTGATTTTCCCTAATTATCCTCTGATCAGACTGACAGACAGGGTGTAGGGTGCAGAGGGAAAGGTGCAGGGTGTAGGGTGCAACATGTAGGGTGTAGGGGGCAAGGTGAAGGCTGTATGGCTTGACGAGACAAGATGAACTGGCAACAGACAAACAGAGAACACAGGTATGAATGCACCGGGGAAATTGGGGAAGATAGATGACACCTGGAGGGGGGTGGAGACAAGCACAAAGACAGGTGAAAAAGATCAGGGTGTGACAGGGTGGCTACTTTGAAGAATCTCATTTACAGTTGAAGTCGGAAGTTTACACACCTTAGCCAAATACATTTAAACTCAGTTTTCCACCATTCCTGACATTTAATCCTAGTAAAAATTCCCTGTTTAAGGTCAGTTAGGATCATCGCTTTATTTTAAGAATGTGAAATGTCAGAATAATAGAAGAGAGAATGATTTATTTAAGCTTTTATTTTTTCCATCACATTGCCAGTGGGTCAGAAGTTTACATACACTCTAATTAGTATTTAGTAGCATAGCCTTTACATTATTTAACTTGGGTCAAACTTTTCGGGTAGCCTTCCTCAAGCTTCCCACAATAAATTGGCCCATTCCTCCTGACAGAGCTGGTGTAACTGAGTCAGGTTTGAAGGCCTCTTTGCTCGCACACGTTTTTTCAGTTCTGCCCACAAATGTTCTATAGGATTGAGGTCAAGGCTTTGTGATGGCCACTCCAATACATTGAATTTGTTGTACTTGTTGTATCATTTTGCCACTACTTTGAATGTATGCTTGGGGTCATTGTCCACTTGGAAGACCAATTTGTGACCAAGCTTTAACTTCCTGATTGATGTCTTGAGATGTTGCTTCCATATATCCACATAATTTTCTCTCCTCATGATGCCATCTATTTTGTGAAGTGCACTAGTCCCTCCTGCAGCAAAGCACCCCCATAACATGATGCTGCCACCTTGAGATGGTGTTCTCCAGCTTGCAAAACTCCCCCTTTTTCCTCCAAACATAACGATGGTCATTATGGCCAAACAGTTCTATTTTTGTTTCATCAGACCAGAGGACATTTCTCCAAAAAGTATGAAAAAAAAAGTATTTTTTGGTTACTACATGATCCATATGTGTTATTTCATAGTTTTGATGTCTTCACTATTACTCTACAAAGTGGAAAATAGTCAAAATAAAGAAAAACCCTGGATTGAGTAGGTGTGGCCAAATGTTTTACTGAATATACAAAACATTAAGGACACCTGCTCTTTCAATGTGTCACGACCCTTCCCGTTCGGGTGGCGCTCGGCGGACGTCGTCGCCGGCCTACTAGCTGCCACTGATTCTTTTCTCCCCCTCCTTATGTGTTTATTGATTACACCTGTTTTGAGTTGGTTGTATTAGTTGGGCTTTATTTGTCAGCCGGCCCGCCCGTTTCTTTGTGCAGGATTGATCATTGTAACCCTGGTGTTTGCTACAGACGAATGTGTTCGTGTATTTAGTGCTGGACTGTTTTCGTTCCCTGTGTCTGGGACATTTTGTTTGAGCACCCAAAAGTGGGGTGGCCGTGGTTTATGCATTAAAGGATCACTATATTGAACTCTCTGCTTTCCTGCACCTGAATTCACCCTCACGACACCCAGTACCTTACACAATGACATAGACTGATCAGGTGAATCCAGGTGAAAGCTATGATCAATTATTGAAAGTCCTTCTTCGTTTCCGTTATCCAACCCTCTGAAAGAACGTTATCAATGTTATCTATAATATTTTTTATTCTGTCCATGGTGTTGGAACGTAGAGGAACATAGAACTTCTGTCAGAGACCTCACTATCGTATTGTTCCCTGCTTACTACCACAATATCATTTTAAAAAATCTAAATATCTGTATTGTCTTTCTGTCACACCTGCTCCCTCTTCCCCTCCCTGGCCTCGAAGGTGCCAGTCTCCCCAGCATTACGCACTCCCACCACCATCAGTATGCACACCTGCCCTCCCTCGTCACGCATATCAGCGATTATTGGACTCACCTGGACTCAATCACCTGAGTCATTACCCCCCCTATAACTGTCTGTTCCCAAGCTCTATTCCCTGTTTCAGGATTAATGTCCCTTTGTCTTTGCACTGTCCTGTTTGATGTCTGTTCCATATGAAATGTTCTACTCCTCGTACCTGCTTCTCCTATGCAGTGTCGGTCCTTACAGAATCCTGAAGCCATCATACGAAGCATCGGGGAGTGCTGGCTTTCCGGTTGGTGGTGTCGTTGGGTCCAGCGGCCGCCGCCGATGGAACCGGGGGTGGCTAAGCCAGCTCAAATCAAATTTTATTGGTCACATTCACATGGTTGTGTATGGCTAGAGATTTTACATTTACATTTAAGTCATTTAGCAGACGCTCTTATCCAGAGCGACTTACAAATTGGTGCATTCACCTTATGACATCCAGTGGAACAGTCACTTTACAATAGTGCATCTAAATCTTAAAGGGGCGGGGGAGGGAATACTTATCCTATCCTAGGTATTCCTTAAAGAGGTGGGGTTTCAGGTGTCTCCGGAAGGTGGTGATTGACTCCGCTGTCCTGGCGTCGTGAGGGAGTTTGTTCCACCATTGGGGGGCCAGAGCAGCGAACAGTTTTGACTGGGCTGAGCGGGAGCTGTACTTCCTCAGTGGTAGGGAGGCGAGCAGGCCAGAGGTGGATGAACGCAGTGCCCTTGTTTGGGTGTAGGGCCTGATCAGAGCCTGGAGGTACTGAGGTGCCGTTCCCCTCACAGCTCCGTAGGCAAGCACCATGGTCTTGTAGCGGATGCGAGCTTCAACTGGAAGCCAGTGGAGAGAACGGAGGAGCGGGGTGACGTGGAGAACTTGGGAAGGTTGAACACCAGACGGGCTGCGGCGTTCTGGATGAGTTGAAGGGGTTTAATGGCACAGGCAGGGAGCCCAGCCAACAGCAAGTTGCAGTAATCCAGACGGGAGATGACAAGTGCCTGGATTAGGACCTGCGCCGCTTCCTGTGTGAGGCAGGGTCGTACTCTGCGGATGTTGTAGAGCATGAACCTACAGGAACGGGCCACCGCCTTGATGTTGGTTGAGAATGACAGGGTGTTGTCCAGGATCACACCAAGGTTCTTAGCGCTCTGGGAGGAGGACACAATGGAGTTGTCAACCGTGATGGCGAGATCATGGAACGGGCAGTCCTTCCCCGGGAGGAAGAGCAGCTCCGTCTTGCCGAGGTTCAGCTTGAGGTGGTGATCCGTCATCCACACTGATATGTCTGCCAGACATGCAGAGATGCGATTCGCCACCTGGTCATCAGAAGGGGGAAAGGAGAAGATTAGTTGTGTGTCGTCTGCATAGCAATGATAGGAGAGACCATGTGAGGTTATGACAGAGCCAAGTGACTTGGTGTATAGCGAGAATAGGAGAGGGCCTAGCACAGAGCCCTGGGGGACACCAGTGGTGAGAGCGCGTGGTGAGGAGACAGATTCTCGCCACGCCACCTGGTAGGAGCGACCTGTCAGGTAGGACGCAATCCAAGCGTGGGCCGCGCCGGAGATGCCCAACTCGGAGAGGGTGGAGAGGAGGATCTGATGGTTTACAGTATCGAAGGCAGCCGATAGATCTAGAAGGATGAGAGCAGAGGAGAGAGAGTTAGCTTTAGCAGTGCGGAGCGCCTCCGTGATACAGAGGAGAGCAGTCTCAGTTGAATGACTAGTCTTGAAACCTGACTGATTTGGATCAATAAGGTCATTCAGAGAGAGATAGCGGGAGAGCTGGCCAAGGACGGCACGTTCAAGAGTTTTGGAGAGAAAAGAAAGAAGGGATACTGGTCTGTAATTGTTGACATCGGAGGGATCGAGTGTAGGTTTTTTCAGAAGGGGTGCAACTCTCGCTCTCTTGAAGACGGAAGGGACGTAGCCAGCGGTCAGTGATGAGTTGGTGAGCGAGGTGAGGTAAGGGAGAAGGTCTCCGGAAATGGTCTGGAGAAGAGGGGAGGGGATAGGGTCAAGCGGGCAGGTTGTTGGGCGGCCGGCCGTCACAAGACACGAGATTTCATCTGGAGAGAGAGGGGAGAAAGAGGTTAGAGCACAGGGTAGGGCAGTGTGAGCAGAACCAGCGGTGTCGTTTGACTTAGCAAACGAGGATCGGATGTCGTCGACCTTCTTTTCAAAATGGTTGACGAAGTCGTCTGCAGAGAGGGAGGAGGGGGGGGGGGAGGATTCAGGAGGGAGGAGAAGGTGGCAAAGAGCTTCCTAGGGTTAGAGGCAGATGCTTGGAATTTAGCGTGGTAGAAAGTGGCTTTAGCAGCAGAGACAGAGGAGGAAAATGTAGAGAGGAGGGAGTGAAAGGATGCCAGGTCCGCAGGGAGGAGAGTTTTCCTCCATTTCCGCTCGGCTGCCCGGAGGCCTGTTCTGTGAGCTCGCAATGAGTCATCGAGCCACGGAGCGGGAGGGGAGGACCGAGCCGGCCTGGAGGATAAGGGACATAGAGAGTCAAAGGATGCAGAGAGGGAGGAGAGGAGGGTTGAGGAGGCAGAATCAGGAGATAGGTTGGAGAAGGTTTGAGCGGAGGGAAGAGATGATAGGATGGAAGAGGAGAGAGTAGCGGGGGAGAGAGAGCGAAGGTTGGGACGGCGCGATACCATCTGAGTAGGGGCAGTGTGGGAGGTGGTGGATGAGAGCGAGAGGGAAAAGGATACAAGGTAGTGGTCGGAGACTTGAAGGGGAGTTGCAATGAGGTTAGTGGAAGAACGGCATCTAGTAAAGATGAGGTCGAGCGTATTGCCTGCCTTGTGAGTAGGGGGGGAAGGTGAGAGGGTGAGGTCAAAAGAGGAGAGGAGTGGAAAGAAGGAGGCAGAGAGGAATGAGTCAAAGGTAGACGTGGGGAGGTTAAAGTCGCCCAGAACTGTGAGAGGTGAGCCGTCCTCAGGAAAGGAGCTTATCAAGGCATCAAGCTCATTGATGAACTCTCCGAGGGAACCTGGAGGGCGATAAATGATAAGGATGTTAAGCTTGAAAGGGCTGGTAACTGTGACAGCATGGAATTCAAAGGAGGCGATAGACAGATGGGTAGGGGAGAAAGAGAGAATGACCACTTGGGAGAGATGAGGATCCCGGTGCCACCACCCCGCTGACCAGAAGCTCTCGGGGTGTGCGAGAACACGTGGGCGGACGAAGAGAGAGCAGTAGGAGTAGCAGTGTTGTCTGTGGTGATCCATGTTTCCGTTAGTGCCAAGAAGTCGAGTCAGTATGTTAGCAGCAGCCACTCAATGTTAGTGATGGCTGTTTAACAGTCTGATGTCCTTGAGATAGAGACTGAAAAACAGCTTTTCGGTCCCTGCTTTGACGCACCTGTACTGACCTCGCCTTCTGGATGATAGCTGGGTGAACAGGCAGTGGCTCGGGTGGTTGTTGTCCTTGATGATCTTTTTGGCCTTCCTGTGACATTGGGTGGTGTAGGTGTCCTGGAGGGCAGGTAGTTTGCTCCCGGTGATGCGTTGTCCAGACCTCACTATCCTCTGGAGAGCCTTGCGGTTGTGGGTGGAGCAGTTTGCCGTACCAGCCGGTGATAAAAGTTTGTGAGTGTTTTTGGTGACAAGCCAAATTTCTTCAGCCTCCTGAGGTTGAAGAGGCGCTGTTGCACCTTCTTCACCATGCTGTCTGTATGGGTGGACCATTTCAGTTTGTCCGTGATGTGTACGCCGAGGAACTGAAAACGTTCCACCTTCTCCACTACTGTCCTGACGATGTGGATAGGGGGGTGCTCCATCTGCTGTCTCCTGAAGTCCACGATCATCTCCTTTGTTTTGTTGACGTTGAGTGTGAGGTTATTTTCCTGACACCACACTCCGAGGGCCCTCACCTCCTCCCTGTAGGTTGTCTCGTCATTGTTGGTAATCAAGCCTACCATTGTAGTGTCGTCTGCAAACTTGATGATTGAGTTGGAGGCGTGCATGGCCATGCAGTCATGGAGGAACAGGGAGTACAGGAGAGGGCTGAGAACACACCCTTGTGGGCCCCCAGTGTTGAGGATCAGCGGGGTGGAGATGCTGTTGCCTACCCTCACCACCTGGGGTGGCCTGTAAGTGGAAGCTAGTCGGGCTTCCACGTCCTAGCTGGCTCGGGAGGTTTTGTTGTCCTGGTTGGCTCGGCAGACGCCCATCCCATGTCAGGCCTCAGCCGTCTCGCCAGGGTTTTACGCCTCAGCCAGCTCGCCAAGCAACTACGCTTCAGTCAGCTCATCAGGCTCCCACATTCCAGCGGGATCATCAGGCTGTCACGCCTCAACCGGGTCGTCAGGCTCCCATGCCTCAGCCGGTTTGCCAGGCTCCCATGCCCCTGCCGGTTCGTGGAGATGTCACGCCCCTGCCGGCTGGTCCAGCGCCCAGGCCTCGGCTGGCACGTCAGGCTCGCATGCCCCTGCCGGTTCGTGGAGATGTCCCGCCCCTGCCGGTTGGTCCAGCGCCCATTCCTCGGCCGGCCCGTCAGGCTCGCATGCCCCTGCCGGTTCGTGGAGATGTCACGCCCCTGCCGGCTGGTCCAGCGCCCAGGCCTCGGCCGGCCCATCAGGCTCGCATGCCCCTGCCGGTTCGTGGAGATGTCACTCCCCTGCCGGCTGGTCCAGCGCCCAGGCCTCGGCCGGCCCGTCAGGCTCGCATGCCCCTGCCGGTTCGTGGAGATGTCACGCCCCTGCCGGCTGGTCCAGCGCCCAGGCCTCGGCTGGCTCGTCAGGCTCGCATGCCCCTGCCGGTTCGTGGAGATGTCACGCCCCTGCCGGCTGGTCCAGCGCCCAGGCCTCGGCTGGCCCGTCAGGCTCGCATGCCCCTGCCGGTTCGAGGAGATGTCACGCCCCTGCCGGCTGGTCCAGCGCCCAGGCCTCGGCTGGCCCGTCAGGCTCGCCCAGGTGGGAAGCCAGGTGGCTGTTTCACGCTGTTTGATGTATTTTCCATATTAAATGTTCTACTCCCCATACTTGCTTCTCCTCTCCAGCGTCGGTCCTTACATTTCAGTTCCTTCAAAGCATTTTGTTCATCCTTACTGAGATTATCTGCTCGTTAAGGATTATTGAGGGCCAATTTTGTGTTCTATTAGCCTAGTGTAGGTGAGAACAGAAGGACCCAAATTAGCAGAAGGAAAAAAACTTGACTTTGTTCTCATACATCAGAAATACCAGATGCATTAATGTTTCTTAACACTTCATTACCTATTAGCACAGAATACATTCTTAAAATGTAATTGGCAAACACATTTTAAAGGGTCAACATTTAATGTGGTCCTTCTGTAGCTCAGTTGGTAGAGCATGGTGCTTGTAACGCCAGGGTAGTGGGTTCAATTCCCAGGACCACCCATACGTAGAATGTAAATGTAAGTCGCTTTGGATAAAAGCGTCTGCTAAATGGCATATATAAATGGCATATATATATATATATATATAATGCAAAATGGCCCATCCCATCCAAAATGGCCCATCCCATCCAAAATGGCCCATCTCATCCAAAATGGCCCATCCAACAGTATGCAAAACAGTCATCAAGGCGAAGAGTGGCAACTTTGAAGATTCTCAAATATAATATATTTTTATTTGTTTTTAACGCTTTTTTGGTTACTACATGATTCCATATATGTTATTTTATAGTTTTGATGTCTTCACAATTATTCTACAATGTAGAACATTTTAAATATAAAGATAAACCTTTGAATGAGCAGGTGTGTCCAAACTTTTGACGGGTACTATATATATTTATATTTGTGTGTGATCTATTGTCACATTGCAATCTATCCAGTGGGTACTGGGGTTCAAATTTGAGTGTTGGCCCAACATGTACTCAGTAGGGGAGAGGTCCTGTTCAACAGAGTTCAACAACCTACAGGGCTCATCTGAAACCCACAGGACACAAAGTGGTTCAATGTGTAAAAATATAAAAAGGGAGCGGATCTTGTTGAATGAAAAGAACATGATGTTCTGGACACACACACACACATCTTATTGAATGAAAAGAACATGGTGTTCTGAACCTGTTGAACACACACACAAATCTTGTTGAATGAAAAGAACATTGTGTTCTGAACCTGTTGAACACACACACACACACGCACACACACACACACACACACACACACACACACACACACACACACACACACACACACACACACACACACACACACACACACACACACACACACACACACACACACACACACACACACACACACACACACACACACACACACACACACACACACACACACACACACACACACACACACACACACACACACACACACACACACACACACACACACACACACACACAGAAACACACCTGGTAGAACTGAGCTAGACTGAGAACAGAGGAACAATGCATCCCGAAGAAAAACATACTGCAGGAATCATAAAAGCCAGTCAGGAAAGAGTCAAACTGGGCCTGAGTGACCACTTTATGGTTTAGAGCCTGGGTCTGCCCTATGCACACACGCAAGCATTCACACACACGCACACAAACGTTTCACACACACACAGACACACCAATACACCACAATAAAAATGTGAAACCACCACACATGCTTACCCGTGACCAAAGTGGCCTCTCTTTCTGCTGGACTGGCAGAATTTTCCTAACTTTCATTTCCTTAGGACAGAAGACATGACTTGGCCAGGCAGATTGCTCAAGAGTGACTTCCAAATTGGATGTCTATCCATGTCCTGTGGACATCTGTAAATTAATTCAAAATCGGCCACTAGGGGCAACAGTGAGTGCTATTACCATCAAGTTGGCTTCGGTTTTGCTTGGGTGTTGTGGATGGGGGTGGCGTTTTAGCATAATCCCATGTGGTGGACACACTTTCTTTTTATTAAACCCTATCCCAAACCATAACCGTTAACTTAACCATTTGGAATGAATGCCTAAACTTTATGTTTGAACCCTATCCAAAACCATAACTCTTAACTTCTAAATTTGACATATGGAGCAACTTCGACATTTTATGTTTTGGAGAAATGGAACAATGCCGAGCAGGAGGAGCAACCCAGGGTGTCCAAAACACTTTGAAATTTTATGTTTGGAGAAACTTCTAAATTTGACATTTGGCAAAACGTGGATAATATCTAATTCTGCAGAGAGACTGGGGGGTAGTTGCGCTAGCATGTGTGTAAAACAAACTATTTTATTTGGTTTAAATATAGTTCTGTGGTGGGATGTTTGGGAGATTGTGTATGTGTGTGTGTGTGTGTGTGTGTGTGTGTGTGTGTGTGTGTGTGTGTGTGTGTGTGTGTGTGTGTGTGTGTGTGTGTGTGTGTGTGTGTGTGTGTGTGTGTGCATAACTCTGTTTGGCAGAGCTGTATTATAATTGTGGAGTGTGATATCAATGTTGGAATAGGCAGTCCTTTCTCTCTGTGGCATTGCTGGGAGCAGCTTGGCAGCTAGGGAGGAAAACCCTTAAAGGCCTGCGTCACTCAGGGTCTTCTCTGAGCCCTCCATGGTCCACACAATGCCTGATTATAGAGGCAGGAGGAGAGATATTCACCAGATGACCATACACTGGAATGGAGCTAGTGGGAACAGGGAACTCTGGGAAGGGCGGAGGACTAAACCCTCAGAGCCTTTGGAGCCACAACATTTACATGGAAATGTACTGACGTGTGTGTGTGTGTGTGTGTGTGTGTGTGTGTGTGTGTGTGTGTGTGTGTGTGTGTGTGTGTGTGTGTGTGTGTGTGTGTGTGTGTGTGTGTGTGTGTGTGTGTGTGTGTGTGTGTGTGTGTGTGTGTGTGTGTGTGTGTATTTAGCTGTACTTGGCAGCTGGCTTCTTACAGCATTTGAAGTTCTGTTCCTAAAAAAAACAATGCAGGAAGTTAAAATTGCTTCTGGTCTTTCTCTAAAAACCAGGCCGTGGGGCCTCTAGAGTCCTAGTATAGCCTGCGTACTCACACACACACACACGCACGCACGCACGCACGCACGCACGCACGCACGCACGCACGCACACACACACACACACACACACACACACACACACACACACACACACACACACACACACACACAGCCCTCAACACCTCCAGTAGACAAAAGTCCCCTCTGTGTTCCACTTCCAAACATAAACACACAGTGATATACATTACTGGCCATGTTAACAGTACAGATTCAGAGGTCAAAACAGAAGGGTCCATGACAGCAGTCGTACTGCAACTTTCAGCTCCAGGACATTTTAATGGGCACAAATGAGTCATGCTAATTGTATCTTTTTATTTTACCCAAGATTAGCTTAAATTAAATTAAATCTCCATTACAAAAGAGATCCTTACAGACATATGGCTGCTCTGCCACACTTGAGAATAGTAATGATGGTGGACACAGTATTACTGCTCCCAGATGTACCATTACCATTGACAAACAATGCTTCAGCCTTGGAAGTTTCCCAGTGCCCTGCCTGGCACACCTCTACCCACTCTGAGTCATGCTGGAGAACTATGCTTCTCATGTTAGCACAGCACTGACAGGGCACAGTCTGAAAATATTGGCATTAGAAAGCCAGCAAAGGCAGACACAATAGATATATACAATATATAATTATGACATAATTACTTTCTATAATTACAGCAGATAATACCTTGCTGTTTGAACATGTGGTGTTGCCACACACACACACACACACACACACACACACACACACACACACACACACACACACACACACACACACACACACACACACACACACACACACACACACACACACACACACACACACACACACACACACACACACACACACACACACACACACACACACACAGTGTTGTGGTGCCTGTGGGATCTGCCCTGGTAACCTTAGAGCTCAGGGATGGGTAGGGCACCTCGCTGACAGCCTTTCCCAGACAGACCTCACAGTGTGAGAGAGCTCTGCCTGGGCTGGGCAGGATGGTGGTTAGTGGTTGGTTCAGCCCACGTTGGCATGTGTGGTGGGTGGGGATGCCCTGGTCTTGGAATGTGAATCTCAAAGGACTGTTCTCTTTAGAAGCAAGTGTCTTTATCTAGCTCTGTAGGTCTCTCTTTCTTAAGGTGCCCACCTGTCTGCCTACCTGTCTGTGTCTGCCTGTCTGCCTGCCCCTTCCGTGCTTACTGCTCCCTGGCCAAAACTGATGAAACTAACACAATTCAGTCAGTGAAATCAATAGACTAGTTCCAAGCAGCATTCATTGGAAAAGGAAAACATTGGTTAATGCTTGTATTTTATGAGACTGGTAACAAACTGAAAAAAATGACTTAGTTAATGAATTAAATGAACACTACGATAAATCAGCTGCAGACCAGAGCTGTCGAACCCAGAGAGTGACCCGTCTGCCATCAGAGCCTGTAGCCCACTTACCTAATTAACACAGCATGGTTCTCTTTCTCTCTCTGTACTCTCAGATGGACATGGAGAGAAGGAGGAGGAAGGGAAGTAGGAGAGAGAGTATGATAGTGCCCCGTTTTTAATGCAGAGAGAAAAAGCTGAAAGAGGTGATGAGGGGAATGAGGTAAGGGGGATGGTAGAGGTGATAAGGGGAGTACTTAGCATCAGTATCAGCAGATTGGGTTAGAGTTTGAACATGGAGGGAGAGAGAGAGAGAGAGAGAGAGAGAGAGAGAGAGAGAGAGAGAGAGAGAGAGAGAGAGAGAGAGAGAGAGAGAGAGAGAGAGAGAGAGAGAGAGAGAGCGTGCATGGCCACAGTGACAGGATTTAGTGTGAAAATTCCTCAGTGGAACACGTCTGTGATGTCATCAACATGAGGTGGAGCCACATTTCTAATCCCTCCATAAATAAGACGGAGAGAGAAGGGGAGGGAGGGAGGAGATGGAAAGAAGACAGATGAGGTATGAAGGACAAAAAGGGACATGGGGGAAAGAGGGGGAGGCAGGGGTGAGGGAGAGAGACAGGAGTGAGGGAGGGGGAGGCAGAGGTGAGTGATAGGCAGGCAGGGGTGAGGGAGGAGAGGGATCAGGCGATGGGGACGGGGTGAGGGAGGTGGAGGCAGGGGTAAGGTTGGGGAGGGAGTCAGCAAGGAGGAAATCCCTGCTGAATCACCCTGCTTCTATTCTTAGACGATCCCTCTGAGCTGTGTGCTGCTTCTGCAGTTGCCCCACAGGAATCTACAGGAATTCCCTTCACTCCCTCTCTCCGTTACCCAGCACCCTCATCATCCCACCGTCCTCATGCTACTGACCGGACTGTTGCCAGAGAGCATGACATCTACACACACGTACCCTGCCAGAACTTGCAATTTGACCACAGAAAACAATTAATACATATGTAGAAATTGTTACATAACATATTGATTTATCAATGCCAAGGTTTATTCAGAGTGGATTTTTACTCATTGTTGATGAACCTGTAAAGTGTCGAGAAAAGCGTAAACTTGTGAGTAGAGTGAGGATTAGAGTTTTGGCTTGGATGTTTCTAGAGAGCTTTAGGTGGCACAGCAGGCAGAATGTTAGGTGAAAAGGTTGAGAATGATACACAGCCTTAGAGAGCAGACAGGGTGTCTTGGCCAGTAGTGCTGAGGTGTGGAAGCACTGACCTATACTGTAAGCCTGACAGAGAGGTCTTAGTGGCTTAGAGACCCCTAGAGAGCATACAGGGGGTGGGACAGGGTGGTGACAGGGTGACAGGTGAAAGGTTGAGTGTGAGACAGGCTCCAGGGCCAAAGCTCTGGTGTTTGGCTCGGGAGAAATGTCACATAGAGAGTCTCTCTCTCTCTCTCTCTCTCTCTCTCTCTCTCTCTCTCTCTCTCTCTCTCTCTCTCTCTCTCTCTCTCTCTCTCTCTCTCTCTCTCTCTCTCTCTCTCTCTCTCTCTCTCATATGGTTGGGGGAAAAACATACATCATTATAAAATCCATGTATACAAACAACAAGTCTGCTGTTAAATTAGCAAAAAACACACATATGTCTTCCCACAGGGCCGTGGGGTGAGACAGGGATGCAGCTTAAACCCCACCCTCTTCAACATATATATCAACTAATTGGCAAGGGCACTAGAACAGTCTGCAGCACCCGGCCTCACCCTACTAAAATCTGAAGTCAAATGTCTACTGTTTGCTGATGATCTTGTGCTTCTGTCACCAACCAAGGAGGACCTACAGCAGCACCTAGATCTTCTGCACAGATTCTGCCAGACCTGGGCCCTGACAGTAAATCTCAGTAAGACAAAAATAATGGTGTTCCAAAAAAGGTCCAGTGGCCAGGACCACAAATGCAAATTCCAACTAGGCACCGTTGCCCCAGAGCACACAAAAAATGATACATACCTTGGCCTAAATATCAGCGCCACTGGTAACTTCCACAAAGCTGTGAACGATCTGAGAGACAAGGTAAGACGGCCTTCTATGACATCAAAAGGAACATAAAATTCGACATACTAATTAGGATCTGGCTAAAAATACTTGAATCAGTTATAGAATCCATTGCCCTTTATGGTTGTGAGGTCTGGGGTCTGCTCACCAACCAAGAATTCACAAAATGGGACAAACACCAAATTGAGACTCTGCATGTAGAAATCTGCAAAAAATATCTTCAGTGTACAACGTAAAACAACAAATAATGCATGCAGAGCCGCATCCCCGCTAATTACCATAATCCAGAAGAGAGTCATTAAATTCTACAACCACCTAAAAGGAAGCGATTCCCAAACTTTCCCTAACAAAGCAATCACTTACAGAGAGAAGAGTCCCCCAAGCAAGCTGGTCCTGGGGCTCTGTTCACAAACACAATCGGACCCCACAGAGCCCCAGGACAGAAACACAATTAGACCCAACCAAATAATGAGAAAACAAAAACATAATTACTTGACACATTGGAAAGATTTCACAAAAAAACAGAGCAAACTAGGCTGGAGAGTACACAGTGGTACACAGTGGCAAACTAAACAGAGAGTACACAGTGGCAGAATACAATATTCTGACCACTGTGACAGACCCAAACTTAAGGAATGTTTTGACTACGTACAGATTCAGTGAGCATAGCCTTGCTATTGAGAAAGGCCGCCGTAGGCAGACCTGGCTCTCAAGAGAAGACAGGCTATGTGCCCACTGCCCACAAAATGGGGTGGAAACTGAGCTGCACTTCCTAACCTCCTGCCAAATATATGACCATATTAGAGACACATATTTCGCTCAGATTACACAGATTCACAAAGAATTCGAAAACCAACCCTCATTTTGATAAACTCCCATATCTAATGGGTGAAATACCACAGTGTGCC
The DNA here is from genome assembly GCF_021184085.1 of Oncorhynchus gorbuscha. Taxonomy (NCBI): domain Eukaryota; kingdom Metazoa; phylum Chordata; class Actinopteri; order Salmoniformes; family Salmonidae; genus Oncorhynchus; species Oncorhynchus gorbuscha. Next base: position 29,311,019 of record NC_060187.1, read on the forward strand.
ATCACAGCAGCAATATTTGAGACCTATTGCCACAAGAAAAGGATCATCAGTGATGAACAAACACCAGTGTAAATGCCATATTTCTGTTTATTTATTTTCCCTTTTGTACTTTAACCATTTGCACATCGTTAGAACACTGTATATATACATAATATATTATTTTGGAACTTCTGTGAGTGTAATGTTTACTGTTCCTTTTTATTCTTTATTTCACAGATTACTAGAAACTAACTAGGTTTCCCATTTTCTCTGTGGATTAATTGTCAGAGTAGAGGACCTAAAATAACAACCCAATGTTTATATCCCAGGACAAATTAGCTAGCAACAGCAAGCAAGCTAAATGGCCATGAATGTTTAATGCGTTTCGAACTGTCCCCAAATGAATATAGTTGGTTCAGAGTTCATTTTGATATTTCAACCTGCGTGTCCTGATCGCGTCAGGTGTGGATGGACAAAATCAACATTCTCGCATTAGCACACGCGTATGCCCGGTCTAGTCAGCGTGTTAAAAGGGCCTTAAGAACAGCTTCAATTAACTTTGGCATAGATTCGACAAGTGTCTGGAACTCTATTGGAGGGCTGCAACACCATTCTTCCATGACAAATTCCATAATTTGTTGTTTTGTTGATGATGGTCCAAAACGCTGTCTCAGGCACTGCTCTAGAATTTCCCATAAGTATTCAAATGGGTTGAGATCTGGTGACTGACACACACACACACACACACACACACACACACACACACACACACACACACACACACACACACACACACACACACACACACACACACACACACACACACACACACACACACACACACACACACACACACTGTTGTAGAGGTTAAGCCAGGGGAATGCAGATCTACAGACTCTCCAGTAATGTGAGACAAACAAATGTGGGAGCGTGACCAGTATGGATGGTCTGTTATTTTTGACAGTGTGGACTTTGAGTCAGCAACGAAGAGACCTTTCTATCCCAGCCATCTTGTGTGTGTGTGCGTGTGTGTGTGTGTGTGTGTGTGTGTGTGTGTGTGTGTGTGTGTGTGTGTGTGTGTGTGTGTGTGTGTGTGTGTGTGTGTGTGTGTGTGTGTGTGTGTGTGTGTGTGTGTGCGTGTGTGTGCGTGCGTGCGTGCGTGTGCGTATGTGTGTGTATGTGCGTGCGGGTCATGTGTGTGGAAGGGCGTAACTTTGTGTTGGATATTGGGGGGAGGTCAGAGTCAATGGGTTCCGGTGTCCCCCCTCTAGGGGGGTTTGGGGGCATATCCCCTGTGATATTCTTTGTTTTAAATAGCTGTGAAATGGTTGTTTCAGGTGAATTTTGAAGGGAAAATACATCTAAAAATGTCCTGATAATTTGGTCCATATACACCATCACAACTGAAACATAATTATTGTTCTGTATTACTTTAAACTGTGTTCTTTAAACTGGGCTCTCCTTCTCCGTGGCTGACGTGAGAACAACATTTAAGCGCGGCCAGACGGCATCCTTAACCGCGTCCTCAGAGCATGCGCGTGTGTAAGTGTGTGTGTAAGAGGCATCATCACTATCTTTAAGAGCTCAGATGTTATCATTGAAAAAAGGAAGTCTTTAGCCACGGCTTTTAGACTTATTCAGCCGTTCATTTTCAAGTGTTACAGTTTTTCTAGAGCTAGCCTGCATGTTGTTGTTTTTTACCTTTGCATTCCTTTATGCTGAAAATTAATCACCTTCCTAGAATCATGAATATGTATAGATTTCAGTTCGGCACTTCTATGAGAGATTGCATTTATTTCCCTCTCAACTCTTTCTCACTGCCTCGAGATAGGAAATAATGTCTATTAATAACTGCATAATGGCTTCTTGCAAATATCAGCAGAGTTCTACATCCAACTGCTAATAAGATTACCATAGCAGCAGAATAAACAGATGCAGTTTTTTCATGGGTCAATGCTTGTGATAACAAAAATAACACAGTGACAACTCAATGGATGCTTTCTGTTGTATCTGGCCTGCTCTGAATGCAAGAAAAGAGCATTATGGACCTTTCTAATCCTTACCAGATGGAAGACTTGTGATAGATAGACAAACATTTGGATGAACGCATGAGGGAAATAGACAAAAGATGGATGAACCCATGAGGGAAATAGACAAAAGATGGATGAACCCATGAGGGAAATATACAAAAGATGGATGAACCCATGAGGGAAATAGACAAACATTTGGATGAACCCATGAGGGAAATAGACAAAAGATGGATGAACCCATGAGGGAAATAGACAAAAGATGGATGAACCCATGAGGGAAATAGACAAAAGATGGATGAACCCATGAGGGAAATAGACAAAAGATGGATGAACCCATGAGGGAAATAGACAAAATATGGATGAACCCATGAGGGAAATAGACAAAAGATGGATGAACCCATGAGGGAAATAGACAAACATTTGGATGAACCCATGAGGGAAATAGACAAAAGATGGATGAACCCATGAGGGAAATAGACAAAAGATGGATGAACCCATGAGGGAAATAGACAAAAGATGGATGAACCCATGAGGGAAATAGACATGAGGGAAAAAGATGGATGAACCCATGAGGGAAATAGACAAAAATGGAGAACATGAGGGAAAAGATGGATGAACCCATGAGGGAAATAGACAAAAGATGGATGAACCCATGAGGGAAATAGACAAAAGATGGATGAACCCATGAGGGAAATAGACAAACATTTGGATGAACCCATGAGGGAAATAGACAAAAGATGGATGAACCCATGAGGGAAATAGACAAAAGATGGATGAACCCATGAGGGAAATAGACAAAAGATGGATGAACCCATGAGGGAAATAGACAAAAGATGGATGAACCCATGAGGGAAATAGACAAAAGATGGATGAACCCATGAGGGAAATAGACAAAAGATGGATGAACCCATGAGGGAAATAGACAAAAGATGGATGAACCCATGAGGGAAATAGACAAAAGATGGATGAACCCATGAGGGAAATAGACAAAAGATGGATGAACCCATGAGGGAAATAGACAAACATTTGGATGAACCCATGAGGGAAATAGACAAAAGATGGATGAACCCATGAGGGAAATAGACAAAAGATGGATGAACCCATGAGGGAAATAGACAAAAGATGGATGAACCCATGAGGGAAATAGACAAAGATGGATGAACCCATGAGGGAAATAGACAAAAGATGGATGAACCCATGAGGGAAATAGACAAAAGATGGATGAACCCATGAGGGAAATAGACAAAAGATGGATGAACCCATGAGGGAAATAGACAAAAGATGGATGAACCCATGAGGGAAATAGACAAAAGATGGATGAACCCATGAGGGAAATAGACAAAAGATGGATGAACCCATGAGGGAAATAGACAAAAGATGGATGAACCCATGAGGGAAATAGACAAAAGATGGATGAACCCATGAGAAAAATGTATAAACTTGTGCATGATATTCATCCATAGAGATACAGTCACTAATGAAAGTTTACACACCACAGTCTTCACATTTTGCTTCCTTAAAATGAAATCTAAAAATGGATTCAAATGGATCTTTTTCCCTGCAGATATACACAACCTACTCCACATTTTGTAAGTGAAATAAAAATTATAAAAACTTTCCAAAAATAATACAAAATTAGAAGTGAAGACGTATTGATTGCAGATGTCTTCACACTCCAGAGTTAATAATTGCAGTTTTGTCACACAATACAATACAAAGTTTTGAGGGAGCGTTCAATTGGCATGCTGACTGCAAGAATGTCCACCAGAGCTGTTGCCAGATAATTTAATAATCCTTGGTCTACCATTAACCGCCTCCAACATCATTTTAGATCATTTGGCAGTACGTTCAACCGTCCTCACAACCGCAGACCATGTGTAACCACACCAGCCCAGGACCTCCACATCTGAGACCAGCCACCCAGACAGCTGATGAAACTGAGGACTATTTCTGTCTGTAGTAAAGTCCTTTTGTGAGGAAAAACTCGTTCTCGTTGGCTGGGCCTGGCTGAGCCAAAGTGGGGGGCTTATGCCCTCCCAGGCCCACCCATGGCTGCACCCCTGCCCAGTCATGTGAAATCCATAAATTAGGGACTAATAAATGTTTTTCAATTGACTGATTTCCTTATATGAACTGCAACTCAGTAAAATCATTGAAATTGCTGCATGTTGCGCTTATATTTTGGTTCAGTTTAAGTAGCTAGCTAGCCAGCCCATAGAGAGAGCATTGCAATGTGTGTTTTGTTGTTGACTTCCACAAAGATTTTCACGTTTCTACCAACCTTATTAGTATAACGACAAAATATAAGATTTGTTCACAAAAAAGATTTAACACTGTAAAAAGTACAATTATTATTTAACACTGTAAATTATAGGAATTAGTGGTTTTGAGTGCATTTTTCCTTTAACTCTGGGCTGTGAAGACATAGATAGTCAACACATCTTTATTTAGACACATTTTATAAATTGGGAAAGTGTTCTATAATTTGTGGAGTAGGTTGTGTAGATCTAGTTTAATTCATGTGAAGATGGTGCAAGGGGTGTGTAGACTTTCACTATGAGTGTGTGTATGTGAGAGATGTGTGGTGTTGAACTGTGTTGAACCTGGCTGCAGTGCCATATTCTAGCAATGTGCTGTGAAGTTCAGGCTGATGCGCTTACACCAGCCAGGTCACCCATGATACTAGTAGTATTCAACGTCCATCCATGTCTAAGGACGTCAGGAGATGACTTGGAAACCGGCCACTAGGGGTAACAGTGAGCGCTGTTACCTTCAAGTAGGTTTCGACTTTGCTAGGGAGTTGTCGACAGGGATGGTGGGTCGGCGTAAGCATCTGCCTCTGCTGCCTAAAGGATGCTTGTTCAAATCCAGCACTAGAATGTATTATTTATTTATGTTTTTCGCCTATACCAAACCTTAACCCTTACCTTAACTATTCCGAGTTAATACCTACACTTAACCCTAACAATAACCATTCCGAGTTAATACCTACACTTAACCCTAACCTTAACAATTCTGAGTTAATACCTACACTTAACCCTAACCTTAACAATTCTGTGTTAATACCTACACTTAACACTTACCTTAACCATTCTGAGTTAATACCTACACTTAACCATAACCTTAACCATTCTGAGTTAATACCTACACTTAACCATAATCTTAACAATTCAGAGTTAGTACCTACACTTAACCCTAAACTTTAAAAAATGGAGTTAATTCCTAAACTTAAGCTTGAACACTATGAAATGTGATGTTTGGAATAACTTTGAAATTTGAGGATTGAGAAGCATGGATGAATGTCTAATTCTGATGTGAGACTTGGAGAGCGTGTTGCTTACACACCCCTGTCAATGAGGGGTTTTCCCTAACCTCCTCTCCCACCTCTCTCTCTACCCTAACCCCTCCTCTTCCCTCCTACACCCGTCTTTCCACCCTCCACTGTTACCAAACATTAGGACGTGTTATGGACAGACTCCAGCCGTGAAAGGAGATGTGGCCTCAGTGACAGTCAGTCTCCCACCTCTGCCCTCTATCTTGCTACGCTAGCTGGTGACACCCCTCCTATAATCAGTATCATCAATTATCAAAGCCTAAAACTCCCCCTTGCCTCCATATCTCTCATGATAGACCAGATGAGAGTGCAGAGGGGGGAGATAGGGTGAGAAGGGGGGAAGAATGGGGGGAGGAAGGGGGAGGAGGGAGGGGAGAGGGTGAGGAGGCAGGAGAGTGTGTGAGGGAGGCTAAAAAAGCTGAGTGTGTCAGGGCAATAAAATATGCAGAGTGCATAATGTACAGTATATTTATTTATTTAGTCTTACATTTTTATTTAACCTTTATTTAACCAGGTAGGCCAGTTGAGAACAAGTTCTCATTTACAACTGCAACCTGGCCAAGATAAAGCAAAGCAGTGCGACACAAACAGCGCAGAGTTACACATGGAATAAACAAACGTACAGTCAAAAACACAATAAAAAAGTCTATATAGAGTGTGTGCAAATTAAGTAAGATTAGGGAGGTAAGGCAATACATTGGTAATAGTGGCAAAATAATTACAATTTAGCAATTAAACACTGGAGTGATAGATGTGCAGAAGACAAATGTGCAAGTAGAGATACTGGGGTGCAAAGGAGCAAAACATATATATAACAACATGGGGATGAGGTAGTTGGGTGGGCTATATACAGATAGGCTATGTACAGGTACAATGATCTGTAAGCTGCTCTGACAGCTGATGCTTAAAGTCAGTGAGGGAGATTTGAGTCTCCAGCTTCAGTGATTTTTGCAATTTGTTCCTGTCATTGGCAGCAGAGAACTGGAAGGAAAGGCAGCCTTTGTGGATGACCAGTGAAATATACCTGCTGGAGCGCGTGCTACGGTTGGGTGCTGCTATGTTGACCAGTGAGCTGAGATAAGGTGGGGCTTTACCTTGCAAAGACTTATAGATGACCTGGAGCCAGTGGGTTTGGCTACGAATATGAAGTGAGGGCCAGCCAACGAGAGCATAAAGGTTGCAGGGGTAGGTTGTATAAGGGGCTTTGGTGACAAAACGGATGGCACTGTGATAGACTGCATCCAATTAGCTGAGTAGAGTGTTGGAGGCTATTTTGTAAATTACATCGTCGAAGTCAAGGATCGGTAGGATAGTCAGTTTTACAAGGGTATGTTTGGCAGCATGAGTGAAGAATGCTTTGTTGCGAAATAGGAAGCAGACTTGATTTTGGATTGGAGATGTTAAATGTGAGTCTGGAAGGAGAGTTTACAGTCTTACCAGACACCTAGGTATTTGTAGTTGTCCAGATATTCTAAGTTAGTACCGTCCAGAGTAGTGATGCTAGATGGGCGGGCAGGTGCGGGCAGCAATTGGTTGAAGAGCATGCATTTAGTTTTACTTGCATTAAAGAGCAGTTGGGGGCCACGGAAGGAGAGTTGTATGGCATTGAAGCTCGTCTGGAGGTTTGTTAACACAGTGTCCAAAGAAGGGCCAGAAGTATACAGAATGGTGTTGTCTGCGTAGAGGTGGATCAGAGAATCACCAGCAGCAAGAGCGACATCATTGATGTATACAGAGAAAATATTCGGCCTGTGAATTTAACTCTGTGGAACCCCCATAGAGACTGCCCGAGATTCGGATAACAGGCCCTCCGATTTGACACATACTGAACTCTGTCTGAGAAGTAGTTGGTGAACCAGGCGAGGCAGTCATTTGAGAAACCAAGGCTGCCGATAAGAATGTGGTGATTGACAGAGTCGAAAGCCTTGGCCAGGTCGATGAATATGGCTGCACATTATTGTCTTTTATCGATAGCACTTATGATATTGTTTAGGACCTTGAGTGTGGCTGAGGTGCACCCATGACCAGCTCTGAAATCAGATTGCATAGCAGAGAAGTTCAGGTGGGATTCGAAATGGTTGGTGATCTGTTTGTTAACTTGGCTTTCGAAGACCTTGGAAAGGCAGGGTAGGATAGATATAGGTATGTAACAGTTTGGGTCTAGAGTGTCTCCCCCTTTGAAGAGGGGGATGATCGCGGCAGCTTTCCAGTCTTTGGGCGATCACAGACAATACAAAAGAGAGGTTGAACAGGCTAGTAATAGGGGTTGCAACAATTGTGGCGGATAATTTTAGAAAGAGAGGGTCCAGATTATCTAGCCCAGGTGATTTGTAGCGATCCAAATTTTGTCGCTCTTTCAGAACATCAGCTATCTGGATTTGGGTGAAGGAGAAATGGGGGAGGCTTGGGCAAGTTGCTGTGGGGGGTGCAGAGCTGTTGACCGGGGTAGGGGTAGCCAGGTGGAAAGCATTGCTAGCTGTTGAAAAATGCTTATTGAAATTCTCAATTTATCGGTGGTGACAGTGTTTCCTAGCCTCAGTGCAGTGGGCAGTTGGGAGGAGGTGCTCTTATTCTCCATGGACTTTACAGTGTCACAGAACTTGTGGAGTTTGTGCTACAGAATGCAAATTTATGTCTGAAAAAGCTAGCCTTTGCTTTCCTAACTGCTTGTGGATATTGGTTCCTAACTTCCCTGAAAATGTATTTCAAGAAATATGTTCCAAACAGTGTTTTCAGTCACAACTCAACATCCAGTAACACTCAGCTGGGAGATTCTGAGAGAGCCCTATATTCCTCTAAACTCAATGAGTCACGAGTAGTACCGTTCACAATTAAATCACTTTTCCCTTTCCTCTCCCTCTCTCCCTGTCTCTCTCTTTCTCTCTCTCTCTCTCTCTTTTACTCTCTTCCTCTCTCCTCTCCCCCCAGGCCTGGTTGTTTCTCCCAGCAGACCAGAGTGATGAAGGAACAGAGGTTTCCTGTAAAGCACATGGCAGTTTAGTACCGTTGCTGCTGCAGCTCTAATGAATACATTTTTCCTCAGAGCGATGCTTGTATATTACTGGACTTTACAGCTCTTATAAAGACCCAGGGGTGTGCGTGTGTCCTCCTGAGATGACCAGTACTAAAATAAAAATGAGATTTGAGATTTAACGCTAATTGTCTGTGTCTTATAAAAGGGATATTGTCCATTTAGTTTATTGATTGAAAGCTCCTGTCCTCTCCTCCTCTCTTCACTCCTATCTTATCTCCTCTCCTCTCCTCTTCTGACGCTCCCTGGGGAATGGAATGAAGGGAGGGATAGGTGAGATGGATGAAGTAGAGGGAAGGGTGGTCCCATAGGGAGTCTCATTTTTACAGATATCTAATGAAAAGATGGTTGTATACACGCTTAATGTGCTGTATTGATGAAGAATCTCTCTCTCCCCCCAACTTATCCTGTCATGCTGGAGAGTTTGAGACTCAATTTAACCCATGCCACTGCCTCAGTGTGTTTGGGGGGGGGGGGGGTTGTCATGGTATACTGGTTGTTGTCATGGTAATGGTATACTGGTTGTTGCTTTGGTAATGCAACACTGGGCCACCGAGAGCTAGGAGAACACCAACTGGCTTCTTGGCTGAGAATGCCGGATCTGTGTACGCGTGTGTTTTTGGTGGCTCTAGAGGTCAATAGGGAACAAGGTTATAACTACCAGGTATTGACCGACTCCGCCCTACACACACACACACACACACACACACACACACACACACACACACACACACACACACACACACACACACACACACACACACACACACACACACACACACACACACACACACACACACACACACACACACACACACACACACACACACACACACACACACACACACACACAGCTGTTGTAGAGGTTAAGCGAGGGTTATGCAGACAGACTCTCCAGTAATGTCTGTGATGAGCCGAAGCTAAGCAAAACATACTGTATGAGAGAGAGGGGGGAGAGAAGTGTAGATTAGGTGGAAGGGGTGAGAAAGTGGAGATGGTAAGAAAGAGGTGGAGGAGTTAGTGTATAGGAGAGAAGGAGAGGTAGAGCTAGGAGGCGGAGATGCGGGATAAAGAGAAAGCATGGAAGAGTAAAGAAAGGTTTGGTTCAAGGGAAGAGGAAGATGGGCGATTGTAAACAGCTTCGGCCTTGGCAGCTCTCTGTGTTATGCAGGTGAATGAGGACCCAAAAGCGACTTGGCGAAAACAGAGTCTTTATTCCAGTAAAGGAAATATGCAATACTCCTAGACAAATCGGAGCGGTAAACAAAGCATAAGAACTAATTCCACTCGTAGTGACGAGGACAGACTGGAGACTCGACCATAAACTGTAGGTTGCCTCGGGAAGGCACCGACCGTAGCAGACTCAGACACCTGCTCACACGCAGCATCTGAGGGAAACACGACACGACAGGGCGAGACAAAGACACAGCACGATGAACAATATACAAGGATCCGACAGGACAGAAACGGAAGACAAGGGGAGAAATAGGGACTCTAATCAGAGGGCAAGATACGGAACAGGTGTGAAAAGATTAGATGATTGATTAGGGGAATAGGAACAGCTGGGAGCAGGAACGGAACGATAGAGAGAAGAGAGAGAGGGAGGGAGAGAGAAAAAAGGGAACGAACCTAAAAAGACCAGCAGGGGGAAAACGAACAGAAGGGAAAGCAAAATGACAAGACAATATAAGACAAAACATGACACTCTGACACGTGTAAGCAGGGTGTGTGTGTGTGTCTGTCTGTCTGTGTGTATTCATCAGTCTACAGAGGTTGAGTGTTACGTTCCCTGGTTTCTGTGTTGTTGTGGGTTTGTATGTGTGTATATTTCAGGAAATGGCTTCCTGGAATCCTAAAGCAGCTGATTGGTCAGGCCCATCACTGATTGGAGCTCTGACCCCTCCCTCTCGTCAGGGGAAACAGCTGTCTCTTCCATTACCAACTCCTTCTCCAGCTTGATAAAAGCCAGTGTTCCTTCGTCAAGGAGGAGAGCTTCTTTTTATGTCCTGTGTTTGTTGTTGTGAAAGTTTTGTTTATATTATTTCGTAGCCACTCCTTCAGAGGGGAGGAAGGGGAATGCACCTTGGGAGTGTTTAGGCAAGAGGCCTGGGGGCATACATAACCCGTAGTATTTCATCTGTCTATGCACACTAGGTAAGACCTGGGCGGACCACCCCCTGTATGTTGGTTAGCGCGCCAGGTGGTGCTAAAGGTGAGGTAAAAGTGGGAAGGCAGGTAAGGTAGGAGAGGGGACTCTTTAACTTTTACTTGCATTGCTTTGGTTCCGTCCAGACACCTTTTCCCCACTTTACATGTTTAGGAATAATAAATTCCCTGAAAATGGTATGTTCTCTGCCTCTGTCAACCTTCCCCGCACCAACGATCACATACTTTTTCACTTTGAGGTGAGATGTAGAAGGGTGTTGCGTTCCCTCCTCCAAGAGGCGTACGTAACACTGAGTCACATAAATTCACTCACGCACATACACACTTGTATACAGTACACACACTTAGTATTATTAGTATTTTAATAGGATCCCCCAAACAGCTACTCTTCCTGGGGTCCAAACAGAGATCAAACATTACATCGTACAAAACATTGTGCACTATACACATTTACATTGGTCCATTATTACATTACAATATTAAACTAATACATTACATTACTAAGAATAGTGTGCGGCAGAACCATGTATTTAGAGAGTTGGGCCAATGCAGTTTCTGCATTATGATGCATTTACATGACATTTCAACATTCTATGGCAGCCATGTTTGCTCCCCATTAACATTACATGGTGAATATTTAAACAATACTATGTAATAGAATTAGAAAAAAAGTTGCCCTAACTCTCTAAATATATGGCTCTGGTGGGTAGTGTGGGTAGTGTGTGTGTGTGTGTGTGTGTGTGCGTGTGTGTGTGTTCGAGTGTGTTCGAGTGTGTTCGAGTGTGTTCGAGTGTGTGTATGACCTTCAGATGCAGGCTGGGAAGGATTCACTAATTATTGGTTACCCTCATCAGTTTTCATCAAAGTGTTAGAGTGAGTGCTCTCCCGTCTAACTTTCCTCCACTTTAGTCGGATTGAACACACTCCCCCCCGTTCACTTCCCGTTCACTTCCCGTTCACTTCACCCCTTACACACCTATTAGGTATAGCAACTGTTGTGTTGTGTTTCTGTGTTTTATTCAAACATAATGCTCTCTTGTCAGTATTCCTTTTATCTCAGTTAGGGGTTTAGAGAGTAAATGTCAGAGTAAGTGACTGGGGTGTGTGGAGGGGAGAAGTGAACGGTACTACTCGTGACTCATTGAGTTTAGAGGAATATAGGGCTCTCTCTCCCTTACCCCACTCTACCCTTCTCCTCTCCTTTTATTTTGACAGGGAAGTCATACTGAGACTAGTGTCTCTTTTTACAGGATGAGCCATGCATAAATACATCAAATACATACAGTACAATATACAATTTACAAAATTACAAAATATATCAAGACAAACAGATCAATGGCAGGAGGACAGCAGTACAGAGGACAGGAGGAGAGGAAGAGAAAGTAGGAGAGAGGGGAGAAGAAGAGGTGGGAGGAAAGGGAGGAGATGGGGGAGGGGGAGGGAGGAGGAGGGAGGAAGGAGAGGAGAGAAGGTCAGTGCATGGAAAGAGAGAGGTCCATTAAAATTGTGGTGCCTCGGTCAGCAGCTGCAGAACAGTGCAATAAACCCACTGAACCCTCTCCCTTTTTCTCCCTCTCTCTCCCCTCTCTCTCTCCCATACTCTTTCTCTGTCTCTATCCTTCTCCTGATCACCCCCTCTCCCCCCCATTCTCTTTCACTCTCCCACAGCCAAACCCAATTCCATGGCAGGAGGCAGGGACGGGACCTTTGCTATTATAATGAAATACAGCATACTTATGTAATGCCATAAAATTGAAATGTTTTCTATTTTCCTCCCTCTATTGCTATGTTTTAAAGTAACATTTCTACCTCGTGTGCAGACAGATGCTCTCTGTTGTGTTGTGGTTCTGACTTTCAAGCGTCTCTCTCATTATTCACTTAAACCTTTCTTCTTTCCTACTCCCATCTCTCTCTCTCTCTTACTCCCCCCACTCCTCCCTCTCTCTCACACACTACCACCCCTCCCTCTCTCTGTATAACATTATCAGGGGGATTAGGGTGCAGTCAGAACTGAATCCCTCAACAATCCAAAGCAGATGTGTGAGAGAAAAATACACACACACACACATACACACAGTGTGGAGAGACAGCCTGCTGCGTTTTTGGGTTGTGGGGCGGAGAGGGAAATAAGCAGAAACAGCCTGTTGCTAGGTTACCACAAAAACAAAACACAGGCCAAGGCCTGAGAATGAAAGAGCCTGTTTCAGAAAGCTAGTGAAACAATGTATTCTAAGATCAGGGGAAACATACTGTAGTCCTACTAAAACTTTGTAGCCCTTTTAATTTTCCCTCTCTTCGAAGCTCATCATGTTTATTTTACCCTTATCTCTACATTTGTTTTCTAAATGATATGGTTTAACGCTTTGAATTCCGTGGGAGAAACAGTTCATGTAAAAGTGAGAGCATGTGTGTTTGACTTGGCTCAGATCATGAGTCGGTTACGAAACCACCATAACAATGGGTGCAACAGGTAGACACTATTTTGTCTCTGAGTGGCTCCCCAAACCCCTGACCTCTAACCTCTGTTATCATGGCACAGCACATACACTGAGGAATGCTACTACTCCTCTCAGGAACAGGTGATGGTTTTCAGGAATCCTGTTGATGTCTGTGAACCCACAGACACACACACACACAGATAGACAAACGAACGAACGAACGAACAGACAGACACATACACACACACACAGACAAACAGACGAACAGACAGACAGACAGATGAACAGACGGACAGACACACACACACACAGAAAAACAGACGAACAGACAGACAGACAGACGAACAGACGGACAGACAGACATACACACACACAGACAAACAGACGAACAGACAGACAGACGAACAGACGGGCAGACAAACAGACAGACAGACACATACACACAGACAAACAGACGAACAGACGAACAGACAGACAGACGAACAGACGGACAGACGGACAGACGAACAGACGGACAGACGACCAGACAGACACATATACACACACAATTTCTGGGAAAAATATTTAACTGGGAGAAGTTTTGGCTTTTTCAGCAGACATCAATGTTTACTTAACTTGTGCATTTGTGCACAACTGTACTTTCATGTCTGTGTATGTTTGTGTGTGTGTGGTTTACTGAAGATGTCTGTAGCCAGGTTTTAAAGATAAGATTAGAATATATGACCTTGTTTTCTGGGTTTAGGCGTGCTTGTAGGAGCAGGTCAGGGAAACATTAACTCTGAGAAAACTTTTTCAATTTTAATCTGAGTGGTAGAGCACGAACCAGGTGAATGAGTGTGTTCCTCTGAGCGTGCGTGCATGTGTGTGTGTTCACTGCAGTTTTAGAGGGCAGGGGGGTTGTTAGTTTTATAATGGGTCATAACTTAGCGCTCGTAAAGTAGTAATATATGCGTGTGTGTTTATGTGCTGTGTCCATAGCGTATGGTGTTATGCCCTCCATATATGTCTAATGCACCATGCACAAACATATTAAACCTACCATGAGGAAAGGATATGTTGTGAGGAGAGAGGAAAGAGGGGAAAGAGGGAGCAAGGGTGTTTTATCCCCCTGTCAATCAGAGACATTCCTTCTTAGGACTCAGGGAAAGGAGGAGGAAGACATTCCGATGGCAAACTACGAACTCAGATTAGGAAGCTAGGTTCCGGTGTGAGATTCCATTGTGGTTATTGAGTAACGTGGAGAGCTTGTGTTACAGGAACACCCAAGGCTCAAATTACTTTATTGGCATGGGAAACATACAGTAGGTTTACATTGGGAAACATACAGTAGGTTTACATTGGGAAACATACAGTATGTTTACATTGGGAAACATACAGTATGTTTACATTGGGAAATATACAGTATGTTTACATTGGGAAACATACAGTATGTTTACATTGGGAAACATACAGTATGTTTACATTGGGAAACATACAGTATGTTTACATTGGGAAACATACAGTATGTTTACATTGGGAAACATACAGTATGTTTACATTGGGAAACATACAGTAGGTTTACATTGGGAAACATACAGTAGGTTTACATTGGGAAACATACAGTAGGTTTACATTGGGAAACATACAGTAGGTTTACATTGCCAAGGCAAGTGAAAAATATGAAATAAACAGTAAACATTACAAAGGTTTCAAAATAATAGACACATTTCAGATGTTAAATTATGGCTAAGTACAGTGTTGTAAAGTACAAAATGAAAAATAAATAAACATACATTTGAGTTGTATTTACAATGGTATTTGGGCTTCAATGGTTGCCTTTTTCTTTTGACAATAGGTCACAAATCTTGTCATTTCAGAGGAAAATATGTGTCTCTAATATGGTCATACATATGGCAGGAGGTTAGGAAGTGCAGCTCAGTTTCAACCTAATTTTGTGGTCAGTGTGCACATAACCTAATCTTCTCTCAAGAGCAAGGTCTGCCAACGGCGGCCTCTCTCAATAGCAAGGCTATGATCACTGAGTCTGTACATAGTCAAAGTTTTCCTTAATATTGGGTCAGTCACAGTGGTCAGGTATTCTGCCACTATGCACTCTCTGTTTAGGGCCAAATAAAATTCCAGTTTGCTCTCTTTTTTTATTAATTCTTTCCAGTGTGTCAAGTAATTATCTTTTTATTTTCTCATGATTTGGTTAGGTCTAATTATGTTGCTGTCTTTGGGCTCTGTGGGGTCTGTTTGTGTTTGTGAACAGAGCCCCAGGACCAGCTTGCTTAGGGGACTCTTCTCTAGGTTCATCTCTCTGTAGGTGATGGCTTTGTTATGGAAGGTTTGAGAATTGCTTCCTTTTATGTGGTTGAATTAAATGGAGAAAATGTTTTTGCGGAATTCTGCATGCAGTCTCAATTTGATGTTTGTCCCATTTTGTGAATTATTGGCTGGTGAGCGGACCCCGATATACCACCCCAATCTTGTCACAACACAAGTGATTGGCTCAAAGGAATTAAGAAAGAAAGAAATTCTGCAAATGAACTTTTAACAAGGCACACCTGTTAATTGAAATGCATTCCAGGTGACTACCTCATGAAGCTGGTTGAGGGAATGCCAAGACTGTGCAAAGCTGTCATCAAGGCAAAGGGTGGCTACTTTGAAGAATATAAAATATAAAATATATTTTGATTTGTTACCATTTGTTTGGTTACTACATGATTCCATATGTGTTATTTCATAGTTTTGATGTCTTCACTATTACTCTACAAAGTCAAAAATAGTAAAAATACAGAATAGTAAAAAAAATAGGTGTGTGTGTGTGTGTGTGTGTGTGTGTGTGTGTGTGTGTGTGTGTGTGTGTGTGTGTGTGTGTGTGTGTGTGTGTGTGTGTGTGTGTGTGTGTGTGTGTGTGTGTGTGTGTGTGTGTGTGTGTGTGTGTGTGTGTGTGGGCGTTGGAATCTGGCACATTGTCTCCTTCGAAATCTCAAACCGTTTACAATTCCTGACTTGTTACATGAGATTTCCTGTCACCAGTCTGGCAGTGTAAAGAAATTGTCATCTAAATACTCATAGAACTGTTCCTCTTCTGTTTGAGAGCCCTTTGAACAGTCGAGACAAGCTCCCTGGTTGTGTCTGTGTATGTGTCTATCTCTCTCTGTCTGTCTGTCTGTCTGTCTGTCTGTCTGTCTGTCTGTCTGTCTGTCTGTCTGTCTGTCTGTCTGTCTGTCTGTCTGTCTGTCTGTCTGTCTGTCTGTCTGTCTGTCTGTCTGTCTGTCTGTCTGTCTGTCTGTCTGTCTGTCTGTCTGTCTGTCTGTCTGTCTGTCAAATACTGACCTTAGATCAGTGTCGAGGGGCAATTTCATCCTACTCCCTTGGATTAGGCGTGTAGGGGGTCAGTGAATCAACAGTGAAGGCCGAACTTGATACACCTCCATCTCATTCCACAATGGACTGAACCTGATACCCCCTTTAGAAGAAGGCTAAATTCAGAGTCATTCTCCTGGCCCCAAGGGTCTTAATGCGGCGCATAGCACTGTTATGCCTGTGTGTGTGTGTGTGTGTGTGTGTGTGTGTGTGTGTGTGTGTGTGTGTGTGTGTGTGTGTGTGTGTGTGTGTGTGTGTGTGTGTGTGTGTGTGTGTGTGTGTGTGTGTGTGCGTGCGTGTGCGTGTGCGTGTGCGTGTGCGTGTGCGTGTGCGTGTGCGTGTGCGTGTGTGTGTGTGTGAGAGACAAAGAGACAGAGACAGAGACAGAGACAGAGACAGAGACAGAGACAGAGACAGAGACAGAGACAGAGACAGAGACAGAGACAGAGACAGAGACAGAGACAGAGACAGAGACAGAGACAGAGACAGAGCAGAGCCCTGAAGGTCTGTAGAAGTCTGTCTAATCTCTGTCAGACGTGGCCTATACAGTCAAATTTCTTTACAAAGACGAGGGAGAGGGCATGATGCTCGTGAATTTGTAAGTGGTAACAATGAGTCGAAATCCACAATTTAGCCTAATTATTGATTTCTGACACATTAATTTAGCCATGCGGAGTCTATTTAGGTGAAATACTGTGCGTTGATTGACAACTAAAAAGCATGTGTTGACTAGTTTATAAAAGGTGTCAAACTGACTCAATAATAATTAATCATACAACGTGGTTACATGTCCATGGTATCGCATCAGGACAAGTCAACCAAAGCATTTCCTTTCCTAGGATGTTGGAGCTTGCCAGACAGTGACGCTACAGTGAGGGGCTCTCTTCTCTTCAGTCAGTGTAGCCTACCAAATCACATCGCTGAGAGAGCTTTTCATTTGGCTCCCTAATTTGAATTGGCTACTGGTAGGCCTAGGCTAGGCTTTTTGTGATTATCTGCATGTGAATTATGAAAACATTCAATGAAGATAGTGAATCATAACTGCAAGGGGCAGTATCCAGCGCAGAGCCTCATTCTGGTCCAAATATGATAATTAGGGCCCTCACAGAATCCAGGCATTAAAACAGATTTCAGCAATATTCAAAAAAGCATTGACCTTAGTAAGGAATCAACTAAATTATTTGAAAATGTATTAAGTTTATTGTAACATAAGACATGAACAGAATGCATCAGTGATTCATATTTCCTAGAACTTTATGAAGGGGCAATCTGTGTGTGTGCTGCGCACGTGTCTGTTCGCGATGATACTCATGAAAACAGTCTTCCCAAAAACCTTTCTCAATTAAATGTTTACTAGCTACAAAGTAAGTAGCCTTTGCTTACCTTGGCAGAATGATATCATATATTTCCATCAATCCAGTGGGTATTTATTTAGCAAACTCTATCGTCACATGTCCTACAAAAACACTGCTAAACAGCTCTTGCTAGGTGTGCACTTGAATTAAAGGGTAACTACTTCCAAAAATCTAAATTTCTCTGATTTTTCCCAGACGTCAAAAGTGGTCTGGGAAGCTAATGTTAAGCTATTGTAGGCTACTTACTACATTTTTCTGTTTTACTGTACATTATTTAAAGAACAAACATAATTGTGGCAATTCTTAACTTGCAGTAAAACTGTAAATAAGACGTTCATTTCTAAATGTTAAAAAAGGTTTCATGTTCTCTTACATATAGGCCTAGACGAAGACAACATGTGTATTTTTTGAAGGAATCAAGCCATTAGAATGTACCAGGGGCCACCAAAATAGAGGTTCTTCTGCAATATATTTCGAAACTCGGGGGGCGTGCTTGGGGCACCTGGATGGCTACTTTTTAAAATTAGCTGGCTAATCTATGTACTTGTGGAAAACACTGGGGGACCCATAGTAGCAGCATGCCCTCTCCTGGCCCTCTGCCCTCACCTTGTGACTGACTGACCTGGGAAGAATTCCCAGCACAACCCCCCAGCCAGCTTTACTCAGCATCCCCAACAAGAGCAGACACACACACACACAGTTTGGCAGTTCAATACCCTTCATCTCTCATACTGAAAGTGAAAGTTGGATGAATGAATAGGTCAAAGTTCCTCTCTTTCTAGTCAGGCCACCCTGTTCTCCTGAAGGGAGCTAGTGTCTCTGTTCTTCTCTGTGATCACTGAGATGCCATACAGATTTGTGTTTGTGAGTGTGAGAGTGAGTGTGTTCACTGAGGCGCTACATAGCCACGAGTGGGGTTTTCTCTTGAAGCATTTGCATGCTGTACATAATGAGGGGTTTCCCTCCCAGAGACACAGGGGTCTCTATGTTGACCTTACTACTTATCTGTTGGGAACTTTCCCCTTTGAATCTACCTATAGCCCTACTGTCAATCTTCTGGCTGTGGGAAGGAAGTTCCAGGTCACATCTAGTTACACACACCTGCTGCTTTCACTGTGGAAAAGGAGAGAGGGAGAGAGTTGGGGTCTCTAAGTCATCCACGCATATTTTATGCCCATATGGCATCATTGAAATTAATTGAATTGAGAGAGAGAGAGAGAGAGAGAGTCTCTCTCTCTCTCTCTCTCTCTCTCTCTCTCTCTCTCTCTCTCTCTCTCTCTCTCTCTCTCTCTCTCTCTCTCTCTCTCTGTGACATTTCTCCCGAGCCAAACCCCAGAGCTTTGGCCCTGAGTATGAGGGTGTCACCTAAATATTTTTTACATACTGTTTTACCCACTTTATATGTATATATGTATACTTTATTCTAGTCATGGCTCATCCTATATAACTGCTGCTGTACACACCCTTTCTATTCTTATACTGTCCATACCATTGTATATATATATCAGTGGAGGCTCCTCAGAGGAGGAAGGGGAGGACCATATTCCTCAGTAAACTTTTAAAACGTGTCCTTTTTAGAGAAAACTCTACTAAATATAATCATGTCACCAAATAATTGATTAAAACACACTATTTTGCAAGTAATGTCTACAGCAGCCTCAACAGCACTCTGTAGGGTAGCACCAAGGTGTAGCCGGAGGACCGCTAGCTTCCATCCTCCTCTAGGTACATTGACTTCAATAAAAAACTAGGAGGCTCATGGTTCTTACCACCTTACATTGACTTACACAGTAATTATGACAACTTTGATTGGAGTTGTCCATCCAATCAAAGGATCAGAGAACTAATTGAATACTGAAAGCATAAGCTACAGCTGCAGTGCATACAATGTGGTGAGTAGTTGACTCAAAGAGAGAGAAAGACAATAGTTGAACAGTTTTGAACAACTTAATTTCTTCCCAAGTGAAGGAGAAGCTAGGGAGCGATAGAGAGAGATTTCATATTTTTAAGTTTCACTTACTTAGTTAGCAAATGCAGCTAGCTAGTTTAGCCTACTCAAGCAGAGGGATGCTATGTTAGCTAGCTGGCTATGACCATCCAACACAACAGTGGAACACTGGAACTACCAAGTCAAGGTAAGCTTTAAGTTTGACTCATTTATTGCCACCGGGGCCCGCCAGTGAAAGTGCTAAACCGCTTACTGACTGCACACTGTAACTTTACTGCATGATTGTAGCGGGTTTACTAACGCGTTAGTTCTATTAGCTATGTTGACTATGACGATTCTTCATCTAATATGGTGACAACAATGTAGGGTTATGATATGGTTCGGATTGGAAAGATTTATTCAACTGGTCACATACAGCTGATGTGTTGTGCATTGAAGTCCGCAAGTGAAGGGACAAGGTGAGAGGAGGAGAGCGCGTAGATGCGAGAAGGAATACAACGTGGCTTCTATGAAAGTGAAAAACGCTTCTTAAATGGAAGCAAAAGGAACAAAACAGGGATGAACATACCTGAATTTGTCCAATAGAAACTCTCATTTGAAACTCTTGGACTATATCAGCTAGATGCAGGCAAGAGTGTGAAAGGCGGTATAGAACGTCACTGTCTGTCACATCAAATTTTTCTCTCAACCTGTGTTCACCTACGCTGTAAACAATCATAGGCTAGGATATAGCAACCTATAGCATTTTAGTATCATGTAATAGCGTAAACCTATTACATGGAACTGGGTGAATGGAATATGAATGACAGACATCCAATATGCTGTAATAGACATAAGGCCATTCTCATGAAAAAATATTTGTCCTCCCTCATCTTAAACGACACTGACCGCCACTGATATATATATATACAGTTGCGATTTTAGCCTGAGCATTTCTAAAAAAAAAACGTTTTTGCTTTGTCATTATGGGTTATTGTGTGTAGATTTATGGAGACAAAAACAACATTTTAATACATTTTAGAATAAGGCTGTAACGCAACAAAATTTGAAAAAAGTCAAGAGGTCTGAATACTTCCTGAATGCACTGTATGAAGAGGAAAGGGACCAAATGATTAGTGTCAGACACATGGGCTACTAGCATCTTACTACACAACATACACTTAGTATTACTTTCATAGGTACAGTATGCATATCTCCCTGGAATATTAAATCCTATATGCAGCAGCATACAATACATTTTTGGACTCACATTCCCGACTTGGAATTCTGAGTTGGATGACCATTCAAACATATTTTCCCTGCTGGAGAGTTCCCAGTTGTCTTGAACTCACTGAAGTCATGCTGGATTGACCGAATGGCCAATGTATTCAACCTTTTTATGGCCCATAGTGTTGCATGTGAATGTATTTTAAGCTTGGAAAAGAAACCCTTAAACCCAGACCACACACCCACTCGGACCACACACCCACTCCACTGAATAGCAGGTTAGTGATTGCTTTGTAACGTTCTGCAGTTAGCCACTGATTCCTTCCAAACCAAATTTGAATTTGCCATTTCCAAATTGTTCAATGGCCAATGAGCACCAATACGTTTTATCTATAATTTATCTTCATGTGACAAGGATTGAAAAAGATTTGCCAATAGATTGTCGACTTCACTCAATATGATGACTGCTTGCTAGCTAAGATTCTGAAAGTATGATGTTGACATGATCAGTCCAATCAAAGCGACATTAGATAGAACGTGATTTGATGTAATTGTATCTGTGGCCAATGACCTTGAGCCTTCTTGGATGGACACTTCTAATGTAAATCTATGGCAGCACCCAAGGGGCTCGAATTCTCGAGCTCTCTCCGTAGAGTTTGCAGTGACGTAGTGTTCTCATGAGTGACAGAACACTGAGCCAATCATAGTGCAACTAGAGAACCTTACTAACCCCTACGGTCTGTATTTTCCGCTGGCTGCCCCACCACCACAGAAAGCACCGAGCTACGGTAGGCTGAAACACCTACATTGTGGAGCTGCCTTACTCTAGAAAGCAAAAAAACAGACCATGTTTGTATATCTATATTAACTCCATTTTTTAATACATTGTTTGCAAACTGATATGTGACACGTCTTAATGCCAAAATAACAGGCAGCACTTTATTATTATTATTTTAAAGTCAGTTATTTATTTATTATTATTACATGGGTGGATCTGGTTTTCTGATCCACGCACCTACCTTTTTTTTATGTATCTGTGATCATTAGGGCTTAATGAATTCATTTGAATTGACTGATTTCCTTGTAGGAATTTTAACTCAGTAAAATCTTTTAAATTGTTGCATGTTGCATTTATATTTTTGTTCAGTATTGTATACTGTATATTCCAGACTCTGACATTGGTCGTTCTGAAATTTCTTAATTTCTTTATTTTTTAACTATGTTATTGCACTGTCGTAGCTATTAAACGCAAGCATTTCACTGCACCTGCGATAACATTTGCAAATCTGTGTATGCAACCAATAAACTTTCATTTGATTTGAGTGAGTAAGAGAGAGAGAAAGGTAAATAACATTTGATTGTGGGAATTGAGTTGTTACAGTAAACACATTCTGTTGGAGATTTAGTACTGTAGCTGCAGGGTTCCTGTCGGCGTGGGTCACTGAAAGAGCCAATCAGGACCCAGTCAGGCGTAATTGGGAAACTCTGGGCCAGTTCAGTTCCCCTGCTGTTCTGAGAAACTATAGTACACTAGCTGGAGAAGTCCCCTGTTTTGAATACCTGACTTACCTGTTTCCCCTCTCTCTCTCTCTCTCTCTCTCTCTCTCTCTCTCTCTCTCTCTCTCTCTCTCTCTCTCTCTCTCTCTCTCTCTCTCTCTCTCTCTCTCTCTCTCTCTCTCTCTCTCTCTCCCTCCCTCTGTCTCACACACATACACATGCACACACAGACTATGCTGTCAGTTGCAAAAAGCAGCTTTGAATTATTTAGCCAACAGGACAGGCAGCAGGCTAATTCCCCGAAGAGGAGGATGAGGAGAGGAGCTGGCGTTGGGGGGAGGGAGAGCGGTTGGCATGGCAATAAATCAGGGAACAGCGTGTCATGTGACCATGGGGAGATCCCTGTCACCTGACTGACTGGAACGGCTCCCTGCTGTCACAGACACCGCTTCCCAGAAATTACACAGCAGACAGGGTGTGTGTGTGTGTGTGTGTGTATGTGAGGGCAGTGCAGCTGTCCCTGTCTGTCTATGTGGTGTGTGTGATTGGCACAGTGCTCAAGTAAGGCTCCCATAGCTCTGTTTATTAACTCCTGGGTCGTTAACCCTCTGTGGGCTACTGCTCTCTCTCTGACCTGTGCCACTGTACAGTACTACTTTCTCTATTTCCCTATTCTTGTTTGGAACACTGTAATATCAATCATTATTTGGTGGTGGGGGTTAGAAAGAGGTGAAGGGTAAATTCCCATCCATAGATGCCAGTCAAACCCCCCCTCACTCTCCCCCCACCCATCTACAAGGAAGGGGGCATACACTCTTCTCCCTTCCCGTCTGTAGGGGCAGTGGCAGGAAAGTCCCTGTCTTGCAAGTTTCCCTACTAGACTCCTGTTTGAATTAACACTGCTTATAAATAAAGGATAGAGGACAGGAGCATGGGGGTAGTGTTGTTTGTGTTGTCAGAGTGACCCAGCCGGTTTAGGGTTACCGAACTCTATGGTTTGATTTACAGTTGATTACAGAAATGTCCTTAATCTTTTTTTAATGCATTTTTTGGGGACAACAAACAACATACATAGACAAAAACAATAAACAACTTAACATTTGCATAGATACATTTTTACAAACATTAATGACATCACCCTTGCTCAGACTCACATGTTCCCACCATTACAGTAACTTCCTGATGGCTGAACTGTTGTAGACGATTGAAACGTAGTAGATGGTTGAAACGTCATAGATGGTTGGACCGTTATAGAGGGTTGAACCGTTATAGAGGATTGAACCGTTATAGAGGGTTGGACTGTTATAGAGGGTTGAACTGTTATAGATGGTTGGACCGTTATAGAGGGTTGAACTGTTATAGAGGGTTGAACTGTTATAGAGGGTTGAACTGTTATAGATGGTTGAACTGTTATCGAGGGTTGAACCATTATAGATGGTTGAACCGTTATAGATTGTTGAACCATTATCGAGAGTTGAACCGTTAGAGGGTTGAACCGTTAGAGGGTTGAACCATTATCGAGAGTTGAACCGTTAGAGGGTTGAACCATTATCGAGGGTTGAACCATTATCGAGGGTTGAACCGTTAGAGGGTTGAACCTTTAGAGGGTTGAACTGTTATAGATGGTTGAACCGTTAGAGGGTTGAACCATTATCGAGGGTTGAACCGTTAGAGGGTTGAATCGTTATAGAGGGTTGAACCGTTATAGAGGGTTGAACTGTTATAGAGGGTTGAACTGTTATCGAGGGTTGAACCGTTAGAGGGTTGAACTGTTATATAGGGTTGAACCGTTAGAGGGTTGAACCGTTATAGAGGGTTGAACCGTTATAGAGGGTTGAACTGTTATAGAGGGTTGAACTGTTATCGAGGGTTGAACCGTTAGAGGGTTGAACTGTTATATAGGGTTGAACCGTTAGAGGGTTGAACCATTATCGAGGGTTGAACCATTACCGAGGGTTGAACCGTTAGAGGGTTGAACCGTTAGAGGGTTGAACCATTATCGAGGGTTGAACCGTTAGAGCGTTGAACCGTTAGAGGGTTTAACTGTTATAGAGGGTTGAACCGTTAGAGGGTTGAACCATTATCGAGGGTTGAACCATTATCGAGGGTTGAACCATTATCGAGGGTTGAACCGTTAGAGGGTTGAACCGTTAGAGGGTTGAACCATTATCGAGGGTTGAACCATTATCGAGGGTTGAACCGTTAGAGGGTTGAACCTTTAGAGGGTTGAACTGTTATAGATGGTTGAACCGTTAGAGGGTTGAACCATTATCGAGGGTTGAACCGTTAGAGGCTTGAATCGTTATAGAGGGTTGAACCGTTATAGAGGGTTGAACCGTTATAGGAGGTTGAACTGTTATAGATGGTTGAACCGTTAGAGGGTTGAACCATTATCGAGGGTTGAACCGTTAGAGGGTTGAACCATTATCGAGGGTTGAACCGTTAGAGGGTTGAACCATTATAGAGGGTTGAACCGTTAGAGGGTTGAACCGTTATAGAAGGTTGGACCGTTATAGAGGGTTGAACTGTTATAGAGGGTTGAACCGTTATAGAGGGTTGAACCATTATAGAGGGTTGAACCATTATAGAGGGTTGAACTGTTATAGAGGGTTGAACTGTTATAGAGGGTTGGACTGTTATAGAGGGTTGAACCGTTATAGAGTGTTGAACCGCTATAGAGGGTTGAACCGTTATAGAGGGTTGAACCGTTAGAGGGTTGAACCGTTATCGAGGGTTGAACTGTTATAGAGGGTTGAACTGTTATAGAGGGTTGAACCGTTATAGAGGGTTGAACCGTTAGAGGGTTGAACCGTTATAGAGGGTTGAACCGTTAGAGGGTTGAACTGTTATAGATGGTTGGACCGTTATAGATGGTTGGACCGTTATAGAGGGTTGAACTGTTATAGATGGTTGAACTGTTAATAAGGGTTTAACTGTTATAGATGGTTGAACTGTTATAGATGGTTGAACTGTTATCGGGGGTTGAACCATTATAGATGGTTGAACCGTTAGAGGGTTGAACCATTATCGAGAGTTGAACCGTTAGAGGGTTGAACCGTTAGAGGGTTGAACCATTATCGAGGGTTGAATCGTTAGAGGGTTGAACCATTATCGAGAGTTGAACCGTTAGAGGGTTGAACCGTTATCAAGGGTTGAACCATTATCGAGGGTTGAACCGTTAGAGGGTTGAACTGTTATAGATGGTTGAACCGTTAGAGAGTTGAACCATTATCGAGGGTTGAACCGTTAGAGGGTTGAACCGTTAGAGGGTTGAACCATTATCGAGGGTTGAACCATTATCGAGGGTTGAACCGTTAGAGGGTTGAACTGTTATAGATGGTTGAACCGTTAGAGAGTTGAACCATTATCGAGGGTTGAACCGTTAGAGGGTTGAACCGTTAGAGGGTTGAACCATTATCGAGGATTGAACCATTATCGAGGGTTGAACCGTTAGATGGTTGAACCTTTAGAGGGTTGAACTGTTATAGATGGTTGAACCGTTAGAGAGTTGAACCATTATCGAGGGTTGAACCGTTAGAGGGTTGAACCGTTAGAGGGTTGAACCATTATCGAGGATTGAACCATTATCGAGGGTTGAACCGTTAGAGGGTTGAACCTTTAGAGGGTTGAACTGTTATAGATGGTTGAACCGTTAGAGGGTTGAACCATTATCGAGGGTTGAACCGTTAGAGGGTTGAACCATTATAGAGGGTTGAACTGTTATAGAGGGTTGAACTGTTATCGAGGGTTGAACCGTTATAGAGGGTTGAACTGTTATAGAGGGTTGAACCGTTATAGAGGGTTGAACCGTTAGAGGGTTGAACCATTATAGAGGGTTGAACTGTTATAGAGGGTTGAACTGTTATAGAGGGTTGAACCGTTATAGAGGGTTGAACTGTTATCGAGGGTTGAACCGTTATAGAGGGTTGAACTGTTATAGA
The DNA here is from genome assembly GCF_021184085.1 of Oncorhynchus gorbuscha. NCBI lineage: Eukaryota > Metazoa > Chordata > Actinopteri > Salmoniformes > Salmonidae > Oncorhynchus > Oncorhynchus gorbuscha. Next base: position 29,337,295 of record NC_060187.1, read on the forward strand.
GGGTTGAACTGTTATAGAGGGTTGAACCGTTATAGAGGGTTGGAGTGTTATAGAGGGTTGAACCGCTATAGAGGGTTGAACCGTTAGAGGGTTGAACTGTTATCGAGGGTTGAACCGTTATAGAGGGTGCTTGCCTACGGAGCTGTGAGGGGAACGGCACCTCAGTACCTCCAGGCTCTGATCAGGCCCTACACCCAAACAAGGGCACTGCGTTCATCCACCTCTGGCCTGCTCGCCTCCCTACCACTGAGGAAGTACAGTTCCCGCTCAGCCCAGTCAAAACTGTTCGCTGCTCTGGCCCCCCAATGGTGGAACAAACTCCCTCACGACACCAGGACAGCGGAGTCAATCACCACCTTCCGGAGACACCTGAAACCCCACCTCTTTAAGGAATACCTAGGATAGGATAAGTAATCCTTCTCACCCCCCTTTAAGATTTAGATGCACTATTGTAAAGTGGCTGTTCCACTGGATGTCATAAGGTGAATGCACCAATTTGTAAGTCGCTCTGGATAAGAGCGTCTGCTAAATGACTTAAATGTAATGTAAATGTAAATAATGCTTGGGGTCATGTATAAATTCTTGTAGAATCCATGCCAAGGTGCATTGAAGCTGTTCTGGTTCGTGGTGGCTAATGCCCTATTGAGACATTTTATGGTGGTGTTTCCTTTATTTAGGCAGTTACCTGTATGTTAAAAACATTAGACTAGATTGGATTCAATTTGAGATGACGAATTTGACACATTTTTTTCTAAGACTTGCAAGCCAAAGTAGGGGAAAGGTGTAACTGTGGGTGAGTGATGGGTGAGGAGTCAAACGCAGAGAGCAAAGTAAACGGGGAAAAACGCTTTAATGTCCTTAACTAAGTAACAGGTCCATGCCCTAAAACACAGGTGCAAAACAAACCCAAAAACCTAGTTACACAAACTCGGACAGCGAAAACCCAAAACCGACGATACAGCACAAACGTAACAAACACAACAAGCCCACACAAACACCAGCGGGCAAAACGAACTTAAATAACACCCATCCCAAAACCCCAACAAGGAACAGGTGAAAACAATTAGACAAAAACAAACGAAAAGGAAAAAGGGATCGGTGGCAGCAAGTAGGCCGGCGACGAGCGCCACCCGAGCAGGAAGGGGAGCCACCTTCGGTGGTATTCGTGACAAAAGGTCTCAACAAGCATATTCATCATATTCAGTGATTAGTGTTTAGTTATTTTCATAGTATAGCCTAACACATTCATAGTTAACATAACATCACCAGGGGTAAATAGGGAAAATGGAGCTTTTGGAAATTATAGTCACCTTTGACAAATACAAACTGTTGCTATGGAACTATATGCTTCCATTCTGTGGGAATCGTGAACAGTTCAGTTTTCTTTAGTTCGCAGCTCTCCATCATTGTCATCCATTCCTAGAATTCATAATCAACACATGTAGAACCCCAGAACTTGGTGAGGAACATTCAAAGTCCTCAGCGTTTGGTGACTCTTACTAAACAAACAGTGTGTAACCATAACTAGTCAGGCTGCTGACTGACTTTATGGTCCTTCCCAGAGCCCAGCGCTTGCTCTTTGTAGAGGGAGACAGAAAAATACACACAGCGTGAAATGATGTAGCACAGCTTCCATATGCGCATGTTAGTTTGTTTTCCCTGTGGGCATTTGTTTTTGGTTCCGGATGAGTTGTGCTGTGGGTTTGTGGGTTGAACCGGTCCACTCAGGCTGGGGTAGGGTGGGTAACAGGACTGGGCTGGATGGATCACAGGAAGCTGTTGTGAGCAACTAGGTTTAAACCACAAGACTTTGCTAGCCCTCCAAGGTAAAGCCTACCTCTGGCAATCACAGCTTCAGAATATAACTTATTTGAAATGGAAATCTTGATCTCTCCTCACAATCACCAAACTACAGCAGCCAGCTAGAGGCAGAAAGAGCAGTGACCAGAGTGTACTGGGTGAATAGAGAGGTCCAGATGGACTCAGATAATGCTGTAGTGTCAGTTTCACCAAACCAGCTCTTGTTTCAGTTTCAGACCATCAATAATGAAGAGGATTCATTAATCTAGAACTCCCAGAATCAGAGGTCTCTCTCATTCTCTCTCTCTCTCTCTCTCTCTCTCTCTCTCTCTCTCTCTCTCTCTCTCTCTCTCTCTCTCTCTCTCTCACACACACACACAAACAAACGCAAACACACCCTCTCTCTTCCTCCATCTCTCTCTCTCTGATGTGTGTGAGGTGAGCTGCACCTAGTGAAACCCAAAGCGAGTCCCTGAGCACTAAAGTGTTATTTGGGCAATGGCTCAAGTACTGTATGTTCCCTGATTGTGTGTGTGTGTTCGGGTGTGTGTGTGTGTCCTTGTTCTCTGACTGATAGATCAGATTAAACTTATGAATCATTGTGTTCTTATTATTTTGTCATAAAGACACTAATAAATCATATGAGCGTGGCATAATAGGCTTGTGGGGACCAAACAATTGAATCCCATTCAAAATCACATTTTCCCTAACCCTAACCTAACCTTAACCTTATCCATAACTCCAAACCCCTAACACCCTGTGTGTGTGTGTGTGTGTGTGTGTGTGTGTGTGTGTGTGTGTGTGTGTGTGTGTGTGTGTGTGTGTGTGTGTGTGTGTGTGTGTGTGTGTGTGTGTGTGTGTGTGTGTGTGTGTGTGTGTGTGTGTGTGTGTGTGTGTGTGTGTGTGTGTGTGTGTGCGGGTCATGTGTGTGGAAGGGCGTAACTTTGTGTTGGATATTGGGGGGAGGTCAGAGTCAATGGGTTCTGGTGTCCCCCCTCTAGGGGGGTTTGGGGGCATATCCCCTGTGATATTCTTTGTTTTAAATAGCTGTGAAATGGTTGTTTCAGGTGAATTTTGAAGGGAAAATACTTACAAAAATGCCCTGATAATTTGGTCCATATACACCATCACAACTGAAACATAATTATTGTTCTGTATTACTTTAAACTGTGTTCTTTAAACTGGGCTCTCCTTCTCCGTGGCTGACGTGAGAACAACATTTAAGCGCGTTAACCTTCACAAGGCTGCCAGACCAGACGCATGACCAGTGCATCATTAAGCTCGAGGCACTGGGTCTGAACCTCGCCCTGTGCAACTGGGTCCTGGACTTCCTGATGGGCCGCCCCCAGGTGGTCAAGGTAGGTAACAACATTTTCACCCTGCTGATCCTCAACACTGAGGCCCCACAAGGATGCATGCTCAGCCCCCTCCTGTACTCCCTGTTCACCCATGACTGTGTGGCCATGCACATCTCCAACACAATCATAAAGTTTTCAGACGACACAGCAGTAGCAGGCTTGATTACCAACAATGACGAGACAGCCTACAGGGAGGACGTGAGGGCTCTGGGAGTGCGGTGCCAGGAAAAAAATCTCACACAACGTCAACAAAATGAGATGATTGTGGACTGATCGTGAGAGAACCCCCCTATCCAGTAGTAGAAAAGGTGGAAAGCAAAATATTTACTTAAAAATCATACAATGTGATTTTCTGGATCTTTGTTTTAGATTCCGTCTCTCACAGTTGAAGTGTACCTATGTAGGAAAACCTGCAAAATCGGCAGTGTATCAAATACTTTCAGTCTCTCGATGTGCAAAACTGATAGAGACATACCCCAAGCGACTTACAGCTGTAATCGCAGCAAAAGGTGGCGCTACAAAGTATTAACTTAAGGGGGCTGTAACGACGTTCTTCTATCTCCTCCTCTGATGAAGAGGTAGAACAAGGATCGGACCAAAATGCAGCGTGATGATGATTCATGATATTTTAATGAAGGAAAAAACAATACAAGCGGAAACTACAAAATAATGAAAAGTGAAAACTGAAACAGCCCTATCTGGTGCAAACACAAAGACGGGAACAATCACCCATGAAAACACTCAAAGAATATGGCTGCCTAAATATCGCTCCCAATCAGAGACAACTATAATCACCTAACTCTGATTGAGAACCGCCTCAGCCATCTATAGACTAATTAGACACCCCACAAAACCCCAAGACAAAAAACACACCACAATAACCCATGTCACACCCTGGCCTGACCAAATAAATACAGAAAACACAAAATACTAAGACCAAGGCGTGACAGGGGCTGAATAATTTTGCACGCCCAATTTTTCAGTTTTTGATTTGTTAAAAAAGTTTGAAATATCCAATAAATGTCGTTCCACCTCATGATTGTGTCCCACTTGTTGTTGATTCTTCACAAAAAAATACAGTTTTATATCTTTATGTTTGAAGCCTGAAATGTGGCAAAAGGTCGCAAAGTTCAAGGGGGCCAAATACTTTCACAAGGCACTGTATATACAGTACTGTATATATATACAGTGGGGCAAAAAAGTATTTCGTCAGCCACCAATTGTGCAAGTTCTCCCACTTAAAAAGATGAGAGAGGCCTGTAATTGTCATCATAGGTACACTTCAACTATGACAGACAAAATGAGAAAAAAACATGCAGAAAATCACATTGTAGGATTTTTTATGAATTTATTTGATAATGATAATGGTATTTGGTGACATGATTATTATGTCACATGATTATGTCAGGATTCAAAGACAGGCAATAGAGAGAGCACCGCCCATGTTGAGGAGGGAGAGGATAAACAGGTTATCAGGTGAGAACTTGTGTTATAAGGAAGGCACTATCAGTTCAACTCCACATCTTTGCTGACTGTAGCCCAATGCTATAACAAAGCAGTTGTTGCCTGCATTCTGATTTCATTTGGTTGTCATTACAGGTGTCAGAGGCAGTCAGTAGAGAGTGGGAGAGCACCGCCCATGTTGAGCCACAGGGAGAGGACAAACAGTTCACCAAGTGAGCATTTGGAATTTGAGTTATAAGGTAATCTGGTAAAGCATGGCTCAAAAATAACACAAAGCAGATTGAACCATGTTGTCTGTCATTTCCACCAGGAGAAGCTGGATGCCATAGATAGGAAAAGAATATGCCCTAATTTTGTTAAACATGTATTTGGTGCATTTAAGTTAATTGAAGCTGAACATCTGATCCCTCTCTGTACCACTAAATGCCCACCATTGTATAAGGTTATTGAATGTGTATGTTATTTACTTGATGGTGAATGATTTTTTTTTTCACATTTTGTTTTGTTACAGCCTGAATTCAAAACGGATTAAATAGATTTCTTTCCTCACCCATCTATGCACAAAACCCCATAATGACAAAGTGAAAAAATGTTTTTAGAAATATTTGCAAACTTCTTGAAAATAAAATAGAGAAATATCTCATTTACACAAGTATTCACATCCCTGAGTCAAGCACCTTTGGCAGCGATTAAAGGTTTGAGTCTTTCTGGTTAATTCTCTAAGAGTTTTCCACACCTGGATTGTGCAACATTTGCCCATTATTTTTGTCAAAATGATTCAAGCTCTGTCAATTTGGTTGTTGATCATCGCTAGACAATCATTTTCAGGGCTTGTCATAGATTTTCAAGTAGATTTAAGTCTAAACTGAAACTCGACCACTCAGTAACATTCACTGTCTTCATGGTAATCAACTCCAGTGTAGATTTGGCATCTGCTGAAAGGTCAATTCATCTCTCAGTGTCAGGTGGAAAGCAGACTGAACCAGTTTTTTCTCTAGGTTTTGCCTGCACTTAGCTCCATAATGTTTGTTTTTTATCCTGAAAAACTCCCCAGACCTTAATGATTACAAACATACCATAACATGATGCAGCCACCACTATGCTTGAAAATATGGAGATTGGTAATCAGTAATGTGTTGTATTGGACTTGCCCCCAACATAACACTTTGTATTCAGGATAAAAGGTTAATTGTTTTGCAAAATTGTTTGTAGTATTACTTTAGTGCCTTTTTTGCAAACAGGATGCATGATTTTGAGTATTCTTAGTCTATATAGGCTCCTTACTTTTCACTCTGTCAATTAAGTTGGTATTGTGGAGTAACTACTATGTTGTTGATCCATCCTAAATTGTCTCTTATCACGGCCATTAAACTCTGTAACTGTTTTAAAGTCACCATTGGCCTCATGATGTAATCCGTGAGCTGTTTCCTTCCTCTCCGGCAACTGAGTTAGGAAGGGCGCCTGTATCTTTGTAGTGACTGGGTGTATCGATGCATCATCCAAAGTATAATTACCATAATAAAAGGAATATTCATTGGCAGATTTGTTTTTTTTACCCATCTACCAATAGATGCCCTTCTTTGTGAGGCATTTAATCTGTGTTTGAAATGCACTGCTTGACTGAGATACCTTACAGATAATTGTATGTGTGGGAATACAGATGAGGTAAAAATTCCAAAATCATGTTAAATACTATTATTGCACACAGAGTGAGTCCATGCAACTTATTATGTGACTTATTAAGCACATTTTTACTCGTGAACTTAATTAGGCTTGCCACAACAAATGGGTTAAATACTTATTGGCTCAATAACTTTCAGCTATTCATTTTTAATTAATTTGTAAAAATGTCAAAAACATTATTCCACTTTGAAATTATGGGGTATTGTGTCTAGGCCAGTGACATACAATTTCAATTAAATCCATTTTAAATTCAGAGTGTAACACAAACATTTTTGGAAAAAGTCAAGGGGTATGAAGGCACTGTAATGTTGGCCTAGCTAAATTAGCCAACCTAGCATTGCATCACTCACTTTACTCAATATTTTCTCCTCACCAATAGTTTGCTAGTTACACAAAAACAACATAGGTATACATTTATGAAATGTTCGTGAAGTTTTACTTGTTTTAAACTTCCAAACATTTAAACTTTGGAGCACTTTTTCCATCATCGTCCCAGAATCTGTCCCAAACTGAAGATGAACCATCCTGTATCAAAATACTTAGTTTGTTTTTATGTTTTGATATGGCAACGTGTCTACTCTAGAACCTAGGTCATTCACAGTGATTGAAAAGGCTAATAAGAGTGCTACTGAAATAGATAAATGGGTCTGTCAACTGAGCCAGAAATTCACTGTCACGTTCTGACCTTAGTTCCTTTGTGATGTCTTTGTTTTATTATGGTCAGGGCGTGAGTTGGGTGGGCAGTCTATGTTCTTTTTTATATGATTTGGTATTTCTGTGTTTGGCCTGGTATGGTTCTCAATCAGAGGCAGCTGTCAATCGTTGTCCCTGATTGAGAACCATACTTAGGCAGCCTGTTTTCACCTTTGAGTTGTGGGTGACTATACTTTCTGTTTAGTGTGTGTTGCACCTGACGGAGCTGTTTCGGTTGTGCTTTTTGTTTCTTTGTTAAATGTTGTTCAGTTTAAATAAATAACATGAAAACGTACCACGCTGCACTTTAGTCCTCACCTTCTTCCACCGACGACCGTTACAGAATCACCCACCAACCAAGGACCAAGCAGCGTGGTAACGGGCAGCGGCAGAAATCTCAAGACACCTGGACATGGGAGGAGATTTTGAACGGAGAAGGACCCTGGGCACAGGCTGGAGAATATCTCCGCCCCAAGACAGAGCTGGAGACAGCGAAAGATGAGCGGCGGTGGAATGAGGAGGCAGCACGGCAGTGCGGCTGGGATGAGAGGCAGCCCCAAACATTTCTTGGGGGAGGCACACGGGGAGTGTGGCTAAGTCAGGTAGGAGACCTGAGCCACCGTGGAGAGAGGTGGACTGGGCAGGTACCGTGTTATGCCGTGAGGCGCACAGTGTCTCCGGTGCGCTACGTCGCAGCGCCTCGTATCGGCCGGCTAGAGTGGGCATCGAGCCAGTTGCCATGAAGCCGGCTCAGCGCATCTGGTCTCCAGTGCGTCTCCTCGGGCCGGGGGAAAAGGGTCCCCGGTCTGAGTCTCCCGTCTGTCCTGAGCTGCCAGAGCCGTCGGTCAAAGCTGCCGCTGCCAGAGCCGTCCATTACTCCGGTGCTCCTGGAATCGCCATTCACTCCGGAGCTGCCGAAATCGCACGCCACTCTGGCGCTGCCGGAATCGCACTTCACTCCGGAGCTGCCGGAGTCTCCCGCTTGTCCGTTGCTGCCAGAATCTCTTGTCCATTCGGGACCCGTTGCTAGGGTCCACAGTCCGGCGCCATGGAGGCGGGTTTAGAGGCGGAGAAAGACTATGGTGGAGTGGGGTCCACGTCCCGCGCCAGAGCCGCCACCGCGGACAGACGCCGACCCAGACCCTCCCCTATAGGTTCAGGTTTTGCGGCCGTAGTCTGCACCTTTGGGGGAGGGGAGGGGGGGTACTGTCACATTCTGACCTTAGTTCCTTTGTGATGTCTTTGTTTTAGTATGGTCAGGGCATGAGTTGGGTGGGAAGTCTATGTTCTTTTTTCTATGATTTGGTATTTCTGTGTTTGGCCTGGTATGGTTCTCAATCAGAGAACGTTGTCCCTGATTGAGAACCATACTTAGGCAGCCTGTTTTCACCCTTGAGTTGTGGGTGATTATACTTTCTGTTTAGTGTGTGTTGCACCTGACGGAGCTGTTTCGGTTGTGCTTTTTGTTTCTTAGATGTTGTTCAGTTTAAATAAATAACATGAACCACGCTGCGCTTTGGTCCTCACCTTCTTCCACCGACGACAGTTACATTCACATTCAAGCATGTCCCTCTAAAAAAATCTATAAATAGATTTTGCATAAATGTTAAATGTTAAGGAAACACTTGAGTAAATGTGGGATGCACAGCATATTGAAAGCAGGTACTTCCACACAGGTGTGGTTCTGGAGTTAATTAAGCAGTTAACATCTCATCATGATCTGTGTGTGTCTGTGTCTCAGTCACCAGATCTCAACCCATTTGAATACTTATGGGAAATTCTAGAGCAGTGCCTGAGACAGCGTTTTGGACCCTCATCAACAAAACAACAAATTATGGAATTTGTTCTAGACACTTGGCGAATCTATGCCAAGGTGAATTGAGGCTGTTCTGGGAGGCTTGTTGTTGGCCAATGCGCTTTTAAGACACTTTATGTTGGTTTCCATTATTTTTGGCAATTACCTGTACACAAATAATTAGCCTACATGTCAAAGTGTAACCTACGTCATATGTTCACACCGATGCTGACCTGAGGGAGGCAGCAGAAAATGTAGCCAAACTTTTAATTACATACGTAAATGTGACCCACCACCTTAAAAATGTGACCCACCACCTATGTAGCAAAATTTGAAAGTCTGTTTTTTACATTCAATAAAAGTAGAGACTCACAGCTAGAAAATGGTATATCATACACTGCAGTTGAGGAACAATGGGAAAGTAATTCTGCTTGGAAGGTGATACATTTGTTACCCCACTTTTGAGAAAATGGCATGTGAATGTTTTTGTTACACTAACTGGAGAGCTCTTCTTCATCTTCACCCTTTCTGCATCGTTCACACCCTCTTAAGCCTTAACGTCACCCATCTCTTTAAGGATTCACATGTGCTAAACACAGTGAATAAGGTAGTTTAGTAAACACCAAATATTTCAAGACTAAAAGTGGGGAAAGTAGTAGCAAAATCTATTAGTAAAAATACACGTTATTTAGTCCTTGGCCTATATCCTAATCTGACTTTGGTGCAGGTCATGTTGTTCTTCACATTACTGTCTCTGGTAAACACACACTATATCAAAAGCAATTTCTAGAGCTCCGACTTTCCAATCAAGATTTAACCTCATATTTTTCAGAGTTCCCAGTTGTTTTGATAGCGGCAATATTACCATGCACCGTGCATTAATCTACAGGTAGCTACAGCTAACCAACTAGGTTCAATGTTAGCTAGCTAGATAATATTAGACTATAAATAGCAATAAAAATGGATTTCTAAGAAACAAATAACACTATTACTACACAGATCATACATGTAATGTTAGCTAGCGAAACAGCCAGCTAGCATTAGCTAGCTAGCTAACAGTAGGCTTTAACTTGCAATGAAAACAACTTTCAGCTAGACTCTTACTCACATACATGGATGAACCCTTCTCCCTCTCCGTCATGGATGCCATGGTTGCCCTTAGTTTGAAGATGTATTCCGGAGACTGTTGTTTTATACAACAGCCTTCTGTGTTCAATTTCAGCATAAAGGAATGCAAAGGTAAAAAACAACAACATGCAGGCTAGCTCTAGAATAACTGTAACACTTGAAAATGAACGGCTGGATGAGTCTAAAAGCCGTGGCTAAAGACTTCCTTTTTTCAATGATAACACTGATAACAATGATCGACACTGATTGAAGTGGATTTAACAAGTGACATTAATAAGGGATCATTGATTTCACCTGGTCAGTCTATCATTGAAAGAACAAGTGTTTATAATGTTTTGTACACTCAGTGTATGTCATTTGATTGGCTGGTTTCTCACATTTCGCACACTTGGGTCAGTTTCGACTTCATGTTCTTTCCACCCTTTCTGACAAACCAGTCCATTCTTTCTCTTGCTCTCTCTCTCTCTGTTTCACTCTCTCTCACAAAGGAATGCGTGGTGATTGAGTGAGTGGTAGGTCTGTAGATCTGCTGTTATCTTCTGAGGTTCGAGTTCATAGCTCTTATCACTCATCTCTCTCTCCTCTGTCTGTCTGGATTGTGTGTGTGTGTGTGTGTGTGTGTGTGTGTGTGTGTGTGTGTGTGTGTGTGTGTGTGTGTGTGTGTGTGTGTGTGTGTGTGTGTGTGTGTGTGTGTGTGTGTGTGTGTGTGTGTGTGTGTGTGTGTGTGTGTGTGTGTGTGTGTGTGTGTGTGTGTGTGTGTGTGTGTGTGTGTGTGTGTGTGTGTGTGTGTGAGCATGAGGCACAGTTGAGAAGTCTCCTACTCTTCGTGTTTGCTTTGCTGGTCTTCTCACTTTACATTTTTCTGGCCTGGGATTTTAACCAGCAACCCTGCGGCTACTGGTCTGTTTGTCTACACCCTACTCTCTAACCACCAAGCAGACTAAGGTTAAAAGAGAGTAAAAGAAGTAAAGAGAGAGAGAGAAAAAAGAGAGAGATTCAGTGCAATTCCACTAATCACTCCCAGACTCTGGACACACACACACACAGCTGTATTATCTTAAGAGTCAATGACCTGTCATACACACACACAAATGCATGCGTGCACACACACAGTCACATATATACATTGTTTTCATAGCTATTACACCATTATGACTTCCCTCAGACCCCCAGGTCTGTCATTTAGATGGTTAAATGTTTGACACTACCACAAACCATTTAGTCATTAAAGTCTCAGTCAATCAATCAATCAATCAATCAACTAATCAAACTATTAGGGTTCATTTACTTTCAGTGATTAAAGGATTTAAATCACTTCTAACAAAAACAACAGCGAACTGTTATGTAACGAACACTCACACACACATTCACTATGAAGCTGAGGTGGGTTGATCTGTGTTTGTGCGTGAGACAGGGAGACAAAAAGGTTACACAAAATCATTGTGACAACCGTTACCAACTATTTACATGGCTGGTGACCTGGTTTTACAGAGAATGGGGGTAAGGGGTTAACCTCTCATACTGGCTTTTGCCTCTCTCTCCTTGTGACACCCTTTCTCAGTCATCTATGTCTCTTGTGCATTGTCTTTCTCACTCTCTATCTTCGACTATCAGTCTCGCTTTCCATCTTGCTCCCCCTCTCTTTCTCGTTTTTCCCGCTTTGTTTCTCAGTGTTGGATGGAGGGATGGAGAGGATAGTCGTCACAGTCCGTCAATGTAGGAGCCAACAGATGAAAGGTCTCCCTCCCGCCATCTCTCTCTCCATTACACACTAAGACAGCCAACCGCTCTCGCCCATCACGTTCTTTCTATCTTCCTCTGTCTGTTGTGGATTTGGTCTGCAGAGAAGTGAAACTATAGTGTGGCCTCAGAAACGTCACAGCCTTTCTCATTTGTCTGTTTCAGCCTAAATACTTCTGTCAGTGTCACGCATAGGCCTACTCTCTAGTACCAAATCCTATTTAGAAACATATCAAACATGAGACTCTGGCAGATGGCATCTAGGTTTATGACAGAGCAAAGGGTCTCCTCTGGCCATTACAGAACCTAGGTTATGTCCTTGTCTGTGGCTTTTAAATTGTAACATGACAGACTTTCCTATATTCCAGTTCACCACTGCACACATACGTATAGGCCAGTGGTTACATATCAAGTAACATATCAAGTATCAAGTCATTTTACACATGTTGTTATACTAACCCAAGTACACAGATAAACTGTTCAAATTCAGGGTTCATTTCAAGTTTATTGTTAGTAAGTAATACTGGTAAGTGAATCCAAACTGGAATCCACTGTCTCTGTCTCTCAAATCTGAATTTGACATTGACTGTGCAGAGAGAGAGAAAATACTATCCTTGTTCTGTTGCTCTTTTCGGAAAGGATAGGAGGATAAGTCTCTGCTTCTTCTCTCTTTTTTGGCCTCCCCAACTTCACTTGAGACAGGATGACCTTTTGGATGAGTGGGTGAGTGAGTGAGTGAGTGAGTGAGTGAGTGAGTGAGTGAGTGAGTGAGTGAGTGAGTGAGTGAGTGAGTGTGAGTGAGTGAGTGAGTGAGTGAGCTTTGCGTGTGTGTGTGTGTGTGTGTGTGTGTGTGTGTGTGTGTGTGTGTGTGTGTGTGTGTGTGTGTGTGTGTGTGTGTGTGTGTGTGTGTGTGTGTGTGTGTGTGTGTGTGTGTGTGTGTGTGTGTGTGTGTGTGTGTGTGTCCAGTAGAACATCTGCAGCTCGTTGGTTTTGTTTTTCCTCTTCTGGACAGCCCAACCCTGCGCCCTTAGGTCACTGAACTCTGGGCTCTCCCTGGTGTGTGTGTGTGTGTGTGTCCATTTCACCCACTCTACGTTCCAGGCTGTTCTTTACTGTAACATAGTTCATTGAATTGGGACCCTAGATATGAACAAAATCATGTTTCTAGCCTCAGTCCAGTTCAGAGCTGTGACCAAGAATTTGGGAAACACGTATCAATTGCACCTATCTATTTTACCCTCTCTCCCTCTCTCCTCAGACAATAGATTTAGTCTCTCTTTCCAGATGTTTTCCAGCTCTTTGATCAGTGAAGAAGAGGGATCCCTCTCTTCCTCTTTCCCAACAAACTTCTAACACACTCATTACCTCCCTCTCTCCTCTCTGTGTTCAGACAGTAAACATTTAGAGAGGTGACGTGCTTCACTGCCAAAGTATGCACGTACACACACACACACAAACACAGATCTACAGACTGTCCAGTAATGTGAGACTAACAAATGTGGGAGCGTGACCAGTATGGATGGTCTGTTATTTTTGACAGTAGGAACTTTTAGTCAACAACAGAGACCCATCATGTGTGTGGGTGTCTGTGTGCATGGGTGTGTGTGTGTGTGTGTGTGTGTGTGTGTGTGTGTGTGTGTGTGTGTGTGTGTGTGTGTGTGTGTGTGTGTGTGTGTGTGTGTGTGTGTGTGTGTGTGTGTGTGTGTGTGTGTGTGTGTGTGTGTGTGTGTGTGTGTGTGTGTGTGTGTGTGTGTGTGTGTGTGTGTGTGTGTGTGTGTGTGTGTGTGTGTGTGAGAGGCATCATCACTATCTTTAATTTTGCAGATATATGGGGATTGGAAATTATGCAGACAATAACATTGATGGAAGCCACAATCAAAAACAATGTGTAATTATACATACAGTGGGCCAAAAAAGTCTTTAGTCAGCCACCAATTGTGCAAGTTCTCCTACTTAAAAAGGCCTGTAAATCTTCATCATAGGTACACTTCAACTAGAAAATCACATTGTAGGATTTTTAATGAATTTATTTGCAAATTATGGTGGAAAATAAGCATTTGGTCACCTACAAACAAGCAAGATTTCTGGCTCTCACAGACCTGTAACTTCTTCTTTTTTAAGAGGCTCCTCTGTCCTCCACTCGTTACCTGTATTAAATGGCACCTGTTTGAACTTGTTATCAGTATAAAAGACACCTGTCCACAACCTCAAACAGGCACACTCCAAACTCCACTATGGCCAAGACCAAAGAGCTGTCAAAGGACACCAGAAACAAAATTGTAGACCTGCACCAGGCTGGGAAGACTGAATCTGCAATAGGTAAGCAGCTTGGTTTGAAGAAATCAAATGTGGGAGCAATTATTAGTAAATGGAAGACATACAAGACCACTGATAATCTCCCTCGATCTGGGGCTCCACGCAAGATCTCACCCCGTGGGGTTTAAATGAGCACAAGAACGGTGAGCAAAAATCCTAGAACCACACAGGGGGACCTAGTGAATGACCTGCAGAGAGCTGGGACCAAAGTAACAAAGCCAACCATCAGTAACACACTACCCCACCAGGGACTCAAATCCTGCAGTGCCAGATGTGTCCCCCTGCTTAAGCCAGTACATGTCCAGGCCCGTCTAAAGTTTGCTAGAGAGCATTTGGATGATCCAGAAGAATATTGGGAGAATGTCATATGGTCAGATGAAACCAAAATATAACTTTTTGGTAAAAATTCAACTCGTCGTGTTTGGAGGACAAAGAATGCTGAGTTGCATCCAAAGAACACCATGCCTACTGTGAAGCATGGGGGTGGAAACATCATGCTTTGGGGCTATTTTTCTGCAAAGGGACCAGGACAACTGATCCGTGTAAAGGAAAGAATGAATGGGGCCATATATCGGGAGATTTTGAGTGAAAACCTCCTTCCATCAGCAAGGGCATTGAAGATGAAACGTGGCTGGGTCTTTCAGCATGACAATGATCCCAAATACACCGCCCGGGCAATGAAGGAGTGGCTTCGTAAGAAGAATTTCAAGGTCCTGGAGTGGCCTAGCCAGTCTCCAGATCTCAACCCCATAGAAAATCTTTGGAGGGAGTTGAAAGTCCGTGTTGCCCAGCAACAGCCCAAAAACATCACTGCTCTAGAGGAGATCTGCATGGAGGAATGGGCCAAAATACCAGCAACAGTGTGTGAAAACCTTGTGAAGACTTACAGAAAACGTTTGACTTCTGTCATTGCCAATGAAGGGTATATACCAAAGTATAGTATTTTCCACAAAAATGTGCAATAAATTCATTAAAATCCTACAATGTGATTTTCTGGATTTCTTTTCTCTTTTTGTCTGTCATAGTTGAAGAGTACCTATGATGAAAATTACAGACCTCTCTCATCTTTTGAAGTGGGAGAACTTGCACAATTGGTGGCTGACTAAATAATTTTTTACCCCACTGTATATTCAAATATAAAATACAGTGCCTTCGGAACATATTCAGACCCCTTGACCTCTTTCCACATTTTGCACAGTTAAAGACTTATTCTGAAATTGATTAAATCATCAATCTACACACAATACCCCATGATGACAAAGCAAAAATAGGTTGTAACAAATGTTTGCGAATGTATTATTATATTTTATTTACTGAAATTTGACATTTACATAAGTATTCAGACCCTTTACTCAGTACTTTGTTGAAGTACCTTTGGCAGAGATCACAGCCTCAAGTCTTCTTGGGTATGACGCTACATATAGCATGAATATGAATTCGGAGGGCAGAAATGATTCAATATTAAAGCATTAGACCTCTCACTAAAGACTTCAGTCATACAAAAGTGATACTTAAATCCAAACTAGTTCTCTAGCAGATTAAGAATGTCTCATCCTTTGTTCAACAATGGCCTTTTCCCCTTTATTCAGATTACATCCTCTCACTTTCAGTTATTTGAAATTGAAATGATCTCCATAATATTTTAACATTTAAAACAAGCCATAGAAAGTTGGTTGGCAATTTCAATTTAATCCACCAGAGAAGACAGGACAAATAATACCACAAATATTATGGCTGAACTCAAATGTACTAATTGATTAAAAAACAAAATTGGTAACATTAGAACACTTTGAAAAACATGGGAAACCAAGCCTAGTATTTATAGCTGGTATTCACCTGGAATGCATTTCAAATAATAGGTGTGCCTTTGTGGAATTTCTTTATTTCTTAGTGCATTTGAGCCAATCAGTTGTGTTGTGACAAGGTAGGAGTGGTTTACAGAATATTTGGTAAAAGACCAAGTCCATATTATAGCAATAACATCTCAAATAAGCAAATAGAAGCGACAGTCCATCATTACTTTAAGAAATGAAACTCGGTCAATCCTGAAAATTTCAAGAACTTTAAACGTTTCTTTGAGTGCAGTCGCAAAAACCATCAAGCAAAATGATGAAACTGGCTCTCATGAGGACCGCCACAGGAAAGGAAGATCCAGAGCTTCCTCTGCTGCAGAGGATAGGTTCATTAGAGTTAACTGCACTTCAGATTGCATCCCAAATAAATGCTTCACAGAGTTCAAGTAATTCAACATCAATTGTTCAGAGACTGCGTGAATCAGGCCTTCATTGTCGAATTGCTGCAAAGAAACCACTACTTAAGGACACAAATAATAATACGAGACTTGCTTGGGCCAAGAAACACAAGCAATTGGCATTAGACCAGTGGAAATCTGTCCTTTCGTCTGGAGTACAGATGTGCGATTATTGGTTCCAACCAGCATGTCTTTGTGAGACGCAGAGTAGGTGAACAGATGATCTCCGCATGTGTGGTTCCCACCGTGAAGCATGGAGGAGGAGGTGTGATGGTGTGGGGGTGATTTATAATTCAAGGCACACTAAACCAGCATCACTACCACAGCATTCTGCAGCGATACGCCACCCCATCAGGTTTGCACGTAGTGGGACTATCATTTGTTTTTGACAAGGACATTGATGAAAAACACACCTTCAGGCTGTGTAAGAGCTATTTGACCAAGAAGGAGATTGATGGACTGCTGCATCAGATGACCTGGCCTCCACAATCACCTGACCTCAATCCAATTGAGATGGTTTGGGATGAGTTGGACCGCAGAGTGAAGGAAAAGCAGAAAACAAGTGCGTAGCATATGTGGGAACTCCTTCAAGAATGTTGGAAAAGCATTCCTCATGAAGCTGGTTGAGAGAATGCCAAGGGTGTGCAAAGCTGGCATCAAGGAAAAGGGTGGCTACTTTGAGGAGTCTAAAATATTAAATATATTTTAATTTTTTTAACACTTTTTTGGTTACTACATGATTCCATATGTGTTATTTCATAGTTTTGATGTCTTCACTATTATTCTACAATGTAGAAAATAGTTTTTTTTAAATAAAGAAAAACCTTTGAATAAGTAAGTGTGTCCAAACTTTTGACTAGTACTGTATACACACAGTGCCTTCGGAAAGTAAGACCCCTTGACTTTTTCCACAATTATTTATGTTACAGCCTTATTTAAAATTGATTAAATAAATAAAAATCCTTAGCAATTTACACACAATAACCCATAATGACAAAGTGAAATCAGATTTTTAGAAATTTTTGCAAATGTATTCAAAATAAATAACATAAATACCTTATTTATGTAAGTATTCAGACCCTTGCTATGAGACTCGAAATTGAGCTCAGGTGCATCCTGTTTCAATTGATCATCCTTGAGATGTTTCTACAACTTGATTGGAGTCGACCTCTGGTATATTCAATTGATTGGACATGATTTGGAAAGGCAAACGCCTGTCTATATAAGGTCCCACAGTTGACAGTGCGTGTCAGAGCAAAAACCAAGGCATGAGGTCGAAGGAATTGTTCGTAGAGCTCCTAGACAGGATTGTGTCAAGGAACAGATCTGGGGAAGGGTACCAAAAATGCATTGAAGGTCCCCAAGAAGACAATGGCCTCCATCATTCTTAAATGGAAGAAGTTAGTAACCACCAAGACTCTTCCTAGAGCTGGCTGCCCGACCAAACTGAGCAATCGGGGGAGAAGGGCCTCGCTCTAGAGTTCCTCTGTGGAGATGGGAGAACCTTCCAGAAGGACAACCATCTCTGCAGCACTCCACCAATCAGGCATTTATGGTAGAATGACCAGACAAAAGCCACTCCTCAGTAAAAGGCACATGACAGCCCTCTTGGAGTTTTCCAAAAGGCACCTAAAGACTCTCAGGAGAGTCTCATGAGAAACAAGATTCTCTGGTCCGATGAAATCAAGATTGAACTCTTTGGCCTGAATGCCAAGTGTCACATCTGGAGGAAACCTGGCACCATTCCTACGGTGAAGCAGTGTGGTGTTAGCATCCTGCTCTGGGGTTATTTTTCACTGGCAGGGACTGGGGGACTAGTCGGGAACGAGGAAAATATGAATGGAAGAAAGTACAGAGAAATCCTTGATGAAAACCTGCTCCAGAGCACTCAGGACCTCCAACTGGGGTGAAGATTCAACTTCCAATAGGAAAACGACACTAAGCACACAACCAAGACAACGCCGGAATGGCTTCGGGACTAGTCTCTGAATGTCCTTGAGTGGCCCACCCAGAGCCCGAACTTGAACCTGATCAAACATCTTTGGAGAGACATGAAAATAATTTTTCAGCAACGATCCATCCCCATCCAACCTGACAGAGCTGGAGAGAATCTGCAGAGAAGAATGGGAGGTGTGCCCTATAACTAGGCCCATTTAATTTTGCCTGGCTTGCTGTTCCAAATTAAATGGAATCGTTTTTGCTTATATAATTTAAAAAACAAGTCACGAGGTGTAGGCAAGGCCATAAACAAATAGTTTTAGTTGGTGACATCGTGCTTGGGTGCCACTGCCGAAGGAACCGGGGAGCCTCAGCTGGCTCGTAAGGCTTCCACGCCTTAGCTGGCTCGAGAGGTTTCCTTGCTTCGGTTTGCTCGGCAGGCTCCCACCCCACGTCATGCCTCAGCCGGCGCATCGGGCTCCCACGCCTCAGCCGGCTCGTCGGGCTCCCACACCTCAGCCGGCTCGTGGGGCTCCCACGCCTCAGCCGGCTCGTCGGGCTCCCACGCCTCAGCCGGCTCGTCGGGCTCCCACGCCTCAGCCGGCTCATCGGGCTCCCACGCCTAAGCCGGCTCGAAGGACTCCCAAGCCTCAGCTGGCACATCGGGCTCCCAAGCCTCAGCCGGCTCGTCGGGTTTACATTCACTTAGGTTGGAGTCATTAAAACTCGTTTATCCACCACTCCACACACACACACACACACACACACACACACACACACACACACACACACACACACACACACACACACACACACACACACACACACACACACACACACACACACACACACACACACACACACACACACACACACACACACACACACACACGCACACACACCCCAAGGTATTGGAGTGGCCATCACAAAGCCTGACTCAGTTACACCAGCTCTGTCAGGAGGAATGGGCCAAAATTCACCCAACTTATTGTGGGAAGCTTGTGGAAGGCTACCCGAAACGTTTGACCCAAGTTAAACAATTTAAAGGCAATGCTACCAAATACTAATTGAGTATATGTAAACTTCTGACCCACTGGGAATGTGATGAAAGAAATAATTCTCTCTACTAATTCTCTCTACTACTACTATTTCACATTCTTAAAATAAAGTGGGGATCCTAACTGACCTAAGAAATTTTACTAGGATTAATTGTCAAGAATTGTGAAAAACTGAGTTTAAATGTATTTCGCTAAGGTGTATGTAAACTTCCGACTTCAACTGTATGTTATTTCAGAAAAAGTAGGTTTAAATTCTTCTGTCCTAGCTAAAAAAAATTAAAAACAAGTTGGCTTGGATTAGATTTCCAATATCCTCGCCCACATGGAAATTCTGTAAGAGTAATGTATATGCCAATTAGTTGATGGTCCGACCACATTCTATCCCTTATCAACACTTTTTTATTTTTTATTTTGGTGCCAGCGAGAATGACATAAGAAAGGCTATTCACATCGGCTACAGAGAGCGTGATCACACAGTCATCTAGAACTGTCGATGCTCTCATGCATGGTTCAGTGTTGATTGCCTCGAAGTTACCATAGAAGGCATTTAGATCATCTGTTAGTCTCTCATCACTGGGCAGCTTTCAGCTGGGTTTCCACTTTGTAATCCATGATAGTTTGCAAGTTGTACGGTCACTGTGGGGATGACATCATCGATGCACATTAATGAAGCTGGTGACTGATGTCCAACTATATTCTCACGAGCAGTATCTGTATATCCAGTACCTACAGGTGTAGTATCTTAATTTGGCCAGTTTCTCACAGCAGGAAAATAATCCTTCAGCAAAAGGAAATGTGAATTATTGTGTGGATTATAATTCATGGACATTTTCCTAGGGGTTGATGCAGGTCAAGTCTGACATTTTTAAATTGAAATTACTAACTTTAAAAGCCTATTTAAGCCTTGAATACACTATATGTTTCCTGATCCAATTAAGATACCATATCTGTATAATTATAATTATACATAATGCAGTAGGGTAGAAGTAGACAATGCTCCCCATTGAGAACTACTGGGTGCAGGCTTTTGCTCCAGCCTTGTTCTAACACACCCATATATGTGTGTGTGTGTGTGTGTGTGTGTGTGTGTGTGTGTGTGTGTGTGTGTGTGTGTGTGTGTGTGTGTGTGTGTGTGTGTGTGTGTGTGTGTGTGTGTGTGTGTGTGTGTGTGTGTGTGTGTGTGTGTGTGTGTGTGTGTGTGTGTGTGTGTGTTTTAAGAACGCATTGCTGCCCTCAACTAGGTTTTCAAATTCATTTCACCGGAATACAAAGAGACCATTGATTTAGAGAAAGGGAGAGAGAAGAGTGAAAGGGAGGGAGAGAGGGATGAGGAGATAGAAAATGATAGAGAGGGAGAGGAGTGACAGAATAACTTTCCAAAACATTTGGTTCTGGAATGTTGGTGGAAGGTGCCACATAGCTTCAAATATTTGTTGTTTCCATCGTCAAGGCAATGGAGCAGCCAAGGGGTTTAATAGAGTGCTGAGGAGGATTCTACCGTGTCCGGAAGCAAATTCACCATTCATTTTCTGTACACAGGGTTCACTCAAACATTGTTTTAAGGTTTGTTTTACTATTGACAGTTACAGTTGATTTCGGGATTGTGCATCCATTTGCTCTCCTTAAATATAAGTAATCTGATTCATTCATTTCAATCTCTGGATTGTTAAATCAAGCTTTTCGCCGCTGGCGCACTAGGCCCGACCTCGTTTTCCACGGTTTTCCCTGGCTAAACTAGCTGGGTAGCTGACCTATGCAAGTTTTCATTCTCATTGCCAAACTTCATAAATACGGCACCCTCAACTTCCAAACTCCTTTTCTAGTTATACAATTATGTAACTAAGAAATTCTCTGGAAAGAAACTTGAAAATTATGTATTGTTTCATTGTTTTGTTGAAAAGTCATGACTGGTTCGAGACATCTGTCGTAAAACGACCGTGACGAAGGATATTATTGCTACTTAACGTGGTTCCAAGCTCAGTTTTGAGAGAGGGAAGCGTTTGCGGCAACTGCACCATCCGCAACTGCAGGCCAACCGGGTGTTGCGGTCAGCCTAACGCATCACCGGGAGCCTGTTCACCCCGCTATCATCCAGAAGTCGAGGTCTGTACAGGTGCATCAAAGCCTGAAAAACAGATGCTATCTCACGGCCATCAGACTATAAATAGCCATCGCTAGCCGGCCTCCACCCAGTACCCTGTCCTGAACTTTGTCCCTGTCACTAGCACAGCTATTTTCAGGTCTTTCCAGAGATGTTCGATCAGGTTCAAGTCCGTGCCCTGGCGGGGCCACTCAAGGACATTCAGAGACTTGACTTGAAGCCTCTCCTGCGTCGTCTTGGATGTGTGCTTAGGGTCGTTGTCCTGTTGTGAGGTGAACCTTCACCCCAGTCTGAGGTCCTGAGTGCTCTGGAGCAGGATTTCATCAAGGATCTCTTTGTACTTTATTCTGTTCATCTTTGCCTCGATCCTGACTAGTCTCCCAGTACCTGTCGCTGAAAAAACCTCCCCACAGCATGATGCTGCCACCGCCATGCTTCACCTTAGGGATGGTGCCAGGTTTCCTCCAGACGTGACGCTTGGCATTCAGGCCAAAAAGTTCAATCTTGGTTTCATCCGAACAGAGAATCTTGTTTTTCATGGTCTGAGAGTATTTAGCTGCCTCATAGCAGGCTGTCATGTGCTTTTTACTGAGGAGTGGCTCCCATCTGGCCACTCTACCATAAAGGAATAATTGGTGGAGTGCTGCAGAGATGGTTGACCTTCTGGGAGGTTATCCTATCTCCACAGAGGAACTCTAGAGCTCTGTCAGAATGACCATTGGTTTCTTGGTCACCTCCCTGACCAAGACCCTTCTCCCCCGATTGCTCAGTTTGACAGGGCGGCCAGCTTTAGGAAGTCTTGGTGGTTCCAAATTTCTTTCATTTAAGAATGATGGAGGCCATGGCTTCCTGAGTGGTGCAGTGGTCTAAGGCACTGCATCGCAATGCTAGAGGCGTCACTACAGACCCGGGTTTGATCCTGGGCTGTATCTCAACTGGCCGTGACCGGGAGTCTCATAAGGCGGCACACAATTGGCCCAGCATCAACTGGGTTAGGGGGCTTTACTTGGCTCATCACGCTTTAGTGTCTCCTTGTGGTGGGCCAGGCTCCTGCAGGCTGACCTCGGTCGTCTGATGAACTGTGTTCCCTCGACACATTTGAGAGTTGCAGCGATGAGAAAATATCTAAATTAGGGAGAAAAAGGGGGTAAAAAATTAAGTATGATGGAGGCCACTGTATTCTTGGGGACCTTCAATACTGTGGAAATGTTTTGGCATCCTTCCCCAGATCTGTTCCTCGACACCATCCTGTCTCAGAGCTCTACGGACAATTATTTTGACCTCATGGCTTGGTTTTTGCTCTGACATCCACTGTCAACTGTGGGACCTTATATAGTCAGGTGCAAATCATGTCCAATCAATTGAATTTACCACAGGTGGCAAGACGGAGCTGCTCTTCCTCCCGGGGAAGGACTGCCCGTTCCATGATCTCGCCATCACGGTTGACAACTCCATTGTGTCCTCCTCCCAGAGCGCTAAGAACCTTGGCGTGATCCTGGACAACACCCTGTCGTTCTCAACTAACATCAAGGCGGTGGCCCGTTCCTGTAGGTTCATGCTCTACAACATCCGCAAAGTACGACCCTGCCTCACACAGGAAGCGGCGCAGGTCCTAATCCAGGCACTTGTCATCTCCCGTCTGGATTACTGCAACTCGCTGTTGGCTGGGCTCCCTGCCTGTGCCATTAAACCCCTACAACTCATCCAGAACGCCGCAGCCCGTCTAGTGTTCAACCTTCCCAAGTTCTCTCACGTCACCCCGCTCCTCCGCTCTCTCCACTGGCTTCCAGTTGAAGCTCGCATCCGCTACAAGACCATGGTGCTTGCCTACGGAGCTGTGAGGGGAACGGCACCTCAGTACCTCCAGGCTCTGATCAGGCCCTACACCCAAATAAGGGCACTGCGTTCATCCACCTCTGGCCTGCTCGCCTCCCTACCACTGAGGAAGTACAGTTCCCGCTCAGCCCAGTCAAAACTGTTCGCTGCTCTGGCTCCCCAATGGTGGAACAAACTCCCTCACGACGCCAGGACAGCGGAGTCAATCACCACCTTCCGGAGACACCTGAAACCCCACCTCTTTAAGGAATACCTAGGATAGGATAAAGTAATCCTTCTCACCCCCCTTAAAATATGTAGATGCACTATTGTAAAGTGGCTGTTCCACTGGATGTCATAAGGTGAATGCACCAATTTGTAAGTCGCTCTGGATAAGAGCGTCTGCTAAATGACTTAAATGTAATGTAAATGTAATGTGGACTCCAATCAAGTTGTACAAGCATCTCAGGGATGATCAATGGAAACAGGATGCACCTGAGCTCCATTTCGAGTCTCATAGCAAAGCAAACATTTACAAAAACCTGTTTTCACCATGTCATTTGGGGTATTGTGTGTAGATTTCTGAGTCAAGGGGTCTGAATACTTACCGAAGGCACTGTATATACTGTATATATTATTTTACTTTTAGATTTATGTGTATTTTTGAGTATTGTTAGATATTACTGCACTGTTGGAGCAAGGAACACAAGTATTTCACTACACCCACAATAACTTCTGCTAAACATGTGTATGAGACCACCAAAATTTGATTTGATTTGATGTGGAGTTTCGTTGCATTGTGAAACACAGTCTTCCATACACAGCGACAGCTCTTCTCAGGCAGACATAGCTTAGAGATCAAACTACTGTCACTCAACTATGCTGATTCCTCTTCCTCTGCCTCGCCTCTCCACACACACACACACACAACCAACACATGCACACACACACACATAAGCACAGCATGTGCACAAATAACAGGCTGTAATATCTGGTGTAGTACTGGCATACTGTGTGTGAGTGGAGTGATCAGGCTGCTTTGGCTGATCTCTCTGGGTACACACACACACACGCACGCACACGCACGCACGCACGCACGCACGCACGCACGCACGCACACACACACACACACACACACACACACACACACACACACACACACACACACACACACACACACACACACACACACACACACACACACACACACACACACACACAGGCCAAGTATTAAACCCCCTAACCAACCCTACTCCCCCCTAAAACCTCTAAGCATTGATCTGTGGTCGGGTTTCATTGCTGCCATGCTGAGGGGGGATGGAGGGGAGGAGTGTTAAATCTTGATCTAGCTACACAGACGGAGCTACACAGTCTTTATTGCACACACCAACACAAGGCTCTAGGTACCAGCCAAACCAATGCTAGCTCACGCAAATAGCTTCATGAATAATTGACAAAATCAATAGAAGCCCCTTTCTCTCCTCTGAGGGCTAACAACTTAGACTAGTTCTGATCACTCAATAACTAATACAGGGAGGTACATCTGAGTGCTCAAAGAGAGGCCTGATCACAAAGTATGATTCCTCTAAGATTGTATTGTACTGTTTTACTCTCTCCCAAATCACAGAGCCTTTGTAGTCCCTTACGGCTGTGGTAGGATGTCATATAGAATCCCTGTGATGCTCCACACACACCCTCTACCTCCAATCCAGATAAAACAGCCTCAGCTCTCCTTCTCTCCCCTCTTTTCTCCCTCCCCCCATCTCTCTATACACACTCCCTCTCTCCTCACAGATGACAGAAAACAACTGGTCAGCTTAAAACAAGAGCCAAGTCCTGCTGTCACACTCTATTTCCCTCCCTCCACCACCCCTCCTCTTCTCCCCTCGGCCTCCTCTTTTAACCCCCCCCCTATCCCTCGTGTTTTATTACCTCTGAAAAGTCAGTCTAGCATAACCACAGAATATAAACACTAGCAGACAACCCCAACCCTTGACAACCCTTGACAACCCTTGACAACTCCCTCTCCCCCTATCCGACACCAGAGGTAAATGGGGTGGATCAGCTTAGAGCGTCGGCCATCTTGTTTCCCACCTGTATAAACACAGAGCTCCATCTGGGTTCAGGAACCAGCGGTTTAATAGCTATAGATCATTATGCCCAGCAACACAAACACACACAAACATACACACGCCGGCTTGTTACTTGTTACATGTCAGGCAGTGTGCTGAGGCTTTCCATACCTACTACAGAGCATCAAGGAGGCCTTTCACACCTCAGGCAGGCCGCCTGTTCACCTGCTGTATGACCGTGAGTGTGTCAGAGGAAGCTGGTGGGAGGACATAGGAGGATATAGGAGGTTATAGGAGGACAGGCTCATTGTAATGGCTGGAATGGAATAAATGGAACAGTATTAAACACATCAAACATATCGGAGCTGGTGGGAGGACATAGGAGGATATAGGAGGTTATAGGAGGACAGGCTCATTGTAATGGCTGGAATGGAATAAATGGAACAGTATTAAACACATCAAAAATATTGAAACCACGTTTGACTCCGTTCCATTTATTCCATTCCATTACAATTAACCCCTCCTCCGTTAACGTCTCACAAAGACATAGCGGTTGAAACAAAACATTTCAAATTTGGACTCCAGACCAAAAGACAAATTTCCACTGGTCTAATGTCCATTGCTCGTATTTCTTGGCCCAAGAAAGTCTCTTCTTATTATTGGTGTCACGACTTCCGCTCAGGAAGTCCCTCTCCTTGTACGGGTGGCGTTCGGCGGTCAACGTCACCGGTCTTCTAGCCATCGCTGATCCATCTTTGATTTTCCATTGGTTTTGTCTTTACTTTCTACACACCTGGTTTTCATTATCCAATTACATGTTAATGTATTTAACCCTCTTTATTGATGGGTGCTGTGTTCACCCGTGCATTATATTTACAGTTGGGATTTTGGTCAAGTGTATTTGTTAACTTGTGCCTTTATTTTTAGAGTAAAGTACGTTTTGCTCTCCTGCGCTTCACTTGACTGCGCTCATTTTGCTCTCCTACACTCACCTTCTGACAATTGGTGTCCCTTACTAGTGGTTTCTTTGCAGCAATTTGACCATGAAGGCCTGATTCACAGTCTCCTCTGAACAATTGATGTTGGGATGGGTCTGTTACTTGAACTCTGTGAAGCATTTATTTGGGCTGAAATGTCTGAGGCTGATAACTCGAATGAACTTATCCTCAGCAGCAGAGGTAACTCTGGGTCTTCTATTCCTGTGTGTTGGACATCATTAGATTCAGTTTCATCTTAGCGCTTGATGGGTTTGTGACTACAAAAGTTCTTGAAATGTTCCGTATTAACTGACCTTCATGTCTTTAAGTAATGATGGACTGTCGTTTCTCTTTGCTTATTTGAGCTGTTCTTGCCATAATATGGGCTATCTTCTGTATACCCCTCTACCTTCTCACAACACAACTGATTGGCTCAAATGCATTAAGAAGGAAAGAAATTCCACAAATTAACTTTTAAGAAGTCACACCTGTTAACTGAAATGCATTCCAGGTGACTACCTCATGAAGCTGGTTGAGAGAATGCCAAGAGTGTGCAAAGGTGTCATCAAGGAAAAGGGTGGCTATTTGAAGAATCTCAAATATATTATGATTTTAACACTTTTTTGATTACTACATGATCTCATATGTTATTTCATAGTTTTGATGTCTTCACTATTATTCTACAATGTAGTAAAAATAATGAAAAAACCTTAAATGTGTAGGTGTTCTAAACCTTTTGACCGGTAGTGTACACTATATATACAAAAGTGTGTGGACACCCCTTCAAATGAGTGGATTCTGCTATTTCAGCCACACCCATTGCTGACAGGTGTATAAAATCGAGCACACATGCAATCTCCAAGACAAATATTGTCTGTAAAATGGTCTTACTGAAGAGCATAGTGACTTTCAGCGTGGCACCGTCATAGGATGCCACCTTTCCAACAAATCAGTTTGTCAAATATCTGCCCTGCTAGAGCTGTCAGCTGGAGTTGTGTAAAGCTCGCCACCATTGGAGCAGTGGAAACGTATTTTCTGAAGTGATGAATCACGCTTCACCATCTGGCAGTCCAACAGACAAATCTGGGTTTGGCGGATGCCAGGAGAACACTACCTTCCCAAATGCATAGTGCAAACTGTAAAGTTTGGTGGAGGAGGTATAATGGTCTGGGGCTGTTTTTCATAGTTCAGGCTAGGCCCCTTAGTTCCAGTGAAAGGAAATCTTAACATTACAGCATACAATGACATTCTAGACGATTGTGGCAACAGTTTGGGGAAGGCCCTTTCTTGTTTCAGCATGACAATTCTCCCGTGCACAAAGCAAGTTCCATACAGAAATGGTTTGTCGAGATCAGTGTGGAAGAACTTGACTGGACTGCATAGAGCCTTGACCTCAACCCCACTTAACACCTTTGAGATTCATTGGAACGCCGACTGCAAGCCAGGCCTAATCGCCCAACATCAGTGCCCAACCTCACTAATGCTCTTGTGGCTGAATGGAAACAAGTCCCGCAACATTGTCTCAACATCTAGAGGGAAGCCTTCCCGGGAGAGAGGAGGCTGTTAAAGCAGCAAAGGGGGGACCAACTCCAAATCAGGATGATCCACACTTCTTCGAAAACATTTATACCAATTTATTGAACTTACAGGCAACAAATGATCTAATCATTATGGTAGGAGACTATAACACAGTATTAAGTACCTCAATGGACTGTAAAGGTAATCACTCTACCAACTATCATCATATATTATGGACACATTGGAAATAGTGGATATTTGGAAACTAAAAAACCCTGACCTAGTGAGATATACATGGAGGAGACTTAATCAAGCTAGTCATCTTGACTACGTTCTTGTCTCTTTCTCTCTTGCATCAAAGGTTAAACAAGTTTTAATAGGAGACAGAATGAGATCGGATCATCGTCTAATTGGCATTCATATAACTCTTATAGATTTTCCACGTGGACGGGGATATTGGAAATTAAATCAAAGTTTACTGGAGGGCAACTTATTTTTTCACTAAGACAAAATCATTTATAACTGAATTTTTCCAGTATAATATAGGTTCAACAAATCACATTATTGTTTGGGATACCTTTAAATGTACCTTCAGAGGTCATTCAATTCAATATTCATCAATAATAAAAAAGCAGTTTCTGGCTAAAGAGACAAGACTAACAAGGCAAATCCATGAACTAATCGTACAGGTAGATAGCAATAAAAACGATACTACAGAGATACAAAATAAGTTAGAGGAAAAACAAAAAGAAATGGAGGAACTTATTCAAGAACGATCTAATGTAATCTATTAAGAAAATAAAGCAAACTGGATGGAGAAAAATGCACAAAATCCTTCCTGAATCTCCGATACAGGAACACTAACAAAAATAATTTGCAGAAACTCGGTACTGAAGACGGAGGCATCTATGATTCTCCAAATGATATTTTAAAAGAGGAAGCTAATTATTTTAGGCAGATGTTCTCTTTTCCATCTCATCCTCTCCCACTGAATGAAGATTACGGAAAGGAATTCTTTCCAAATAATATAAAAAATGGAAAATGAACAAATGTACAGAAAGATCGGTGTGAAGGCCAAATTACAGAGGAACTTTTTGAGGCTGTTAAATCCTTTCATTCTGGAAAAACCCCAGGGCTTGATGGCATACCGGTAGAGGTATATCAAGTATTTTTTATACTAAAAGCTCCATTTTTAGATTGTTTTAACTACTCCTATAGAAGTAGTTATGAAATTCATTTTATTTTAAATTTATTTTCTTCCGTGGTGGGGGGGACTTTGGAAGGGGTCTCGAATGGTTGAGAGACAGCTATTGGGGAACTGTGGAGGAATCTTTGAGGGTTCGGGTTTCACAAGATTGTGATCATGAAAAAGGAAACTATGACATATTTTTAAGGATGGCTCTGTTGCGGAAAGATTGATACACGTTTGATAGTGGCTTGAAGCTGTATTGTTCGTCCTTCATGTTCTAATACTTTAATGTCACCCCTTGTGTTTTTTGTAATAAATTAAATTAAAATTACAAATAATTTAAAAAAATAAATAGATAAATGTGTTTTTTGAATGTGCGACTCAATCTACAGGAGTTTTTTTCTCTCTAACAGCTGAAACAACAACTGCTGTCACAGTGTGTGTGTGTGTGTGTGTGTGTGTGTGTGTGTGTGTGTGTGTGTGTGTGTGTGTGTGTGTGTGTGTGTGTGTGTGTGTGTGTGTGTGTGTGTGTGTGTGTGTGTGTGTGTGTGTGTGTGTGTGTGTGTGTGTGTGTGTGTGTGTGTGTGTGTGTGTGTGTGTGTGTGTGTGTGTGTGTGTGTGTGTGTAATTGGTCATCATTTTGACTCTCAGCCAAAGAAAATAGATTGTTCAGTATGTCAGAAAGACGATCTCAAAACACAGAGTAAGCGCCCTCTCTCTCTCACTCTCTCATACTTAAGATAAAGGTGAGGGTAAAGTAGTAGTTCTGCTTTCAGCTCAACAACCTCAGTGATTCTTAAGCATACCCAATATAAAGGGTTTGCAACTTCCCTAACAAAGAGAGAATAAATCAAATGTTATGTCACATGCGTTGAATGCAACAGGTGTAGGTAGACCTTACAGTGAAATGCTTACTTACAAGCCCTTAACCAACAATGCAGTTTTAAGTAGAAATAACAGTAGCGAGGCTATATACAGGGAGTACCGTTACAGAGTCAATGTGTGGGGGCACAGGTTAGTCAAAGTAATTGAGGTAATATGTACATGTAGGTAAAGTTAAAGTGACTATGCATAGGTAAAAACCAGAGAGTAGCAGTAGAGTAAAAGAGGGGGGGGGGGTACAATACAAATAGTCTCGGTAACCATTTGATTAGCTTTTCAGGAGTCTTATGGCTTGGAGGTAGAAGCTGTTAAGAAGCCTTTTGGACCTAGACTTGACGCTCAAGTTCTGCTTGCCGTGCGAGGAGCAGAGAAAACAGTCTATGACTGGGGTGGCTGGAGTCTTTGACAATTTATAGGGCCTTCCTCTGACACTGCCCGGTATAGAGGTCTCCAATGGCAGGAATGTACTGGGCCGTACGCATTACCCTCTGTAATGCCTTGCGGTCGGAGGCCCGAGCAGTTGGCATACCAGGCAGTGATGCAACCAGTCAGGATGCTCTCGATGGTGCAGCTGTAGACCTTTTTGAGGATCTGAAAACCCATGCCAAATCTTTTCAGTTGCCTGAGGGAGAATAAGCTTTGTTGTGCCTTCATCACGACTGCCTCGGTGTGTTTGGACCATGATTGTTTGTTGGTGATGTGAACACTACGGAACTTGAAGCTCTCAACCTGCTCCACTATAGCCCTGTTGTTGAGAATGGGGGTGTGCTCGGTCCTCCTTTTCCTGTAGTCCACAATCATCTCCTTTGTCTTGGTCACGTTGAGGGAGAGGTTGTTATCCTGGCACCACATGGCCAGGTCTCTGACCTCTTCCCTATATACTGTCTCATCGTTGTCGTTGATCAGGCCTACCACTGTTGTGTCGTAATAATGGTGTTGGGGTTGTGCCTGGCAATGCAGTCATGGGTGAACAGGGAGTAGAGGAGGGTACTGACCACACACCCCTGAAGGGCCCCCGTGTTCAGGATCAGCGTGGCAGATGTGTTGTTATACCTACCCTTACCACCTGGGGGCGGCCAGTCAGGAAGTCCAGGATCCAGTAGCAGAGGGAAGTGTTAAGTCCCAGGATCCTTAGCTTAGTGATGAGCTTTGAGGGCACTATGGTGTTGAACGATGAGCTGTAGTCAATGGATGGCGTTCTCACATAGGTGTTCCTTATGTCCAGGTGGGAAAGGGCAGTGTGCAATAGAGATTGCATCATCTGTGGATCTGTATGCAAATTAGGTGGGTCTAGGGTTTCTGGGATAATGGTGTTGATATGGGCCATGACCAGCCTTTCAACACAGGTTTTCCCTTGAATACGTTCACACACATCACATGTGAGCAGGGCCGTTCTCATATTCTGTAGGATAGTTACCTCTTAATCACATCCTGCTTCATATGTTATAGTATGTATAATGTGCAACTGAGAAAGTGTGTGAATGTACAGTATGAGCGTTCACAGGTTTATGTATATTTATTTCTGTTCCTCATTGTGTGTGTGCTCTCTGCCCCATGCAGCCTTTGAGCACAGGAAGAGAACTACTTAGCTCACGTGTGAGTGTGTGGAACAGAATTACCAACACAATAGAGTTTCCGTTGCAGAGGAAATCCTGCCTGCAGCGGCACTGATAGGAAGAAAGAGAGACAAAGAGAAGATAGAGAGACAAAGAAACAGAGAAAGGGAAGGAGCGTGACATGCTTTACCACACCGCTTGCGTCACATGCGCGAGTGTTGCAAAATAAATGTACACATATATGTTATTCAATCATTGCACCCACACTGCTCGTGCACCAACTAGCATCTGGATTGCCAAGTACTAAAATATAAGTCAGTTCTTTTTGTGAGGGTCAATGTGCTGCAAGTCCTGCCTCTCCCATCTTCTCATTGGTTTATAGAAGCATATACCTACGTGCCATCTCCTCATTGGTTATACCCACGTGGTTGATTGAAAGATAAACTGAGGTCAGTCAGTCAGTTGTGATAATACACCTCATTATGAAAGTTAGATGCCAATCGCTATATAAAGTCCAAAGAAGAAAAAGTCTGGAAGGAGGAGAGACGACTAGAAACGATTCGGTTGAACATTTGTGTGGATTAATTGTCGGAGAAGAGGACCTCAAAGTTTATATCCCAGGACAAATTAACTAGCAACAGCAAGCTAGCTAAATAGGACATATTAGCTAGCAACTGCAAGCTAGCTAGCTAAATTGACATAAATGTTTAATGCTTTTCAACCTGTCCCCGTCCTAATATTATTGGTTCAGAGTTTGTTTTTATACAGTGGAATCCACAATTACTGGCACCTCTGACTGGCAATGCACAAACAATACTTAAAAAATATAAACAATATAATTAGAGAGATAAACTCAAAATACCAACATGTGAAAAATACTGTTCTTTATTAATGTTTCAATGGAACCCACCAAAATAATTCAATGTCCTCCAAATCAAGGTTTCACAATTATTGGCACCCTTAAATGTTATTGTAAATAACATCGACCAAAATTAAACAATGAATTAAATTCCACTTATTTAAGTTTATCTAAGTGTTAAAGAACTATATTGAGCCATTACATCACTTCCTTTGTCACTAGATTATAAAAATGAGGTAACACGAATGCAATGTCCCTTTGTCATCTAACACCATGAAGAAAAGAAAAGAACTGGCAGTTCAAAAGGAACAGATGGTTGTAGAACTTTATAAATCTGGTAATGGCTACAAGAACGATTGAATATGCCACTGAGCACTGTCAGGGCAATTATTTTAAAAATCTAAAAATACGGAACAGTCGAAAACCTCACAGGTAGGAGGACGCAAATGCATTTTGCCCCCCAAGGTACAGAGGAGGATCGTGAGAGAAGCAACAAAATCCCCAAGAATCACTGTGAAATAATTGTAGGCCTTAGTGGTGTCATGGGGTCACCAGGTTTAAAAAAGCACCATCAGACACCACCTCCACAACCACAGGCTCTTTGGAAGGATTTCCAGGAAGAAAGCCCTTTCTGACCCTAAGACAAGCACATCGAGTTTTCAAAACGTCATTTAAATTATGACTGGAAGAAGGTGCTCTGTTCAGATGAGAGCAGAATTGAAAGTTTTGGTCAGATACAGCATCGGCATGTTTGGCGTCGAAACAGAGATGCATACAAGGAGAGGCACCTCATGCCCACGGTGAAATATGGAGGGGGGTCAGTGATGTTTTGGGACTGTTTTAATTCCAGAGGTCCAGGGGCACTGGTTAAGATTGATGGCGTAATGAATTCCACCAAGTATCAGGCAATTTTGGCTGACAATCTGGTTGCCTCTGCCAGAAGGCTGGGACTTGGCCGTATGTGGACTTTCCAACAAGACAATGACCCAAAACATACCTCAAGATCCACACAGAAATGGTTCTGAGACAACAAACATCAATGTTCTGCCATGGCCATATCAGTCGCCGGTCCTCAATCCAATGGAAAACCTGTGGGCTGAGTGGAAGAGGGCAGTTGATAAGCGCAAACCCAAGAATGTGAAGGATCTTGAAAGGATCTGCATAGAGGAATGGTCCAAAATCCCTCCAAATGTGTTCCTTAACCTTGTCAAACATTACAGGAAAAGACTCCATGCTGTTAGCCTTGCCAGAGGTGGTGGCACAAAGTACTAAATGAGGAGTACCAATAATTATGAAACCTTGATTTTGGTGAAATGTATGTTGTATTAAATAATTTTATTATTTTGGTGGGTTCCATTGAAACATTAATAAAGTACAGTATTTCTCACATGTTAGTATTTTGAGTTTATCTCCATAATGATATTGTTTATATTTTTTAAAGTATTTTTTGTGCATTGCCAGTCAGGGGTGACAGTAATTTTGGAGCCCACTGTATTTCAACCTGCGTGTCGTGATCGCGTTTGGTGTGGGGGAACAAAGAGGTGGAATGGGAGATGGAAAGGTGGATGCAATGAGAGACAGATGAAGGAAGAGGGGGAGGGAGAGCTGGAGGGAGGGAGAAATGCTAGGGGTAAGAGAGATTTGTTGTTTTGTACTTATTTGGTATTTATTATGATCCTCATTAGCTGCTGAAAAAGCTACTCCTTCTGGGGTCCGCATGAAACATGACATAATACATAGTACAGAACATTATTAGTCAAGGACTTAAATAGATAAATGTCAAATGTCACACACAGCCTACATATTAGTACATACACACAATAGCATGTTTTGTGTTGTGCCAATGAGTGTCCGAACAGTGGGACAACTGTTTGAACAGACAGTTCGGTATCTTCAACACATCAATACCTCGCACAAAGACCATTAATGATGCAGTCAATTTCTTCTCACTTTGAGCCAGGAGAGACTGACATGCATGTTACGGGTAATTTCCCTCCGTGTACATCTAAGTGCGATACGCGCTGCTTTGTTCTGGACCAACTGCAATTTACCTATATCCTTCTTTGCCTCACACAGCTGTGCAGTAGTCCAGGTGAGACAAAACTAGGGGTCTGTAGGACCCAAGAAGGCTAAGCAAAGCCCTATCATGGACAGACCTCTTCCCATTTTAGCAACCATTGAGTCTATATGTTTGACCATGACAGCTTGCTATCTAGGGTTACACCCATAAGTTTAGTCTCATCAACTTGCTCAATAGCCACATTATTAAAAAATAGAGCTAAGTGAAGTTTAGCGCTAGGCAAGTGATTTGCCCCAAAAATTATACTTGTATTAATTTTTTTATATTTAGCACCAGCCTATCGCTAGTTACCCATTCTAAAACTGACTGGAGCTCTATGTTAAGGTATCGATTTTACTGTTGCAGCCGACATGTATACTGTTCAGTTGTCCTCGTACATAGACACACAGACTTTATTCAAGGTCAGTGAAGGGTCATTTGTAAAAACAGAAAACAATAATGGCCCTAGTCGACTGCCCTGTGGTTCACCACCCAACTGAATTTGCATGAGAGAGGCTTCCATTAACGAAAACCCTCTGTGTTCTATTAGATAGGTAACTCTGAAGCCATAATAAGGCAAAGGATGCAAATCCATAACACCTATTTTTTCAGCAATTTTGATCAATGACATCAAAAGCTCCACTGAAGTCTAACAAAACAGCTTTCACAATCTTCTTACTATCAATTTATTTCAGCCAATCATCTGTCATTTGTATCAGTGCTAAGCATGTTGAACGTCTGTTGTTAATTTGTTTTCCGTACAATAACTTTGTATTTGATCAAACACCACTTTTTCCAAAAGTTTGCTAAGCACTTGTAACAGGCTAATTGGTCGGCTGTTTGAACCATTAAAGGGTGCTCTGCTTTTCTTGGGTAGTGGAATGACCTTTGCCTCCCGTCATGTTTGAGGTCACACCTGTCTTCGAGGCTTAAATTGAAGATGTGGCAAACAGGTGTCAAAGTATTCCGCAACCAACCTCAGCA